>NW_020454316.1:7491870-7565461 GCF_003342845.1 Nothoprocta perdicaria | reverse complement strand
GGGGGGGGGCTCCCCCTGCGCGCGGCGCTGAGGGGAGCGGGGAGCCCGGGCGGGCGGTACCGGCGCTGCGGGCGGAACCGCCGCCGCCCGCGCCCGGCACCTGGGGTGTCCCCCCGGACGGGGGTGTGATGTGCCCACATGACATGGCTGTGCTGCCCCCTGTGTCACACGGGCTGTCTTGTCCCCACAGGGCCGAGCTGTGGGTGTCCTCTGCCCGAGACAGGCGCTGTGGACATCCCTGCCAAGACATGGCTGTGGGTGTTCCCTGCCAAGACATGGCTGTGCGCCTTCCACCATGACAGGGCTGAGCATATTCGCCCATGACAGGGCTGCGGGTGTCCCCGCCGACAGGGGCTGTGGTTGTTCCCTCATCACGGGGTTGTGGATGTCCCCCCTGACAGGGGCTGTGGTTGTTCCCTCATCATGGCGTTGTGGATGTCCCCCCTGGCACGGGCTGCAGGGTGTTTCCCCCGACACCACTGTGGCTGTCCCCTCCCTGAAACAAGGGCTGTGGATGTTCCCTCGTGACAGGGCTGCAGATGTCCCCTCCTTGAGGTGGGCTGTTGACACCATGCTAAGACATGGTTGTGGATGTTCCCCATGACAGTGGCTGTGGATGTCCCCCCAAAACCGGGCTGTGCACATCCTCCCTGCTCCCCTCTGCAGCGCCTCTCTGCCTTCCCCTTGCTGGGTCCCMGTGGGGAGCTGCTTCCCCCTCAGTCAGTCCCTTCCCCTGGGCTGGCTCTCTCCCCTGGGGACATGTCACCCGTGTGGCATTGCCAGGGATGTGTTTAGTCTTTCCCATGGTCTGCACAAAGCCGATTTCCTGCATCTGCTGATGCATTTTTAAAGTAAACTGGCAACATTTCTCCTTCCTAATCCTGGGTTACTCCTCTGTGCAAAGAAGGGGCCACACTTGCTAAAGGGCTGGGATGCAAATAGCAGGGGAAGACTCTCTGGGAACGGGAAAACAGGAGAAGCCGCCTCAGTTTGGTATCTGCTCTGGATACTGTTCTCAAAAGAAGATATAAAGACTGTCTTGGCACATTGTTTTTCCTCCAAGAGCTAGAGACTTACATTACCTTATTTAATAAACTGGGTTCCTCCCTGTCAAATATTTTCCTATGAAAGWTATGAAAAACTATAATAGTTTAGTCAGGTATTCAGGAAAAACAGACCCGAGTAGGCCAATCTGTTTTATTAAATACAATATCCTAGATTTAACGTCCCTGAATTCGCTGAGATGTTTTAAATCCCCATGTGGATAACGTACTGCAGCTCTGCTGGTGAATTAGCTGACACTTATCATATGGCCACCTCTCCTTGATTCTGCTGCCCAGCCGTGATCTTACTGACACAGTCTTGCCGGGTTACAGTCTGTAAGTGATGCTCCTAAGACATGTACAGATATCAAATGCAGTCTCAGGACGCCAAAAAAAGACATATCACAAGACTTCATTGCAACATATATTTTGATGCAATAAGACCTAGTGTCAGTTAACCTCTCTTTCAAGTGACATACTGTTTAAGGTAGTGGGAAATCTTGATTGGAAGAGTCAGCTTTGCAAAAATATTTTGTTTCATGAGCCGTGATAAGTTGTTCTATTTTTCTCCTTTAAAATTGAGATAGATGGACATCCAGTATTACTAAAAATACAACAAAATGAAGTTTTCTGACCTGTAGCAACAATGCCTACTGCAAATTTGCTCACTCTTTCCAACTGAGTCTAACGGATCCCCTGCCACTAGCAAAGCAGCATGTGATGATATTTCCTCTCATTTCATAGCTAATATCCCAATGGTACCAACATGAATCGCTTGGGAAAAGCAAATAAGTAGGAATACATTTTCAACTACCTTTCAAGAAATCCAGTACAAAATGACCAACACTGCCTGCAGATAGCAAGGGTTTGAGAACCACTGATTTACTGCTTGGTACAAGAAATTTTGTATCACAAATTGTGTATTCTAGTGGTGAATTTGCTGCAGTCTGTGAGGTCTGATGCAGATCACTCTTCTGAGCATACTTGTCTCATTTATAAACTGATGATCTTCAGCATTCATAGCTGTTGTTATACACAGCCTTAAAAATGTGAAACATTATATAGTTGCCAAGAATGGTTATATTGTGAAATTTAAATAGTATTGTAGGTAATAGTTAATATTCTCAATGATTTGCAAGACATAGTAATAATTATTTGTATAACATTTTAATTATAGATTTCAATCAGCCGCTTTACAAAGATGGACAAGGACACTCAGGCAACACTTTATGGATGAAGAAGCACAGAGAAGCTGAGACTTGAATTTTCAAAACCGCCCTCTAATTTCTGTCCTTAATTTTTTGGACCTCAGTTTTAGATACATAATAACCAGTACTGACTTCAATTGGATCTGTAGGTTCTTGAGTCTTGTTAAAAAAAAAAAAAAATCTAAATCTAGACCCCCTGAAAAAAACACGTGGACTTAAAAGGCCTGTCTAAAATCTCAGAATGACTCGATAGCATTTGCAGCAGTAGACATCCAGTCTGAATCCCTGGCTTATGCTCAATTTGCTYAAACTGTCTGTATCCATGCTAATGCGGAACTGTGGAGTGATAGACACTGAGAGACACACTTTTCAATTCATGATAACGATTTCTATAATATAAAAAAGAAAACGATATTCATTAAAGTGATATTTTTATTCGGAATAAAGTGCAGACTATATATATATATAACGTGCTTAAATAGGGTAGCAAGCACCATACTGCATCCTTCATCCCTTACTAATTTATTTTTCTAACAAGCAGTATGTCTAGAAAAATCAGCATATGCTGAAAATTACGAGMCACTTTTGGCCCCATGTCTCCCTATGATCCGTAACAAAGCTACAGATTGAGAGAAAAACAATCACCAGCCACGAGAGGGGAAAAGATGCTATTTCCTGTTCTGGAAATAGGACAGGAGCCAAGGAGCAAAACAGCATTTAACTGGAGCAGAGCTTGCGTAGTGTGAATATTGCAGACGCATGCCTCCTGCAAATTGTAAAGGATTCCTAGAATAGTTCTTCCCTATACCTGCCAATTCCACTGCTTCGGTGACAACATAGTGTTTTTATCCGTGACCTACCAGATTTTCAGTCGACTGGCCCCATACGCAGCAAGCCCACTGCTTCCTGGCCATAGCAGCCTCCAAGCACATGTYGTGGATGGCCAATCTGTGCAGGCACGGGGACCTAGGGTGTCCAGAACATATTGTACTCGTGGTGCTCGCACAGCTCATCAGCGCATGCACAGGAGGTCCCTCAGGACTCCTACCGCTTTCTTCATTAAAAATATCGGCAGGTATAATTATGCATGTAGATTGTACTGCCGAGCAAAGACACCGCCTATCACGAAGAAATGGTGCAGGCTGCCCTGGGACTTACTTTGAGTCATCCCAAACTGCATTTTTCCTTCTATGTATATTAACATCTAGATCCAAGCCAAAAATGGTGCTGAAAACAAAACATGCAGGAATATGCTTGGGTTTCGTGTTGCACATCTTTTTAATGAAAATATCCCAGAATCTTACATTTTAGAAATACATAAATGCACTGTGAATTGAGCACTAACAAAAATCATCTTTTGTCTTCTTTATTTACATTAAAGAGAAAGGAAAATATTTTACTTTTCCTGAGTATTTATGAAACGACTTGAAATGACATGGCACATGGAAAACTGCCCTATTTCCTCRTGGTTTCTGGGAAGATGACTTTTATTGGACAGTATTGCTATATATCAGTGGAAGAAATACAGTGCTTAATTGAAGTATTTACATTAACTTTGCTAGAACTTATATTTTTCTGCTGAAGTCTACTGGTTCTACTGAGTTCTACTGGCTACCTTAAATGTTCTACATATCATTTAAATGGTATCTTTTAAGRTCCTTTTAAGTTAATCAAATGGTACTTAAATATGTAGCCATCGGAATTACTTTGAGTTGACAAATATATAACCCAAAATAGATATAGGTATTGAAATACTCATTAAAATGACCAGGGAAAACATAATAGAATAGTATATTTTTGGTTAATATAATGAACTCTRTTACATCTGTTAAATTTCAGCCAGGGTGAAAACAGAAAGATAGCCCAAAGCAGTAGTTTCTACACTGGTCTTCAGGAGAGCATGAAGCACATCAATTCTTTCATGAGTTTTGGAAATGCCTTAGAGGAAAGTCATAGTAGAYATGCAGCGTATTACGCAGTTTAATTGACAGCATCAAAATAACTCGGTTAAAAAAAATGTCTCTGCATCTCCACAAACCAAATTCTTTGTGAAAGAAGCTCCCTTCTCATTGGAAGGTAGCACTGGCCGAGAGTCAAGTATGCTGAATAAAATATGTGCAACTCGCCCAACAAACTCATGACGGATAAAATATGTGCAAAGAGCAGCGGCTCCCTCTCTTGGGATCAGTTCGGGATCCAATTAGACTCTCCCTTCTCGGTACTGCATCCAAGGTCCTGCCAGAGATGGTCTGTGTTCTGCAAGGCAAGCAGGGTGGCTACAGAACGGGTCGGGCTGCTGTTCTGATGGGGGGTTGTTGTGAGATCTGTGCTGCTTGCGTTATTTCAGGAGCGCCTGGGCTGGAGCTTATTGAAAAACACTGCATCCTGCACGAGTGAAAAGCTGAATCAGGACTTGGGAGAAACTGCATATTATGAAATTGTGCCCAACGCTGGAACAGAGCTGGCTTAATTGTACTGCACTGCAGAAAAAGACAAAGTCGGAAAAAGAAGCATTTACSTTTCTTTGCCGATGCCGATAGTACTTTCATACAGTGGAGTCTTTTCCACAAATTAATAGTCTAGCTGATGCTGTGTTACCTTTCCAGTGAATTTCAGAATTTCTGGCTGCTGAAATAACAGCTTTCTCACACAAGCTCACGTGTCTTGGAGCATGTTTGCTGGAGAGCTAATTTGAAAGAGGCTGCCAAGAGAAAGTCCCAGGCCCTTAAGGCACAGTAAGCCCATGAAGGTTGTCTGGACAGTGTCATTAATGCAGTTAGTTAATTTAGCTCACTTCGGGGCTTCTTGCTGATAGCGGAATTATATGAAAGCTAGAAGCAAAAATTGGTTTAAGAGGTACAGAACAATTAAAAGTGAAACATGCAGTAAACTCCCCCAAGGTTTTTTCCTTCTTTGACCACGACCACAGAGATTCAGAGTGGCGTGTTCTATCCCTCAGCTACGGAATTTCTGTAAACTAAGGAAAATAATGCAGATAATGAATCTCATTTTCTAGAGATTCACTGATTTTATATAAGTGAAATATAATACTTTTTTTTGTCTCCCATTTTTTTTTATTATAGTCCCTCYCAAAGCGCATTTTGGTAGCAACAGGCCAGCTGCTCCGTCCTGACTACTGGCCTGGCAGTGACACCTGAAGTTATTCACACAGAGCCCACGGGCACAGGCTGACAGGAGGATCCCATAGCCTCCCCTTCCACAAGGAACCAGGCAAAATGACAAAGTCASGAACGCCTCTGAACGTCTGCATGATCATGTGCTGCTGCCAGGGTGGAAAACACCCACAGAAAACGAATGGAGATGATCCCTGTGTGTGTCGTGCACAAAGCTCAAATACAGTCAGCACACCTGAAAATTCTGTGTTTAGCGATCGGCTTAGTGAGATGAAGGGAGGCCTGGTGGCCACCASGGCATGGCACAAACTAGAGCACTCCCAAGGAGAGGTCTAGGCCTCCACATGCAGAATTAAGGTCTCGGGAACCACTTAAACAAAACCTCACCTGCACAATTATCTTAAATCATATTTTTGTGAGGAAGGCTGTGCCTAAATTACAACATTCAGTACAATTCAAATAGAATCAAAGGAGAATAAATTGTCTCCTCCTGCTGGCTACATCCTGCACAAAGATGAATTGCATGAATTTGAGTCTGTGAAAAGCTCCAKTTAGGAGAGCTGTCCAGTGTTACATAAAAGAGAATCTGATTTCCTAAATAATGTACTAGCACTGTAATCATCACATCATCTTCCTGTATTGCCCTATCTAAATCACTACACTTTCCAGATTCTGCAACAGCAGCCTTACAAACCACAGCTTCCTTCAGTGCACAGTTTTGATTCAGYCACAGGTCCAGCTGAAAAAATAGCTCATACAAATACACAAAAACTGGACATAACTGATATTTAGCCTTAATTCTGGCTTTTCTCCATTAATAAGTTGGGACTGTGCAACTTTCATAAAGTTCTTTTACTCCAACTCCAACTGTATGCTTACATTCCAGGAATAGAAGGAAAGGAAGCAGAGCTTTCATCATATTTACATGTTCTTTCAACTTCTCTTCTGTGATTTAAATATGATTTATATTCCTCAGGCTCCAGCACTTTGTTTCTCTTGTAAAAACAAAAAGGTGTTATTGTAGAAGACCGTGCCTCCTGTAAGACTTTCTAGGCAGAAATGGCATCTTTGCTTATATTTAGCACAGCAAGACCTTGATCTCGTCGGGATCTCGGAGCACAACCATAACATTAAGCCTAATAATTATGCTGTAGAAGAGGCCAAGAGCCTAAAGTCAGTGGGAACTTGTCACTGGAAGCAGGATTAGCTCTCAAGCGGAGYGTATCTCCTGCTTTCACCCTTTCTTTGCTCCACCAGACCCCAGCTGACGCTACGCTCTTGTACAACTCCTTGCAGTGCGATTGTCCTCCTTTGGGTCACCACAAACGCAGCCAAGAACCAAAGCAGCCTCAGAGCCCTTAGAGTAAGGGCCTTTTAATAAATGTGATTGGTCTTTTTTCCACTTAGAAAGCAAGGGCAAAAGCAACAGGTATTTAATGTTGTCTTTCATGTAAGTTAAATTCTTGTGATATTAATTAGAACATTGTTAATATATGCTGTGCAACTACTTAATTCTGTAGTTCTTTATGCTTATCATTCCTCAGTCTTGCACATACAGACATCATTCAGAACAAATAAAAATTAACCTTGAAATAATCAGTGATCCACTAGGATGGTACTTCATCATAGTGTGTTTTCTTGATATTTTTGTTCACCAAATATAAGAAACAGATGATATTTTGGTCTCAACTCAATTGTTTAGCTCTTTTCATAAAACACTGACACTGGGAGCAGCACTGCATTTATTTGGGCTGATATGCATTAGTTAAACACATACTCTGCAGCTAAACAAAATTCARTGTTGAATGTGCAGGACAGTCCCCCAGGCCCCAATGACACTCACAGACCTATAAATCCCGGTGGATAAATCACATGACTGAAGAACAAGCTAAGTGTTTAAACACTGAAAAGGAAATTCATGATGAAACAGAAAACTGACACCAAGAACTGCAGCAAAAAATGCTACAAATGCAAAAATAATTGCTGTTTCAGTGTAGCTACCACTCCAAAATGTGTGCTATATATGTACATATGCCTACATTTCCACAGCCTGTCTGGATCAACATAATCAATTTACTCTAAATCCAGAAATTTGAAAAAAAAAGAAATGGGCAAGTTTGAAGGAAACATATCCTTCAAATTCTGAAATYGCAAAGATTAAAAAAGATGCAGAGGCAAATTACAAAGGAGTCCATCACTTCGAAGAGAGAATGAAATCCACCGTGCAGGGGAGCTTTTCAATGCCCTCGCCTCCTCTCAACCCGTGCTGTCCCAAGCGCGAGCTGCGGCCYGTGGCTCCCTAGGGCTGCAGGTAGCTCCCGGGAATGCCTCCTACAGCAGCACTGCAACTGGAATGCCCCCAGCCTAGCGCACACACACACACGAGCCAAGGCACACCAGGGAGATGCAGATAACTTTCTCTTTTTTCTTTTTTAAAATCAGAGAATATCAGTGATTTGCATAAGTGACAGGACATATGTAATTTCTTTCAGTTCCCCAAACTCTCCTACTTAGAAATCATGTGGCTAGGTCAATAGAYTCACATTTTTGTAAAATACCTGAATTAACATTAATAGTCCATTTTAATTATATATTTAAATTCTTTAACTTTTATTATTTTTATTTTTTAATACCTGCCAAATACATATGGACCTTTGGCACACTAAGGTGGCCATCTGGGGAGGCTCTGGCTGCCCCACAGTTGCACGCACCAATTTCCCTGCTTCATCCCAGCAGCTATGGGACGATTGCCTCCATCTCCAACCTCCTCCAGCCTCCTTGTGCTGTAGCCGAGCAGCAGTATCCCGATTCCTGAGCTCCYGCAGGGCTCAGACCGACATGCTAACGCAGCCTGGCGCTGCGGATTGCACTGCTGGGTGKCCGGAGCACTGCAGCGGGCACCGGGGCACGTGGGGGGCACAAGGGCCTCTCCCGCCACTGCAGCAGGAGAGGCAGCGCTGCAAACTGCAGCCCCAGCATGGAATTTCATCCTTCCTGAAGGCTGCTCTATTTATTCCTGACTTTTTGCCTGCTGTCTTGGCATGCACTTTGAGAAGCGCCTTCCTGCTCTCACGAGCCCCTGCTGCACTAGGTCTGTTTTTCCTCCCATCTCTGAAAGAAGAAACTGGCCGCTTGCCAGCCCTGGAGCCCAGCCGTGATCGCCCTCCCGAGTTGCAGCCATCACAAACCCCAAATGACAACCTCTCTCATGTCTTGGTTTTCTTAGTGACAGCCTGCGCTGCAGTCCTGGCCACAGTGGCTTCCAAGTTTGCTGCCAGGACACGGGGCGGTTTCTGCTGTYGCCAGATCCTACTGCCTCAGCCACTGTGGGTGCCAGGGTGCCTTTGRCACGCTAATGTGGACTGGCAGTCTGCAGTCAAGCACCGAGTGGTGAGGGTGGGCTTTGGAGCAGCCAAAGGAAGACACAGAGCCTGCCCTTTGCTGCCTGCCACCCACCCTCAGTCCTGCCAGCCCTGCCCCACACGTGGCACCCTCTGCCCTAGGCGCCAACGCCCTTCTTGTGGCCCTGCTCGCGCTGCTCTAACTGGGCATCTCCACCACATCCAAGGAAGCCCTCCCGACCTGGGCTCCCTGCCCAGTTCTTTGCTCCCTGCCTAGAGCCCATGAGCTGCTCCTGCACTTGCCCTGGCTCGTTCAATCCCTCCCGTGGCCAGGGACTTGCCTCCTAACAACCTCTCCTGTGTTCCATGTGCCCCCAACATGAAGCCCTTGGTCTTGCTTAGACAGTCCTCAAGGTCTGCAGAGTTACAGGTCACTCCCATGAGCCCAACGCTTACTCCTCCATTCAAAGGACTCGCCCCTCGAGGCAGGCAGGGCACGAGGGCTCAGCACAAGGCAAGGGGACAAAGCTGAGGAGGTTCTATAGGTGCACAGCATGCCAGAGAGCCAGGACAAGCCCCCAAACACCTTCAGCACGTCAGCCTTGCCTCAGCTTCAGAGCCCACCCTGCAGAGGCCACATGTCCCACAGCTTCGAGCCGGGCTGTACCCTCTCGACAGGGCCCGGCGTGGGCAACGTGGGCACAGGCAGCGCAGGCGGTAGCCCCAGGTTCTCGAGCTTCCCSTCCGGAGCAGGGGTTACAAAACACACAGCCCAGGCGGGGCGCTGGGAGTTGCTAAATGAGGTGCTGATAGTCTCCATAGCAATGGGAAAGCCTGCTAAGAAGAGAAACCACAGAGAAGATAAATGCCAGAGATAGGTCTCCTTGACAACAACAAGGCTCGGCCTCGGAGCTGCCTTGCGGAGCTGCAGCCAGGTCCTCGCCGGCCTCCCCGGCCTCAGTGACTCAGGGCGGCACATGGAGGCTACGCCAAATTACAGCAACAGGCACAGGGACAAGAATAAACAGGACCACTAACGCCAGGAATGAAGCTAMAAACAATTTACCCCAACTGACAACGTGTGTGTCAGCCCCTTTGCTCACGTATACAAATTACACMCACTTTTTATATATTTCCATATTGCAGAGTCAAGCATTCAAAAATTACCAGGCTTAGTACAAGCCATGCAACTAGGTGCAGCCTCCCAGTTTGTTCACCTTATGAGACACTCCTTAATTACACGATCAAGCGAGGTTTCCTCCCGAGGACCCCCGCCTTGCTCAGCGCACCAGGCAGATGATGCCGAACGGGTGAGTCAATATTTTGTCTTCTCATTGTTCGATCGCTTGCCTTGGGCCTTCTTTATTTCACGCTGTGCAAACATATTCATAAGACGGAATAAATTCCTTCATGAAAATTTCTGCAGCAGTTAGTATTGCAAATAAGGTGAAATGCTACCAAACTGGAATAGTGCTAAAAATATTAACTAAAACATCAGCAGCAGCTACACAACAAGAACAGCAGGAAGCCAGAAGTGTCCTAAACATGTGCAGTTCACCAACTTGCATGCATTGCTCCAGCAATCAAATAATCCTGCTGCTACTTTTGTTCTCATTTCCCTCCTTTTTGCCTAGATTTACAGGTTACTCCATAGGCAGGTACCCACATGCTGCTCCCACACAGCCTCTCACTGGGCCTCACTAGACCCATCAGCTCTGCAAAGGAGAGCTCAGGGTAGCCATGTGCTAAAGCAACCAGGATACTGTGGGGATTGGAAGGGTGTAATTCATAAGTAATACTCAATAAATAAGTACTGCTCAAATACAACTTTGGGGCCTGTGAACTTTGGCACTGAGAACAGATACTGACAGGCAGCCTTGGGTCTGCAACTTAAGAGCAGAGCATAGATCACATTATATTTTCTTTAATAAAACACAGAGCATCATGACTGGGTATTAGGCAAAGTCCCCACCATCATTTGTCACGTTAATAGTGAAGACAAAGCACAATTTTAGATTATATATAGAGTACTGCAAAACAGCAAGTTCCATCATTTTTGCAGTAAATAAAACTTACAACTGAATTGAGATTTTATTCCAATTAAATCCTACTGATTTCCCTCAGCTTTCCTCTAATTAAATGACATAATTGCCTTTTGATTGTTCAGGCAATTTCCAATTAATTCCATTGTTGGATCCTACTAGCTCAAAGATGCAAATCTCAAAGAAAAGGTGCATAGCTCCAGCACACTTCTCCTTACCAGCCAACTAACGCCTGCACTGATATTTTCAGCTTTTCCTAGAAACCAGAGGAATCTAGGAAACTTTCTTCAGTAATGTTAGCAGAGAGGACTTCTGCAACCAGTAGTCTTCTGGTTGGGGGAAGAAAAGCAAGAACCACAGGAGAGTTTCCATGTCAGAACCTAGGGAGCAGCAAGCTCCAGTTTAAAACTGATCCATCCCACGCACCTACCTTCATCTAGGTGAGCTGCTGTGGACCCACAGGACATCACTTTGCACCAGTTTGCAGGTGCGAGGATGGATTCAGGGAGAGTTGGAAGGCTGGTGGAGAGTGTCTCGTATGGGCACCAAACAGCAAGAGCTCCACCAAGACCTTGCAGACCTTACCCATAACTCATCCTAGCAGTGCAATCACTGCTACAGGGCCAAGTGTGTTTGTGTTGCCTCTGCATTCAGTYCATCACGTCATGTGCTAGTATTCAATGTTGTTATCCCCTTCTATCTGTATAGGCATATTTTTCATTCTTTACATGAAAAAGTGGATTTTTTTTTCCTCGGGAAATAGCACAAAGCTGCAAGGATTATCCCTGCTCCTGAAGAAAGTGTTTCTTCCAGAGACCATGATGTCACTAGTGTCTTGGACGTGGCATGCAGGCACCTGCATGTGCCAAATCAAAAAGAACAATGGGAAAATATTTCACAGGCTGCCAATGAGACAGACTGCATCACATGAGGTGCCTGCCCAGGATGCCAATTAAATGCACACCACTCAAAGAGAGTTTCCAAACACATCCAGCACAGGAGCACAAAGCCAGGACGRGTAAGTCCCAGGAAGGACAACACACTTGAAAAATAAGTGAGCTTTCCTCAGTGCCCTTTATCCACCCATACAGAGCTGATAATCTTTGTAAGCCCTGGGACAGATCTCACTCACATTGTGTGAGCAAAACTATTCATCCTGCAGCAAGACTTGACTCCACGTGTGCTCAGTTTAACCTTGCCAGCTCTCCAGCCTGAGGATTCTTTCACTGTTTCTGCATTGCTGCTGCCTCCAGAGCAGAGAGAGCACGCTATGAAATAGAGCTTGGTGGCTTTCAGCAGCAGGTCTGGACAGAGAGGTCACCTTTTCCATCCTAGACATTAACAGGGGGCTGCTCAATCCTCTAAAAAGTCAAAAACCTTCCATGAAGTTAGAGAAATCTCTTGAAGATAAGTATTGCCCAAATGGCCTGATAAGAGTTGTAACCCAGCCTGGCTTCAGTGATGCAGTGTTGAGCTGTGGGCAAACAGGAATGAGTGCATGATGAAACACTGTGAAAATTGCCTTCCCCTCCTCTCTTTTTCTGTTATTTTCTCAATTAAAAAATGATATGAAATGGATCAAGTAAATAGACGATAACTCAGATTAAAAGTTTTCATGAATAATACAACCTCCAATTTTGCAACTGCTGGATAATCACGCTACACCCGGCATGGCCAGTATAATACAGTAGCATTAAATGATACTGAGGATATTATTAAATATCAGGATTTGWGACAGGAAATTCAAATACAATTGCTGTGAATGATGCTAGCCCACAGACAGATTTTAACTGCTTGCAAAGGGATTTCCACTTAGAATCAAGGTAGGAGAGTATACAAGCATCCACAGAGCTTCTTAGTTAGCAAAGTGAAGGAATTGTCCAGATTTTTTTTGAGGAAAGGAGTATCACTCTCACTGGAAAATGGACTCCTTGTTCACRGGGAATTGGTGCCCACAGATCCAGCTAACAGTCAGACGTTCCCCCATGGCTTCAGTACCTCGCTCTCGATGTACAGTTTCCCCAACAATTATTCCTGTTTGCAACAGATCTATTTTAACTATAGGATAAAGCAAAACTAACCTGCCACCCCACATTATTTGACTTTCAACATCAGAGTCCTGGCTGCATGCATTTCTAACAGCATGTGGGTCCAAATTTTTACATATTGCTTGGCACTCTCAGAAAAGCCAAGTTAAAATGCTTGGAACAGACATGTCCATCTTTCTGACATGCACAGAAAGAGTGCRAAATTGCATATATTTGGGTAAAACAATGTCAAAAGTTTTCCTGGCAGAGGAGAGGAGCAGGGTGGTTAGTGGCCCCAGAGGTGCCTGCACCCCAGCCCCCAAGAAGGGACACCCCAAAGACAGCTCCTCACCACTGGAAACCTTCCATATTTTGGACTCCAYTGATTCAGCATCTCTGCCATATATTTATTCCCCTTCCTTACCCTATTCTGTTTCCCACCTGTAGGATCTGGTCTGCTGCTCCCCAGTGCATGACCTGCCACCAAGACACAGCATCTGAAGGAGTGACCAGCATCTCAGCTCAGAATCTCAGCTCAAAGAGAAAATTCAGAAATGATTCAGCAGAGAGAGATCTGAAGAGRTTGTTTAGGAAAGCATGACTTTTCTAAAGAAAATCACTGTGCTATTATTTTGCCCATGTCTTTCAGAAACCTTTCTTGACTCACTGCATTTCTGTGGGTTTGAAAGTCACCTTCCCCCTCTTCACCTTCTAGAAAACCTCTCTGCTCCTTTCAAGGGCACCGGTGAGGAGAACATCTGATAGATAACTCCCACCAGCTGGAGGAGGAGAAAACAAGTAGGCTTTGCCAAAGCTCACTTGATTTCCTCAGGCTGGAAAGTTCACAACACCGCGTGCCCTTATGCAACCTCCATGTGAGCACCCTGGAGCACAAGAGTCATGTCTCACACATGTCCCCACAGGGCCCAAAGGGTTTAGGGGTGGCCCCTGCTGTCCTCCTGCCACCGCAGGCCCTCAGCTCACTGCTGGGTTCCCACTCGTGGCTGAGGCCAAAGCTACCACTTCCTGCTGCCCAGGGACAGCAATGGGCCAGGAGGATGCAGAAGGGCTTTCAAAGGACGAGCCTCCATTTCCCACACTGCACAGTGCAAACCCGAGCTTCTCATCTGACAGGAGTTCATCGCTTCCACGATCCTCCCCTCCTTTCACTTTCTGACCYGTCTCTCGTTGCTTCCCCTTCCACCACCAGCTCTTCCTCTCCCACCCGAGTGACACCTGCTCTTCTACACTTCTCCGACCAGCAAAACCAAGGCTTTTCCAACCACTCTTTATTTAGACCTTCCTCCCTTTCTCCTCCCATCCCATCTCCCCTTCTTCTTGCATCCCCTTTTTAATTTCTTTAATGTTATGCTGGTACTATTCCAAGATCTAACAAGTTGCAGATACTTACCAGATGACTATGTTCCTAGCATAGACTCCAGCCACCAAAAGCACCAAGCATTCAAGGCATCTGTGGCCAAGGAAGCTCTCCTACAGGCTGGCAGGTACATGCAGGAATCATGGCTCACAGGTGTTGATACAGACTGAGGTGAGGAGCCTAAACCTGGGAAAGCATTKGGTCTCCTCTGATTTCAGAAATCCATTGGCCAGGGTATCACCCTAGATGGGAACAGCAAGGGATGGGGACAGACACCTCAGAGAAGCCCAAGTGCCCACGCAAATCACCAGGCAGTGGCTTCCCAGAAACRCCTCCAAAAATGCTCTTTGCCACCACGACATGCAGTTCTTACTGTCATCAGCAGATGGCCGAGCATTACCACATATCCATAACATTTACACCAGAAAGGCCACTGAGGTGGGTAGAAAACTCCTTTCCTTGCCAGCAACACTTATTTATAAAATGGCATATGCAGCTTGGCATTTACCTTTTCAGAGGCAATATTACAAGATGCTTGACAAATGTTAACGCACGGTTCCTCTCCTGCTCTTGAGATACTCACCAAAGAGGATTACACAGACAAGCAGTATGATAAAACTCTATGCTGCAACGCCCACGTTTTATTTCTTATTCCAAATGGATTTCCATTAAAGGGAGAGGGAAAAAAAGGAAGAGAGGAAAAAAAAAAGAAAAAACCACAGCAGAGCCATGACTGCTATTTGGCCAATATTCCCGCTGGCCGTCAGGAGGTGGCAGAGCACAGGTGCCTTGCAGGCAGCGCCGCCAGCAAAAGGGGATTTGAATTCAGAAAGTGTCTCATGAGACACTTTCCGACACAAGCCGGCATGGGCTGGTTTTGCAAATGCATCTYTTCGTTGTGCTATTCGGAGGAGAAACGAGCAAATCTCCTATCATACTGGCTCACGGGATACAGGGGTTTTAGCTTTATGTTCTGACGTGGCATAACATCTGAAATAATCAGCCCAGGCACTGAGGTGGCTAATGGGAGCCAGAGGGCTGCAAGAGGAGCCTCGGGGCACGCTGTGCAGCGGATGGGAACACGGCTGCACCGGCTCAGCCGATGCTCYGGATGGATGCAGGGAAAAGCAGGCACTGGCAGTGCGTGTGAGCAGCGGCAGCACAGACCTGTGTCAGCGGCCTCTTGCTGCCTTTCTGGAGCATGGGAGACAGGCAGCTGCATCCCGTGCCTTTGGCTGGGATGCGTGGGCAGGTTCACCTTTCCCAAGAGCTTCCCAATTCCTGTTCCCCATCCTTTTGGGATGCCACACTGTTCCTCCTGGGGAGCTTCTGACATGTGGTGGGCACCCAAATCCTCTCCATCCAGCAAGGCTGAAATCAGATACCAATGTCCAAGGGAGATCTTGTGTCACAAACAATCACTCCTGAAATAGCATTAGCCCTTGTAATGGCTAATCCCACACTGATAACCAGGCACCATCTCATTAAGGAAAGCACAGCCTTCCCTTGGCTCCCTTGGCCAGAGGGATCGACCACCCTTCCTCCCCAACGGGCCACTTCCATACACCCCGAGTGTCCCACTGCCTTCTCACCAGAAGCCTTCCTGGTGCCCTCGTTCACCCGTGCTCAGAGGCCTGCAGAGCCCCACAAGAGCCAGAGCTGCRCCGTGAGGAGACGTGAGCGCTGGCATGCCGGTTGTAACACATCTTGGTGGGGCTTTGATCTGGACAGACAGGCCTGGATGCAACCCAGGAGGCACACACAGAGCCCACCAGATTGCTCTGGTTTGACAGTTTATGTCCAATTTCCAACTTCATGTAAATCAAGCATCTTGAGTTTTGTGCAAAAGTGCAATCTTCTTCTCACCTTAAGGAGCATTATTTACACTATCCTGACATCTGGAAAGGTGCTCTTAAAGATGCTAATAATATGCTCCAGTCTCCTGAGCTAGGACCCTGTTGTGAAGCTCATACACTGTGATAGCTGAAGAGCGGAGCATGTGAAGGCCAGAGCAGAGGATKAGAAACCATGCTCAAGGATGCAACGAAGGTGATGACTGCTATTGCAGACCTTTCCTGCCCACCACATAAGCCCAGTCTTTGCAATCTGATCTCCAAGGCCTCCTGGGAGCCTTCAGTGAATCCTCGGGGGACACTTGACAAAGCTGTGGTGGCTGCTCATGTGCACAACAGCAACCACAAGCAGGCACCATGCTCTGAGCCAACTCTGGGCAAGACATCCACAAACAGTGGGTGAGGACGAGGCACGATTCTGGACTCCTGCCAGTCTGGAAATCACTTGCTAGACGTTCTCCTCATGCATTGTATTTTTGGCTGCAGACTCTCATTTCAAGATTTGCCAGCTTTAAGAGGAGTCTGTCTGATGGAGTCTTGAAAGACTTTTTCTTTAGCTTAAYGCATTTACAAAACTATCTGTGGTGCAGCAATCCAATTTAATCAAACCGAGCAGGTATGTTTTAGCCACTGAACTTCTCAGTTTCAGGATATAACTCCCTTTGCCTCCCGAGAGCCCTGCTGTGACTAAGGCTGTTGCTGCCTCTATGGCAAAGCGCGCTGCTCTTCAGCACCAGTGCCCTGCCTGGCTGCTCCAGAAGCAMGGGATTCCTGCGTGCTGGAGAAAACAGCTCGCCCAAAATGACCCAGCTCACTGAGGAACATGCAACACACCCTGCCCACCTGCCATGAGCTTCCCTACTACTTCCCAGGCCCTGATCCCTTTGGACACCCGCTGCCAAGCGGAACAAAGCCATCGGGAAGCKCCTGGGGGCTGCAGCCGCTGTGCAGAGCCCCAGGGCAGGAGGAGGGTCTCGGAGGAGCCCCCGCCACGCTGCCTGTGTCACACACGCTGCCCCTTTCCCGGGGCCAGGGGAGGACACGGCCCTTCCTCGCCCAGCACGTCCCTATGTTGCTGGCTCTGCAAGCGGCCGAGAAACACGCGGCCATCCCCACACGCGGCCACGACGCCCGCTCCGAGCCGGCCGCGCCACGGCGGCTGCTAAGCAACCAAGCCCGGGCCAGGAGGCGCTTCGCAGATAAGGCTAAAAATAGGCGCAGGGCGGGCGCATGGAGCGCGGCCGCCAAGGCGGCTGACGTCAGGCCTCGCGCCGCCGCCCTCCGCGCGCGCCCCGTCCCCCCGCATGTATGGCAGGACGCATGTATGGCAGGGGCACCACAGTCACCACGTGCGGCCCCAGGCCCCAACAGGCCCCTCGCCTCGGAGCAGCAAGGCTCCTACAGCCACATGGTGCAATGGAGGGAGGACCTCTTCCAACCACTGCACCAGCCTCCCTGGAGGCAGCTTCCTGCCAGGGAGCTGCAAAGATGCCTCCTCTCCTGATGTCCCACTGGTGTCTAACGCGCAGCCCCCAGCACTGGGCTGGGGAGCCAACACCAGGGGTTAAACTCAGAGCACAGCAATGCATGGGGTGACTCACTCAGCCCATTCAGAGGARCATTGGGATCACTGAAACCGACTCCCTGAAACACAACCCAGAGCCCATCACCTGTGCTTCATTGCACCGTCGGGCGGCTTCTTCAGCTGTGCTCCAAACATGCTGGTGGTAGGAGCCTACACTCCATGTCCAGGACTGCCAGGTGCTTCTGGAGAGAAAGCAGAGCCCCAGACACACTGAGCCCTCAGGAAGAGCAGCTCCCGGGACAGCAGGGGCATYCTGCATCCTCAAGGCATTTCAGCTCATTCCCTTTCATTCTGCTTCACTTCCCGACGCAGAGTTGTCTGCTGTAACTGAGGCTTTTCCTGGGCCTGCAGCCAGCAGCAGCAGGAGTCTTGATTTCTCATGTATTAATTTGAATGCCATTTTCCAAGAGATATTACAGCACTCTCAAGGCCATCTCTGAGCTGTATACAAGTATCAGCCACTCACCAAAACCTTCAACAATTTGAGATTTTCAGGTTTCAGCTCCACGCACCCTCTCTCTGCCATAACTTTGAAGCACCTCAGGCAGCCAAAGAGCTTCTGGTTTCCCTGCTTACCACTGCTTCAAGGGATGCAGAAAGATTTGAGCTATGTGGTTTACAAATGTTTTCAATAACTGCTCAATGGAGCTGGTACTTTGCCAGAACCTGCAATCTGCTTGCACCCTTCAGACCAGAACATTTTTGCCCTTTTCCTGATGGGAAATGTTAAGGTTCCCAAAAGAAAGAAGGGAAAAGAATGCTCCTAGGACCAGTGTTGTGCATCTRATAAAAGGCACTAGAAATGGCAATGAACATGGTCTCACAATTAAAGAGGACRAGTTTGAGGGTCCCAGTGATTCAGGAGCAGCAGCAGAGGCCAGCTGGGGCCTCCTCTTCTCCCCATGGAGGCCTGAGACATGCCACCAGACTGGGACCTCCCAGGGCCGGGACTGACCTTGCTCAGTCCAAGATCCCATGAGACCTCAGGTGTTCACCAGGAAATTGTGTGACCTTAACCTTCCACTAGATATGGCACCACGTGCTCTCTCACGTCTGCCATGATGTCTGCAGAGTTTTAGTGAACACTGCCAGTCCTTCACTATGGCAGAGGCCACCAGCAGTCCCATGGTCACCTGCAGCTCTCTGAACCCAACCCTGCCACCATCCAAGCTCTTGCTGTGGGCTAGGAGGGGTGCCACAAAAGCCAGGAGCTTGAGAGCCTCTTGCTGTGCCCCCAACCCAGCTCCATCATGAAGGCTCTTCAATAATGTATTACGGTGACATCAATCTTATCTAAACTTCAGGATAAATAAATTGCAGCACATTCACAGTCCCATCACAGCTCTCTGACTCACCCAGTCCCAGCAGACCTTGTATATTAAATTAATTTTAGAATGTATTCCAAATAAATTGTCTCAGCTTCTACAAGGAGGAACTCTCCATGCTGTACATTAGGGCAAAGCAGCACAGGCTAGCTAATAGGAGGACTTTAATTAGCTTGTGATTAGCTTCATTAGGGCTCAATTCATGAATAATGCAAGTCAAAACCCTGCCTGCACCTTTCCCTTGGCTTGAGAGAGGAGGGGAAAATCAAATGATACACTGAGGGGAAAACAATATTGATCCACCATTTCTTTCCTAACCTGCACAGAACATGCATTCCTCTTCACAGATTGGGTCAAATCCTGCATTTCCTCCCACCTGGAGTAACACTAACAAATTAAGTGGACTTCAGATTTACCCTGACATCTCTAAGAGCAAGATTAAGCCTGCAGACGTACCAGCTCTGCAGGAAAAAAGGGCATTTTTCCAGCTATTAATTGCTGCCCCATGCAGCACACACAGCTTTGGTTACTCATGTGGAAAGCATACAGAACTGAGGAAATTAGGGACTGGGGTTACCAGACAGCCCGTTTAATATGAATTTTCTGCAGCGCTGGCTCAAAGCTGTGGCTCCTATTAAACGTGCTCCGGATATTATCTCCCGGCAAGCACTGGGCACGTGGGCTGGAAAAGTCATGAGCTTGGGCTGGGGGCGTTCAGCTGTGGGCACTGTGGGCAACCAGCACYGGCCAAACTGCCAAAACCCTCCATTAAAAAAGGGAGAAAAAAAGGAAAAYCTGATGTTCTGTTCTGCTTCTTTTGGATGCGTCATTAAAGAGGAACCACAGCAGCGAAATGTCCAAATGCCAAGATGACTATTGCACTTACCAGCTGACAAGATAATTAGTTGTCCTATACAGCTAATTAGCAAATTCCTGGGGCTGCATTAGCCGCGAGGCCCAAGGCATCCCAAACTCCAGGCTAGCCCAGCCAGAGGGTTAATGGGGCTAATGCAGAGCCCCATTGTGCATCCTTATCTCCTTCCAGCCGCGCTGGGGCCGCGGGAAGAAACGTGGTCCGGCTTCGCTGACAGCCCCGCAAAGCAGTTTCTGATCAGGTCAGGATGCAGAAACCCAGCTAATCTAATCTGCCTGCCTGGCTGCTCGATAACAGGGAGGTTTGTGCTGGGGGGAGAAGGCTCTCYGAGAGCAGCCCACGTTGACAACACAGGGAGAGGGGGATTCGCAGCTCTCACGTCTCGCAGGCTCTTGGAAGGAGAGCTGCCAAGGCTAGACTGGGCAGCAAGGCTCATGGCCAGGACTGAGACACAAGTCAGGTCCTGCATGCCCACAGCTGGGGCCAGACACTGCAAAGCAGCCATACACAACTAAATCCAACTGGATTTTCAATTCCAAGCTAGGAAAGAGGTGATCCAGGCTGGAACCAGCTGGGGCTTCCTGCTACAGGAATCCCAGGTTGCTCTGCAAGGCGCTGATTTGCTTCTACACCTTTTGCAAAGCAAAACCAGTGGCCCGAGTTGCAGCACGCAGCAGGACAGGCCACCCCATGTGTTAAAAGCTTGCGTGCCCCCATGGAGCAAACAGAGCACCGCTTGCTTCCTCAGCAAAACCAAAACCTGGGCGCTCTGGGCCCCGACTCCGCATTTGGGGCGAGGAACTTGTGTTAATGCGAAGGACTGAGAGCAGCCGCATCCCGCCTGCACTGGCGGTGAGGGGAGGCCGGGCACGTGGGCAGCGTGTGCTGGGAAACACGGCGGAGCGGCCGCAGCGTCTGCCCATGGCGACTCACAGCGCTGCCGACGGGGACCGAAGCAAGGAAGACAGCCTGGGTTGCCCCAGCTCAGCACGCGCGCCCACAGCAACAGGACGTCGGCTCAAACAGGCTCCCTCTCCTGCCCCCGCTTTCTGTTCAGCATCACCAAAATTTATTTTTCTGTATTGAGAAAGTGATATATGGACAGGTTTATATTAGGGAAATCAGTTCATGTCACTGCCAGACATGTCGCATTTAAGCGCATCACATCTGCGCCAACAAAAACACCTGATGCTATTTAACCGTCATCTTCTCAGGAAATTTCTACTTTTTCYTTYCYTTTTTTTTCTTTTTGTGCAGCAGCACCCAGCCTCCAGCAGCTGTACTTCCCTCTGACACTGGGGTTCATTGGCTTCCCAGGGAGCTAAGGGAGGTTTTCTCCTTCTTCCAGAGTTTTCACAGAAATGATGTTCCTTTAGAGCCCCAGATCCTACCACCGTCCCAATCCTACCAAGTCTCCTGAAGTCAGAGAAAGAAAATCCACCAAGGAGGAAAATTGAACACAGAATCCTTGAATTTTTTTTCTGGCACCAACTTTTTTCCCTCCAAACAGCASTGTCTTATAAAAGACAAGCTGCTGGGTTGCTCATAGAAACACCCTCTTTCTCAACATTTCTACTCATCCGTACGTAGGGGAGTTAGTGTAGCGACCATGTGGCATCACCACTGCTGGTGGCCCAAACCACATCTGGGACGATCAGTTTTCTTTCTCTCCTCTTCCTTTCTCTCCTCGCTGCTTCCCTTGCCTTGCCCATGGGAGCACAACACAGCTGCACGAGTGCTAACAGCACACTGATGGGAAAGGTTTCACCCAAGTGCCCTCTCTTCAAGCATCAAAAAGTCCAAAACTACTTTCCAAATCCACACAGTCCCAAATGTCACAAATCAATGGWTGGATGAAGCTTGTTTCTCTGTAGCAGGGGATGGTTTCCACTACGCTCCAAGAGCTGTGTTCCTACAAACCTYTAAAGGCAGCAATAGGTACCAGAACTGGCACATTCATGCCTGCTTCCTGCCTCCTGTACGTACAATAGTTGCAGGACTASTGCTTTTGTAATTAGTACTTCATTCTGGGAATGCTGTATTTTGGGATAAATGGCTGTATTTGAAGGAAGCTGTGTACTATGGGCACCCAGCCACAGGGGACAGTTACCCCCAGGCTACTCTGCAGCATCTCCAGGGATGCTCCTAAGGCATCCAAGACAAAGCTGCCCCAGGGCTGCCCACATGCCTCTCCTTTCCTCAGTTCCTTCTATGGAGCTGCCTGGCTCCAGCCCAGGGGACCTGCCTCTTTCACCCRAGAGTCACTCGGAGATAACCCTCCCCAGGGCCTAACAGAAGTGATAAGCAGCATTTGCCTAAGAGGAGAAGACGGATGYGGAGCTTTGGCATGTCCACGTTGTGCCTTCTTAAGGCAACAAGACATCTTAAGACCCATTCAGGCATCTCTCTGATTATTTCTGTGCAAAGTGCCTCTGATATTTCACTTTATAACTGTCTTGTAAAACTGAAAAATTTCTTTGCCTGGGCAAAACCAAGCGCATGCATGRAAAGCATCTCTCCCAGCTGTTTGGTAAGAAAGTTATTACACTTCATTTCAGCTATACAAAAAACCTGCAACACTTACCCTGTGACACTTTTAAAAATACACAGAACAACAAGGCACACAGTGCAAACAAGGTTTTCCCAGCACACAGCAATTGCCATCCGGCTTCTCCAGCCCTCTCCTGATTTGCATAGCCAAAAGATGGCAGCACTCTCTCACACATGCATCTCTGCAGGCTCCTTATAAAGGCACACAAACATGTATATCCTTAAATTGCTACAGCTGTACCCGAATTYGCTCAGTGCATTTGCTGCCACTGCAGGAACCTGCTGCGCGTCCCTCTCCCGGGTGCCCAAGGCTGAGCAGCCCGTGCGCAGCTGCCCGGCCCCCCGTGACCGCCTGCTCACAGCTGGGGCTTTGCAAACCCAGGGGTTTTCTTTGAATGAGTCTGACCTTGAGCTTTGCTCTGCGCTCCCTGTTCAAGGCTGCAGGGCAGTAAGGGCTACACCGGGGATAAGGGTTGCAAGCTCCACAGTGCCRTGTCCACGGGGCAGGAAGCCACTCCAGCACCACCAGACACCTGCTCCCATGCCAGGTTGGGGACGAAATCTCTGTCCTCAGCTGTTGCCAAAGGGCTTTTAACTGAGAGCGTGCGAGCCCCTTTCAGCCGCAGCACCGGCACCAACCCCAACCCTCGCACCCCTGCTGTCCTTGCCGTGCCAAGCACGGCTGCTGCCCACGGGAAAGCTGGGCCKGGAAGCGCCTGGGACAGGAATTAATTAGCGAGGTCCAGCAGGCCGTGAAATCCGCTGTTCCGCCACCCCCACGCGCTGCCTGGTGCCTGCACAGCCGCCTGCCCCAGAGCAGGGTTCGGAGCAGGTACAGGCAGCAGAAACCTGGGACGGAGGGAGCGTGTGCAGGGCACCCACGTGAGGGTGGGTGCAATGATGTCCACCCACCACAGCTGCATGCCCATGGCTCGGCTCCTACTCCATTAGCACCCCAAGGAGCCCCAGCCCCATCCCTGCCAGCTGCGCTCTGTGCTGGCACCCACCTCCCACAGACACCTGGCAGGGACAGGGTGCCCCCAGGAACCGGCTCAGCTCCAACATGCTCCTGGTTATACAGGCAGCTCCACGCTACCACCTTGCCAGCAAGGCAATTATTTTGCCAGGAGACTCTGGTGGAATTAACTGTTTTCTCCCCTATTCGGTCACGTTAATGAAGAAAATGCTTGATGGAGAAAAAAAATAATAGTCTTCTAACAGAGAAAAAAAATAGTAATCATCAGTTGCTSTGTGATATTCAGCTGCTAGAGTCTGCTAATTAATGAGGCTAGAGAAAAAAAATGCCCAGGAGGAGAGTTTCCTGGTTTCATGAGCAAGTTCATGTGATGGTAGACATAGCCRCACTGCTGCAAGCTGGGCTTGTCTGGATATTTTTTGTTTTTAAAAGGTGAATCCAAGAAAGCATCTTGAGGAAGCAGTGATAGCCCTGGGCAAGCTTGGAGGGCAGCTGCTGCCCCACACAGAGTGCCGGGCTCGCTCCGACCCCTGCTGCCCTCAGCCCTCTCACTGGAGGGTGGGAAGGACCTGCTGTCCCTCCGGCTCCTTGTGCCACCTGCATCTTTTCAAGTCTGGCTTCAATGTCCCCAGCATGGGCACAGCTTTTCCCCAGGCACAAATTGCTTGTCCTTTGGCCACTCACTTGCCAGGGACACCCAGGGCACCATCACCTGCCACCCCAGCACCCACACCAGCTCAGATGTAATGTCAATAAAGTCCATTAGGCTGAGACAAATCCAATTCAAGTGGAACCCTCCTGGATTTGACACTAAAATATTTAAAATAAAAAATACAAAAGAAGAGCCAGGAGCACAGAAAGCACAAGCTCTAATAAATTCAATAAGTCATTGGTAACAACTGAAACTAGTTTAACCCTGCAGCTCTGTCAGTGGTTTACGCTTAGCACTCTCACTGTGGATTCACGCTCTGATCATGCAAACCTGTGTTAGAAAAGCAGCCAGAGGAAAATCACACTGATGTCTGAGACTGCCAGGGACACAGTGGAGACAGACTGCACCAGCTGCATGACAAGTACTTGCAATGCAGCAGCCCGCATGCCCTTTTAAACACCGCATTAATTGCATCCCTTGCAAGGGCACAGCAGCCATCTGAGAACCCTCACAGAGCAAAGAGCTACCAAAGAAAACCAGCCACAAGAACCTGCCCCTTTTGCTGGCAGGGCTCTTGCAGAGGGTCCCAAAAACTGGCCACAACAACTGTGCGGGAGACCCTTTTCTGTCTTGCAGTCAAACCAAAAGCCTTTTTCGGTTGGATATAGGTGCAAATAAGGGCATCTTTGCTCTTTGCTCCCAACCCAGGTGAGACAGGAGCAGATGTCTGCATACAGGAAGGCAAGGGACAGATAACTAATATTAAGTGCCCCAGAAATTGGTCCTCAGGTCTCCACAAAAAAAGCATCATTCCACAGCAGGTCTGGAGGACATARGGCAGAGGAAAGAGCTGCTAAATGTTCCAAAGCAAACAATAAAATCTATTTTCTATCATTAGGCACTTTGGCTAAGCCCAGCTAACTGCCACCTATGAAAGCCCAGTCTTGGAAAAAGTAAACTTTGAAGAGTAATTCCATTTACTGTTAAAAATGGATTAGTTTACAACAACTAGAATGGCAGCATTTCCCACACTCACCCAACTTGCTTTCATCAGCACTAATGACTTGTACCGATGCTCCCCAACGGGCCTGCGGGCACCTTCCCAGCAGGCTGGGTCACCCAGGCTGAGCACCCTGACCCCTGCTTCCCAGCCCCATCTGAGGGCAGATCTGTGTCCATCCAGGCCACCCAGGGAGTTCCTGCCTTCAAGGGAAGGGGCTCTCTGGCACACATCTTGTTAGAAATCTCTCGCCCAATTCAGAGATTAAACCAGCATTCAGCAGCTCATCCCAAATTTAAAGACAGCTCAGATTCTCCAACAGGGACAAGCTGCTTGGTGCTGTTCCAGTGCACTTAAACAAGCATAAGCTCCATTTAACTACCCAACAATGAGGTTTTAAGCATGCACTGGGAGCCTTGGGGCAGACAGGAACGTACTTAAGGCCTCCATCTAAAATTAAAAYACCTCTAAAACAAGCAACTAAGCTGCACATTTTAAATAACGCAAGTTAGAACRGTTCCAGCTCCCATTTAAAATACCACCACATATCAAACCTTCAGCAGCTGAGGGCTCCATTGAGGCCAAGCTTTCTTCCTCAGAGCTACTCACAGCAGCACGTGAAGCGTTCATATGCTTCAACCAGCTAATCAAGTTAACGAGGTGACCCACACAGCTGTCTCCTATGGAATATAACAGGTTCACAACTAAGTTTTACTGCAAGTCTGTCACTTGGAGCTTCAAAATAACTAATTGAGCTCCTTTGGAGGGGCAGAGGACAGAGGGGGCTTTCAGAGCCAAGCATGACCCCTGTAGCCCAGGATGGTGATGACGATTGCTCACCTTCTTCCACCTCCTTCCGTCCCTGGCCCAGAGCCATGAGGAAGCAGGAGGATGGGAAAACTTCCTTCTGCTTCACATCACTGAAAATCATCTCTTCACTGACCAGAAACACCCATAACCCCTACCCTGGTGAGGATGGCAGCCCAGTTTTCTTGTAGTCCACATGGCACCAAACTCCCAGGTTTAGCCTGCTGTTCCTCCAGCTGGTAGCAACTACCACGGCTCCAGCAGCGTAGGTGCTCAGTCAGCAAGCCTCSCGAGCACAGGGAAGCTTTCCTCTGAAGCCTAATTGGATTAATCACCCTTCCCTCTTCAGGGCACCTMACCCTTCTTTTTAGAGACAGCAAGTGCTAATTAAGAGATGATTTGCACATGGCCTTGAAGGTCCATCCAATGTTCCTGCCTTTGAAGCAAAGAGCTTGTCTTTTCTCCTTGTACCCTGTTGGGCTGCTGATGCTAACAGGGTTTTTGAAGGGTTTGAGCAGCAGCTCTAGGAAAGAATGAAATAGAGGGATGCAGGAAAGGGGCAAGCGATCAAATCCCAGCACGGAGCAGCCCAGCTTCAGCTCATGCTCTGCGAGGCAGAGGAGCAGCCGTGTCCAGTGCCAGGGCCGGGGCTGAGGACCTGCTTGCTCTGAAGCCATACCGGTATTCCCTGGCTGGCCAAGGAGGCCAACCACAAGGACCACGATGCCCCTTGGAGCAGTACTTGTTACCCTGCAGCCACAAGATTGATGCCTTATCTGCTAGAGTAAAACGGTGCTGCTCAAAGTCCAGCTCCCGGCTGGGTGCTGGAGGAAGGACATCCATGTACGCTAGGGAAGACACATTTCAACCTGCAAATAAAATTACTGTTTAAAAAAAATAAATTTGCAGATTGCACCCATCGAAGATGGAGTTCAGGCAACCCCATCTGTGCCATTTGCTTCTTCCAAAAATAAGCGTGGCTCAGTTCTCCCCTCTAACTCTGCCTTCCCCCCATGGTATTCATCCCTCACAAAGGTTTGTTTCTCTGAGGAGGGAGATTAATGTGGGGTGTGTTGAAGACCAAGTGCTGCRGGACAGGGCACTTCCAGGCTCACCCATTAGCCCAGATGCACGAGAGACAGTGCAGCTTTCTTTCCCTTAGCTGCAAATCTTCTCTGTGACCCTCCCAGGGCTCCAGAATATTCCCTGTTTGTCCTCTTCCATCTCTCCCTTGCAAGACTGGCCATTTCTGGAGCCCTTAGCCTACCTATGAAAAGGATTTCAACCAATGGCAACAARGAACAAGTATTGAGCTTGTTGTATCTAGAAGTACCCATGAGAAATACGCCATTTAGCCTTAAAAAAACATATATAAATACTGAAGTCGGTACATTAGGGCACAGCCATTTGGCATATGCCATTAATTGTGCAGGTTCTGTTCCTGCACACAGACAAGGCGGCTGCCACCAGTGGAAAATTCAGGCATATTCCCCAAATGGCATATTAATAATGAGATCTTTTATAGGAGGATCTGTGACTCATGCGACAAGAAAAATGGGTCATTCACTGCACCGAGGCTGAACGAAACAGCAGCTTTGGGGGTTTGGGCCATGTAAAGCAGCAAAGGAAGACGGCAGCGCGAGAGGGGAGGTGGCGACCGCTGCTGCCGGGCGTCCGGAGCAGGGCGAGCGTGCCCGGCTGTTTCAGAGCTAACCACCCGCCCGGGCATTTCATGTCCTTGCAGTTGTGTGTTGAAACAGGCAGAGGAAGAGCTCGCACGCATCCTCACCAGAGCCTCACCCTCGCTCCACCCGGAGCCACAAAACTGCCAATCCTTCCCCAGGCGCCCCAGCTCCAGGGCCAGCTCCCCCGGGAGCCCGGCACCACCACCCAGCTAAACCCAGCCCAGCTAAACCCAGCGTAGTTTTCCATAGTAGGTTAATATCTTCATTAGTAGCATTCAGCATCAGTTTGGGCTTCTAACTTTGCAAGGTGTTTTGGAGATGAATAACGGCCGTGGCCCTTTCCTGAAGGACTTTGCTCTTCACACTGACTAAAAATCATTTTTATTTTCTTTAACCCCCCTCCCCGTGGTCTCCACGCTCCCTCTGCCATGRCCCTCCTGCTAGGGTTTGCTCAGCCTCTCCTGGCTGCTCCAGAGGATGGACAGGCTCTGGAGCAG
The DNA here is from genome assembly GCF_003342845.1 of Nothoprocta perdicaria. Classification (NCBI taxonomy): domain Eukaryota; kingdom Metazoa; phylum Chordata; class Aves; order Tinamiformes; family Tinamidae; genus Nothoprocta; species Nothoprocta perdicaria. The sequence continues at coordinate 7,537,484 of NW_020454316.1, read as the reverse complement.
CACCGGGAGGGACCACYCCAGGGCCAGAGCAGGCCAGAGAGGAGGCCAGAGAGGTCCCACGTGCCAGGGATGTCTCCATGAATGGCAGGGCCTGTCATAGCACTGAGAAGGTCTCTGCCTACCTCTCCGTGAGGATACAGCAAGGAGTACGGGCTGCCCGTCCCACCCGAGGCTTCCCCTCCAAGATGGTTCCAATCGGCCAGTGATGCTCAAGAAGTAGAGCTAGGGGGTATAATCGAGATRAGCATCAAATGGATTGTGATCATCAGTGCTAAACTTCTAGGAATTAGTTGGAAACCTTTTTTTAAGCTCCATGATCTGTGTAATTCCTAAAAAAGTACTTCAAAGAGGAAAATTTCAGCTTCTTCTTCAAGCCATAAGGAAAAATTCTCCTTTTCCTTATGTTCCTGACATACAGTTTCCTCATCTGACCTTGCAGGATCAGCTGCTCTTAACCCTCTTGATTGCAGAGGAAGACAGTTATTCCTTGAATCATCTTCCAATTAAACCTCCTCACCATTTTACCTGATGGCACCTTCAGACTGCTGAGTGCAGACAAAAGATGACATCTCCTTATAGTTCTTTCCACACTAAAGACGTGCAAGAAGCAGTTCATCTYGCAAGCTTTTCCCCTTTCTCTGACATGAGCCACTCCAATTTTACATGATCCCAAGCAACTGTGAGATTACAACGAGCAGATGTCTAAAGAAATAGCCAGCGCCAGTAAACACATATATCCTAACGGGMGTGCTTGGGTTTGGCAGGAGGGTGTAGTTATAACATACATCTCACTCACGTACGGTTTCCATTCAGAAATCTGCTTTATAATGACAACTCAGTCACGTGCACCGCAGCCTGACAAAGCATAAATCTTGACAAAGAACTGCACAAATGAAGCAATTACGAGCCAAGAATATTTTTCAAGGAATACAATTGAGTAAATATCAAGTTGCCATGGTAACAGTAAGAATGGAACTTTACTTTTACACATTATAAAACACTCCCGTATTTTGCAACYATTTGCAACCATACCTCATTTTGCAATGAGGTAGGAGCAACCTCATTGGAAGACACCATCCAAATATTTCTGAGAAGGATCATCTCTTTCTGCAGTCTTCCTATTTCACCAAACAAAGTGATAATCTCCCAGGAACAGGAACAGAGGAATCACAGTGAAAATGTCCCAGGAAGAGTCAATGTGCTAAGGTCGAGGGTGCACCTTTGGCACTCCCCAAGCACCTACAGCCACCCATGGGCTGGGTGTCTAGCAGAAGTGCRTGGAGGCCTGGATTTGCAAGAGGTTTTCCAGCATAACCTGTATATCTGCCACAGTAACCACTGGCAGCAAAGCCTGCTCTGCTAGGAGCAGCCGTCTAAGAGAGCAGCAGAACTAAGGCTTCATTAAAAGTTTAGGAGTTCACTTCCTTGCAAACAGAAGAGTATCCTTCTCCACTATTTCCTCAAGAATAACCTTCCCAGCTTTACCAAGGGATAAGATATGACAAAATAAAAACGAAAACAGAAAGACTGGAGCAAAGGCGACCTCAATAAATTTGGTGAGACCCTCATTTCTAGCAACTAGTCATGACATTATCATTTTTTTTTCTGTTCATCAGATACTGAAACAGCGCATTTAATTTCTAATCTTGGCAGCACGTCTTTGTTCATGGTCCTGGATGGCAGCAGACTTGGGCTGGACATACCAGTCACCTAAGGAAGGCAGCTCGTGGTGGTGGGGCTGAAGCATCACTGAGCACACTGATCAACAGAGGCAGCACTAACAGCACAAGAGAGAGAACAGAGTAGCTGGGCCACCACCTTCATGCAATGACTGTGACAGATTCCTATTTATTGTGTCAATTAATATTCATTTCTCCACTATATCACCTGCCTTGGGGCACAGTGACCTTTAAGGATGATGGGTTTTACAAGCAGAAACAATGGTGGGAGTTAATTTCTTGGTAGACCTAGACTTGTCTTCCAATCTGCTACACTTTCCAAGCAGGAGAGAAAACTAAAGACCAAGTTATAGGGCTTGCAGAAGAGAAAAGCTTTTAKTAAAGAAGATGGATACCTCTTACAGAGCTGCGCTTCACCAAAAGGAGGAAAAGGCCCTAACCCTTGGGCTGAAGCTCTCCATTATGACAATTTTCCCTGGCTAACATGAGCTTTCAGATCAACATTGAGCTCACCAGACATTTGTTTCTTTAACACAGTGCTCAGATCACCGATGCTTCCAAATTTAAACTCATACCTCAGCACTTCCTGGGCCAGTTTCTCCCTCTGAGGAGTGAGGCGGACAGGGAGGGGAGCAGAAACAGCTTCTGACCAGAAACAGCTGTGGACGTGGCCGTCCGGGCGCAGCTGCCAGAAACCCTGCGCTCGAGCTCCCCGGCTATGAGATAGACAGAACTGCAGGGACAGAGGAGGAGCAATCGGGGCCCCAGGGCCAGTACTAGTCCCAGGCACTCGCGTGCAGCCTTCCCTGTGAGTAAAGACCTCTCAGGGGCTCCAAGGTCTGGTACAACCAAGGACATGCTTGTAGTCATATAAGTGCTTTCTGCTGGGTCTTCATCAGCACCTCCAGGCTTCACTGGACTTTGGAACTAAACGTGCAGTTAGACATTTCTGACTGGCAGAGTTCAAAAATCAGCCTTTGGTCAGATTTCTGGCCATCATCCCAGCTGAGCTTGCCAATAGGAAACCAAGGGTGATGAGATACCTGCCCACCTGACCCATGTGYTAAGCTCAGCTAAACCAAGGCCAAGATGAAATTTATTTTTGAGCAAGTTTTCCCCATTAAGTTCATGTCTTTCCAGTTCATTCAGTGATAGCAGCAACGAGCAGCTGTTTGAAGGTGGGGTGATATAACCCTTGAGCAGAACAAAAGSAAAATCTCAGTTACGCAGACATCTGTCGGGCATTGGCTGGGAAGAGCGTAACATGGAGCGCTACCCCTCTTGTCTTCCTCATGCAAAAAGCCCAAAAGCCCTGAGACTTCACTGAACCTTCTTGAACAGAGCACCATGACAAGATTGGTCTTCAAGGGCTTTAAAAATACATTTGCCCTTTTCTTATCCTGAATTTTKTTTATTAAATGTGGCACATAAATATTAAATACTCATGAAACCCATGGACCAAAATCTCCACTGCAAACACATGTCAAGCTCTGGACAGATTTTCCATATGTTCCCAAGTGATTCAAAGTTTAATCGAATTGGCAGCATGTTCAGCTGACTGATTGCAGCTGTGCAGAGCAAAACACATCAAGCCCGAGCGGGGCCACAGTCACCAGCTTTCTGTGCACATTCAGCCCCTGCTCTTTAGTTTCTACTGCCTTCCAACAGAACCACTTAAAAGCCATTGACTGAAGAGCTGGAACATGAAGGACTGGTGAACTTAACAGAGCACCAGGAGCCTGCAACAAATTCACACAGAGCAGGACTYCCATCATCCACTTACCAAGGCTTCATCCATATGCACCATGCACCTTTTGAATAGTAACATTTGGTGAACTCCTCCATAGAAAAACCTCAAAACCAGAGCTGGTTTTGAGTAGCTGGAGAAATATGCCTGATCACTGAGTGTTCTGGGGTTGGGCTGGCCTTCACCTGCAGAATGCAAGGCACCGGTAATAACATTTCTGGTGCAACCAGGCTTTTCGGAGTGGAGTCTGGGTTGTGTCCTCAGATCTTCATCAAGGATTGTTCAGCATTAAAATACTATTTCATTCACAGATTAGGTCTTCATGTCCTTAACGTCAATGCCAAAAGTGTGATTAGTTCATGCAACACAGTCAGATCCCCTCTCTGGTTAGAGATAGATTTTCTTCACTCAACTTTTACACCGTGTCCCTGAGTATATGGAGACTTTTGAAAAGCCTTCCATTGTTGCAGGTCTGGGTGAATCCAGGGAAGTGTCTGATTCAGGTCGCCTGGCTCAGAACAGCTTCTGAGCATCACCTGGCACTTCCTACCCAGCTAACTCCAGACAGAGACACAACCTCGCCCTTCACCCCATTGGCCTCAATCTCTGCAGCATCCCTGTAAGCAAACGGACTTTTTGAGTCCCTTCATCTCTGCTATTACTATAAAGCAGAAAGCACCACCACAGGAAGGGATTTTTTTCCTTTGAAGACAGGATTCTGGAGGCTGGGAAGAAACCAAGGGAGGTTTGCAAAGCAAAAACCCTATTAACTTTGGTCTTGACTTTCAGAATTGCTAGTCATGCATATTTAGTTCTTTTTTACCTGAAAATGAAGATGGTAATTGGAGCTGACAGTTTTCATAGGTTTTCCCATTAACAATATTTTCAGCCACAGCAGGGCCCAATTCTTCCGTTACTTCAAACACTCCCCCAAGAGAATGCTTTAACCTTTCTTTTGAAATGTCTTGTGCCACTTAGAGGGAGAAAAAGAGTGTTCATTAACTTGTCCTCTACCAAGTACCAGCAGTCATGAACTTTGAGTTCTTCTGAATCTGGGATGCAAGGGATCTGAGAGCCCGGGCATGCAGGCTGACTAGGCAGAATAAACTAGCAATGAGTCTGATGCAGAGCTTTGAACTTTGCTGACCAGTTATTAGGATGAGTCTCCACGTCCCAATGTGGCAGCTTTTTCCTGCATTGCTCTGAACATCCTGCAARCTCTGGGCAGGATGGAACAGCCCTGGTAGAGTCAGGGAGGTGCCCTCCTGCCCAGGGTGACACCCTCTGAGTAAGGCTGAGCTTTCCCAGAGAAGCTGCAGGAAAAATYGTCTTCTGCTGGGCTGTGCTGGGTGGCTTTACATCATGCAGCTGATTTCAATCACAGCAATGAGACATCTCTCTCATCTCTCTGGGCCACTGGCACATTTACAGCAGCAACATCTGGAGCCAGGGTTTGATTACACATACGTGGGCAACATGCCACAGGAGAGTAAGAGAATAAGGAAAAGGAAACTGAAGATGGTAGAAGATAATTTGAGATCCAGCATGTTCTAAGGATCTGCACACGTAAGGTGCTGCTTTCAGGTCTTCTGAAAGACCTTCTCCAACAAAGCCTCCAGAGGTTTTCTCTGACCATTTGTTCTTGTTCACAATGTATTTTTAGAGAAATTACCATCCAATCTCCCTAAAAGCCTCAAACTCCTATCAAAGAGAGACGAGCCTGAAAGAGAGCACGCTGGCCTCCTGCCCAGTATACCATCCTCCTGCAACCATGGCCCACTCCATCATTTGACTGCCTGCTGCCCTCAGAAACTGTGTCTAGCCTGGGGGATGAATGGCCTGGATATGAAGATGTCATGGGTGAAGTGCTTGCCCTGGGACACCAAAAGCTAAGGAAGTTCCAGCTGGCATTAACTAAAGAATAGTGCTTTTTTTTCAGAAAAGTATAATAGAAGTATAACAATTTGCATAACTCAGTGCATGAGTATGTGATGATAATATCATCCAACTCRAAATGCAGGACAAAGCACTGCTGACTGCTTTGCCTGATGCCAGGCAGATGCCTCAACTCAGCTGTCCTCGTGCAGACGCAGCTGCCTGTAACCCCCGGTTCTGCAAGGCCCTTGTATCCGTGGCCAGCGCAGGCTCCGATCCAAAGATGACCTCTACAGTAGCAATCAAGATAGTTGCTTGAGCCATTTTTCAGCCATAGATCAGATYCTACACATTGACGTTTTGTTAACTTGTTGGATCCAAGAACATTTTGTTTCTACAGCTGGTCTCTATATAATGTTACTATCTATATATAATTTATTGTTTTCATATGACAGATGAAGCAAAAGCCTCAAGAAACCAGATTTGTTACTTCCTGCCCCACGTTTGCATCCCTCTCTCTCTGGATAGTAATTGAGTTGCTGGGACTCTCACCTCAGAGCCAKCACCTCCATTCCCCGTGCAGGCCGGCACAACCTGGCCCGCAGCCTCACAGCTGTTTTGTCAATGGCAGCACAGTCCTAAAAAACTGATTTTCACTTCTAGAAGAAGGAACTTAAGGGAGAAAGCAATGGCAAGAGGATATCATATGCACACCATGAAGAAAACATGGCTGCCCCTCTCTCCTRATCTGCACTGCAGGTACGGGTGGGCAACCTGCCATGGTCACTTTGCCCGAGCTCTAACCGGACAGGACACCCCTTCTCTGTCAGTACCCTAAATCACATGCACATGCATCTGTCTGTCTGTCTAGGTGTGTGTATCCAGCATGTTGACTCAGAGCTTTTCCCAGGGGTGCAAGGTTTCACACACAGCTATAATTCCCATAAGGAGAGGCCGGGTGGGGACATAAACCCTCTCCGTCAGTCCCTGCAAGGGCCAGTTTAAGGCTCAGGAGACGCTTCAGCACATTTGAAGCAGCAATACAAATAGCATAGGGTGAGTCCACGGCCAGCAATTGTGGCAGATCCCTGCAGATAAACAGGTTTCCCTCAAAACCATGGCTCCCCCTGCAAGCCTCTCAAGGTGGGTAAGACCTTGCAACCTCTCAGCCACGCCGGCACCCGCGGAAGCGTCCTGATTGCTTTCACAGCATGAGGTGGCTCCTGGCCATCAAAGCATCAGCATGTCTTGACTCTGGCTTAGATGAATTCATTGCATTCTCACCAAGAAATGTAAACAAGGAAGCTGGGAGCCCCCGGGGAGCGAGGCAGGCCTGGCCGGCACCGGCTCTACCTGGCTGCTGTTCTGCGGCCAAGGACGCAGCAAAACCACAGGGAAGCTCAGGCCAGGGCCCCTGGCCTCGCACAGCAAGGGCATTTACAGCGCCCGAGGCTCCGCTTGCAGTCGCAGGAGCAGCSCAGGCCAGAGCCAAGCGTGAGGCAGCCAGTGTGTTCAGGATTATCTGAGCAGGGAGGCGTCCTCCTCGCTGCCAAGGCTTGCTCAAGTGACCCAACCTTTGTGTCATCCAAAGCAGGCAGGCAAGGAAAGGGGAAACCAGCCACATCCCAGGGATTATGCACAACCCCAAGCTGCCCACCCAGCTGCCCAGGTCACACCACATGTTTCACCAGAGCTCCTGCTTTTCCTGCCCAAGGCTAAAAGTTATGCAGCCTGCCTTCCACTCCCCCCAGATCATACATATTTTACAATATATATTATATATATATATACTACATACACAATATATATTCATTTGAGGGACTGTTGTCTCCCATTGCTTGAGGAACCTGCTTGGGCACAAGTGCTCCCAGCTGCCACAGCAACTTCCATCATGACGTTTCCAGCTTCAGTCCAAGCTCCCAATGGGATGGAAACACAATTTAGCTCCTCTCTCCGAGCTCTCCTGGCCCAGGGCAGMCATGGGCACTGCAGCCTTTCACCCCTGGATCACTCCAGCCACTAGCAGCATTTGTGAGCCAGCGTCAGGTGGGGAAACCACTTACCTGGTCCACAGCAGCAACCCTCTGGGCCCAGCCAAAAAGAGATCAGAGCAGGCACGAGCCTGCGGCCACCCTGCAAAGCCCCCCTGTTCCCCAACCCAAGAGACTCGTCCTGTTTCTGACAGCAGCACCAGAAATAGGGAGGAAATTCCTCTTGCCGTTTGCCCTTTATTTCAGTGAGGAGAGAATAACTTCAGCAACATGAAGCCACTTTGCACAACCCAACCAAAAATGTCACTTTTCCTCTGCTCTCCAGCCTCCAAATGCAAAACGGTTTCCTAAATGCAGCTACTTTGGCAGAGGAGTGAGGGTAACTGTTTGGCATAGTGGTAAAATAGCACGTTTCCCCTAATATGATGCAACACCACAYGTGGAGCAGAACCCTGGCTGGGCTTTGGGAGCGCTGGCTCGGTGTACAGCGCAGTCCTGCACCCCGCGGCCCCCGCTGCTCCCGCTCCCCTTCACTCCTGCCCAGTCTCAGGAACAAAATACATTGCTGATGTTTCCTGCTGGTTGTGCAGCTGGCCTGGCGTGGGGATGCTTCGCTAATGTACCCCCCGGTGACAAACTCCAGTGCTTCCGTCGGACACGGCCGTGCAGAGGAGCCGGCGCTGGGCTCTCGGGGCGCATCCCGGCAGCGCCTGCGGCGCGCGGCCCACGGCCCTCGCGCTATTCAGCCGCCAGTGAGGGGATCTTGCAGACGAAGGGGAACTCTCTGCCACAGCTGTTGTCGTTCCAGGACCGCAGCGCTGTCGGAGAGAGAAAACAGCAGCCCGAGCTTTCACCTGCCCCGACCCCTCCTCTGCATCAGGGCGGGTTGCAGCTTGTGTGGGTGCAAGGTGGCCCTGGTACAACCTGCCGACTAAGGCACTGCCGCGGTGCTSCTGCGTGGGAAGGAAGCCAAATTAAGTAGCAGATGCAACTACTGCCTGTGGCCTCAAGGCTAGGTGGAGGTGGGAGTCTCATGAGAAGAGTGGTGAGGAGCTGAGGTTTGTGTCCCACAGTCTCTGCAGGTCACAGGTTATCTAGCTGTGGTTAGCTTCTGTCAGGTTAGCTTCTGTCATTTGCTAGGGAAAACTTTGTGCTCCTCCATCCTGCGTGCGTAACACCCTGCAGTGATGCCAAGCAATAATACCAGAGAGCGTGAAGTGTTAATTTTTGCACAGGCAGGATCTTGCTGGGCTTCAGCGAGATCCCTGTGGCCTGTAGGAGGGAGGCAGAAGCTGGCAGACTGATGGATCTTTGCACAGGCTGTGTGCAGGAGGGGAAAAGGGAAAATATGACCTTTGACTAAATGCAGTAATTTTCTAAAGTGAGTGATGCTCCATTCCTGCCTTCTGTTCATCAGGAACAGATGCGATTGGAGAGGAAGCGCGTTGGAGTGGGAGATAAATGGGTTATAAGCTGGGAAAATGAGTGCATACAGGGAAGGGGGGAGTGGACCCTTGCAACAGGGCCACAGTAACCAAGAACACATCACTTCTCTGTAAAAAAAAGAAAAACAAAACAAAACAAAAGCCCAGAAGATATTAATACAAATTTAAAATGCAAATTGTCAGTCTGTTACCATCCTCYTCAAAAGGCTGAGCTGCAACAGATTTAATTTACTTATATGCAAATAAAAGGAAGGCATCCACGAGCGGAGGGGCACTCACCGCTGCTGTGCCTGTACCAGATCTGCACGCAGTCCTCCTCGGCCGGCATGGCGTGGATCCCGTCGTCCGGCTGGTTCCCATCCCAGTAGTTGTAGTCGTACGAGGAGCCGTCCGTCCACTCGAAGTGGCCCTCCTGGAAATGCAGCAACTCAAGGCACCCAACCGGGACAGGGATGAGGACCAGGACGTCCCTTGCATCAAGCGAGCAAGGGCAGGGAGCTTGCCGTGCCAGAGCAGCGGCCAAAACCCAAACCTTTGGTTAATCCCCTCCGCTTCCCAAAGAAATCCTGGTAATCAGACTAGAGTGAAACATGAGAATGTACATTTTGTGCTTCAAAACTAGAAGACATTCAGCACCAGGGGAGGACAGTGACCCAGAGGGATTGCAGCACGCATGGCTGTTGGTGTGAGGCCATCTCTGTCGTGGTGAACACTGAAGCTGGGAGCAAAACCCACAGCTCCCAGGCACCCTCGCCTCTCTGCTTGGCATGTGGGAACCCAAACCAATAAGAATAAGTAGAGAATTAAAAGGTAGAGAGAACTAAAAACCAAGAACACACTGCGCTGGGTTGTTAGGAGGCCTGCGCAAGGCGGCTCCTCACCTGGCGGAGGTCATTGAGCCCCGTCCAGACGTCGGTGGGGATCCCGGGCACACGGCTGTTCACCAGGTCGTACACGAAGACGTTCTCCTCCCAGCTGCACATCGGGAGGTCGCGTTAGCAGGGCACCAGCAGCGGCTCGCTGGGCGCCGGCGGCCGCCCTTACCTGTGGATGGAGGCCAGCTTGGCGGAGCGGATGCCAATGGAGAACTCGGCACAGTAGAGGTCGGCCTCAGCCCACGTTTTGTTGATGGGGAAGTACCGGTAGCAGTGGCCCTCATACTCGGTCCAGAAGAGCGGGCAGGAATAGGCCTGCACGGGCTCCGGCATGGCTGCGGGAGAGCGCACAGGCGTCGCGGCGAGGCGGCCGCGCGCCGGCAAACACACGAGAGAGAAAGACTAGAGAGAAACACACTAGCAAAGGCCAGGAGTTTTCAGAAGGAAAGTGTGGGCTAACAGGCTGCAGAGGTGAGACTGCGGCCATCTCACCCTGCCATCACCACCAGGAAATGGGGAAGCTGCTTTGAAGACTGCAACACTCCCATGGCAGCACACTCGCAAGCCCCAAACCATCAGCAAATAATACCCTTAATTCCCTTATGGAATTCCCATGTCATTTTTGGGACTGTCCAAAGCCCCTGGCAGCTCCTGTGGTCTGTGTTCCTCACCATGTGGGTCTTGCTCAAGCGGCAGACACCAGCCCGTGCAAGGGACCATGCTCCTCAAGGCCAGGGGRACTAGATTTTCACAGGAAAAGCCCTTGAGGGAAAGAGATGCCACAAAAGCATCCAAGCGGGTAACAGGCTCCAACCCAAGAGGCTGGACTGCAGCAAAAGAGCCCTGGTTGCAAAAGACATCAGGCACAAATGGCCTTGCAAGGGAGCAATGGRCGCACGGAGCCCAGTGCTGCCCCAGGCCGTGTGTGAAGGAGAAATAGGATGAATTTAAGTGGTCGCAGGAGCATTAGCTGAGTTGAGTAATTTCCCCCTAGTCCCAGCCCTGGCAAGGCACCTCCTTGGGAGATAATTTTGTATATCATCAGTTCTCTCCACATGGGAATCTCTGAGCATTCATAAACATCAAGCAATTAATTCCACAAATCCCTCCTGAGGCAGTCGCTGTACTTGATTTGCAGATGACAGAACCCCAAAATGCAGAGATGCCTTTTTATTTATTTATTTATTTATTTATTTTTCCCAGGAAGGCAAAGATGCCTTCCTGAAAAGGGTACCAAGAAGTGCTAGAAAGGGGCCTTCCTCCCTGCAGAGCACAGTGCCTGCCGGCCCCCACTCCGCTGTCTCCAGGCCAGGCACCCTGGTGAGAGGCCTGGCTTCCCTGCACAGCCCTGATGACTTTACAGGCTAGGGGAAAACCGAAGATAAGAAGCACCCAGATCAAAGCGGGAGGCAGAGTGGTGCCCTGCCGCACTCCACAGCGTGCTGATGCTCTGCATGCCCAGGATTTTGCAGCACAGCCTCCCCAGCAGCACCGCAGCCCATGCCCGCATGCACGGGGTGGCCTTGCCCTGGATACATTGCCCTGAYGAACCCCATGAGCTCCACCAGCCCTGCAGGAAGCAGCATTTTTAGAGAGGCTGTTAAAAACCTCACCAAACTCTTCACCTTTAGCAGCACGATGGCAAAATCAGCAGGGCCCCTCTGCTTTGGAGTGCTAATTGCACCGGGGGCTTCTGGGGTCCCAAATGGCCATCGGGGGCCGGCGGCTGAGCGCATTGTCCGGCAAAAGTCACCTCCTTTTGTCCTGAGCAGCCAAGAAAGGTCAGAGATGGGGCCGGTCCTTCTTTGATATTCTACACTGCTTTCCCATTAGGTATCATTAATTTGATGAGCTTCAGCGAACCATAGGTGCCCGAAGGAATTTGAGGTTAAATATACCCAAAAGGGGAAAGAAAAAGGAAAAAGGGATGTCAGTGTTTAATTAGTATCTTTTCTGTTCAGTCAATATTGGAGGCTTTCACATTCACTTTGGCAGCAAAATTCCACACTTGCATTTACGGGCCAGAAAGGACCACAGTATCGAGCTTATCTGGGACCACTGAGGGCTATTTTAAGCAGAGAAGTTGTAAGAAGTTGTATGTATCGCTGTGAGTATATGAGTGCACTCACTGACCTGTGGGGCCACTTCATCACCTAAGCAAGGACCTGAGGATGCTATTTTCATCTAAGAAGAAACAGGGGAAACATTTGGGGGATACGTGGGTCAGATTGTCATTTCTATTATCAGGCAGTGCTCCTAGCACCATCAGTTCACTCTGCGGAGCAGGAGGGTTGGGGGTCCCCACCACTATGAGCCCCTCAGTCACTGCAGCCACCTCAAACCATTTCCTAAATCCTGGGCAAGGAAGGATCTTGCCTTCTCTTTAAGTCACCTGTTTACACAGAAAGAGATTATGGTCATTGCTGGCAGCACCAGCTAAATCCTTGTCCAGACTTGGCTGAAGAAATGAGGTGAAACTACCTCAGAAGAGCTGGAAAACAAGAATTTGGGGTCAGAAAAATAGTTCTGAGCTCTTGGAACCTGTTTTGGTGCCAACAACCCAGAGTCTTTTTATTTACTAATGTGCTGAAAACCACGGCAGCACCCCCAGGATCCCTCTAACGAACAAAATCAGTTGTCAAAATTTTTAGGAGCTGGCACATGCCCAGCAAAAAGTCTCACTTCCCCAAACAGCCACTTTCCAACCAGAAATAATTAACTGAGAAAACCCCAGCCAGCTTCAAGTTTTTCTTGTGCCAGGAGTCTAGGGAAGATGGCAACGTGCTGGCTGCATGACTCCTGCCGAGCTGCGTGTTCTCCCTTGTCAGGACAAGGTTGTGTCCCCCCRAGAAAGCAGCAGGTTTGAGATAGGGTGCATGGAGCCAGAGCAAGACTGCCAAGAGACATCCATGCAAGTGACACTGCTGTGGTGGAGGACAGTGACATCAAAGCACTTTCTGCTGCAGAAGAATCAGTTAGTTTGGCAGCAGATGCCATCCTTGCTGCTGACAGAGAAAGGACTCTGAGACCTCACGTCCAGCACCAACACATTCATGTTTCCTTGCGACCCAAAAAAGCACTAGACCTCTTCAGCTCCTTGCAAGCTGCTGGGACTGGAGGGTCTCCTCAGTCCTAAGGGGCTCATACCGAGCTGAAGCTAAGGGGAAGACCTAAGTGGGTCCTCAGGATGTGGGAGCATCAGTCCTACCCATGAAAACCCCCCAGGACCAGCAGCAGAGGACGGGTGACATTCAGTCCCTGTGTGGTGCCAGAGGAGCCAGGTTCTGTGGAGCTAGGGCAGAGCTGGAGGCAGCCAGCCATGGACCCACAGATCATTTCATAAACGGGCAACATTTTGCAAGCATTTTTCAGTCACAAATGACAAGTTGCCAAGTAAAATCCTAAACACCATCTGAAGTGTGATGGAGAAGTAACATCCTTCCCAACAGGGTGCTGCTTTTTAAAATCCTGTAGCAAAAAACAAGCTGTTCTTACAGAATAAATTGTGCCATGTGTGTTACCRGACATGAAGACACCCCAGCCGCTCGCAGCAGCCCTCCTACCACCCAGCAGCACCTTAGCACTAACAAACAGGAGCAATCCCACATTGTTTCCTGCCTAATCAGCCCTGGCGAAGCTCCCACCATTTAGCTGTCTAGCAGGGAAACCAAGCTTGCACCCATGGTTTTTCTCACTGAACTCACTGAGCGCGCTGCTCTTTGCTCCCATTCCTGCTCACACCTGGCAGGGCAGACCAGAGATGCAGCAGCGACAGGACATGCTGCGCACAGGCTCCTGCAATCCCCACAAAATGCTGCAGGAAACACGAGGGGCACGGGGAGCAGCAGCGGGAATCGTCCCTGCAGCAGCTGCTGACACGGGAAAGAGCAGCCTGTCCCATGCGCAGAGAAATGAGCCCACGGGGAGGAAGCAGAAGTTCAGGARCAGAAGTTCGGGGAGCAGATTTGTGCATCCCGTTGGAAAGCCCGGGATGTGCCTTGCAAGTGGCACACACCTCCCGAGCTCGCGYGGAGGCGGCCGCAGCCCCCGGGGCCCTGCCCCAAGCGGCCGCCGCGGCGCTCGGCACTCACCTTGGCTGATCTTGATGTTGGTCTGCGGGAAGGCCTGGGCGGTGAGCAGCGCCGCGGAGAGCACAGCGCACAAGTGCCCCCGCAGCACCATGGCCGGCCGCTCTGCCTGCCGACGTGCTGCTGCGGGGCCGTGGGGGCGGCCGGCGCACTGCACCCTCCCTCCATCCCTTGTCCGTCCCTCCCGCGCGCCGGGCGCTCCGGTGACAGGCCGGGAGGCTGGCCTGGCCCCAGGGGGCTGAGCCCCCGCGCGCTCGCCACGTCCCACTGCCCCAGCAGCGCTGGGGCGCAGGGGAAAGCGAGCGCTGGGGGCTCCTCTGCCTGCACTGGCTGTGCAGCCCGCAAGGGACCTCGCTGGTCAGGTCCCCTCTCCACCACGCTTCCCGGGAAGTGGTGACTTTGTGCCCGTGGATCCATGGACGCTGGCCAGCTGGCACAGCATGGCTTGGAAAGGGAACAGAGGCCCAATCTTTTCATTTTGGTGCCTGCAAAATGCACCCAGCTGGCCCAGTGCGAGGCCAGAGCCTTCCAGATACGCAGTGGACTTGGGGAGCTGCTGCGGGCTGCGTTAACGCAGCGAAGGCTGGCAGCAGGGCAGCGTGCGCACACCAGGACCGCGCGCTCCTCCTCCTCCCCAAACCAGACGGAGGCTCAGGGCAGCCTTGGGGACAGGAGTCTATTTTGCAGGTCTACTTCCCCCACACTTACGCAGAGCACATTCCTGTCCCATGTCAGCTTCAGCATAGAGCTGCCACAAACCACCCATGGAAGAGCATTAATAGCAATGCTATTGACTGCTGACTCCACCACAACCTCCCACACAGCAGTAACCAAGTGGACTCGTACCACTCTCGCTTGCCCAGGGCTCCTCTGGGGTTCCCTCCCCTCAGTGACTTACTGAGGAGACAAACCAGGAGGAAATCCCAAGAACAGAGAGATTTGCCACTGTCTACACTGTCTGCCTTGGCCAGCCGCTGTGAGTCTTCTTAACGCAAAGAGGAGAGCACATCCACATCTCTTGCAGGAAACCACAGACACTTGAACCAGCCCATCCTTAGCCAAACCCCATCACCGGGCCAGTGCTGGAGATTTTCAGTCAAACACATGTTGAAAGACGGCGTTCTCTGGAATACCCAACAACAGCAGATGGGTGAGGGACACGGCCTGCAGCTGCACRTGTTTCCCTGGGATTTTGCCACTGTCCTCTCCCACACTGTCCTCCTCCCCTCTCCTCTGGATCACATTACACTCCACATTCAGAGCTCCATGCAGCAGCGCATCCCTGTGCTTGCAGGCCARCAGCTCCAGCAAGGCCCCCTCCCACTCTCCACTTGCAAACTGTTGATGCTTTGTGTTGGCTTTGAGGTGGTCTTTGCTCCTACACTTCTTACCTTGCGTTTGCTGCGATTTCCTCTTCCATGACAGCAYGCTCAAATTCAGCTGCCGCGTGTATTACGCGGAGGTCTGTGTCCAAGCACAGAGAGGAATGAAATGTCCACAACCCAASCCAACAGCAAAGGCCCCGGGGTGGACAGGGGCTCCCGCCGCTGCCCCGCGCAGGAGAACGGCTGCGCGCAGCGGGTGCAATGGCCACGCGTTGCTATAAAGCAATTACACAGGTGACTTGGGGAGCGGGCCGGGGCCAGAGCCCTGGGGCTGCCCTCCCACCTCTCGGGTTTGACCGCCAAAGCACCGACATGGCAGAGGAGGCAACCCAGGGCCCGAGGCTTTCCATCATGACCTGGATAAACACTGCTGAAGACAGGACAGATGCTCCTTTCTCCAAAATGAAGATACGGAAAGAAAAAGTCATGGGTCAGGCCCAGCTCCCTTCAGGCTGATGTCCTTTTAATTTGGTTTTTGAGCAGGCTGCAAGGAAGATACAAAGTATTATGTGGTCAAAATGCAGATAAACTGAGCAAAGAAAATAAATTAATCTGGGGCCCAATTTTGCAAAGAATGGAGACCCAAACCCCAATACAAACCCTTTCTTATATCAGATTCCCAGTGCTCTTGGCATACCCTGCACGGGAGCTACTCAAGGGAAGAACAGCACAATTGAACYTCTTTTGGACAAATCTGCACCAGTATAGCTCCGACAGCACCAACCTGCAGTGAGCACACGGTCACTTCCAACCTGCAGCTTTTCCTATGCCATAAATGCAACCATGGGAGCTCAACACACAGATGAGTGGTGCTACCAAGCATCACCTCAGGATACATGGCACAGTCAAGTAGATTTTTATTTTCAATAAATATACCACCTGCATCATGTCAGACAACACGCTATGAAAAAATGTACAGAAGCAGCCAACAGAAGGGACAGCTTGACYGCAGCTACGCTCACTTGGTGACGTGGGAAACTACCTTGGCTAACACACGGGACACGGGGAGAGCTGCCGCAGTCTGTCGGAGTTAAAACCGTGGGGCTGGGGTGCGTCTCCTGCAAAGCCCCAGACCTGGTCCCTTCCACGCACCYTGGCAAAGGCTTCGAGGGCCGGGAGCCGGGAGTGTTCCCGGTACAATGTCATTGGCAATGTTGGCTACACGGTGACGGTATCTACGGGACACAGAGAGGCTGCTACGCGGAGGGCAGGGCCCGGGCGCCCCAGCGCACATGTACGCGGCCGCGCCGCCGGGGCCGGGCTCCGTTACTAGCACAAGGACAAAACCGGTGTGGGAATCGATTTCACCACAGTCTACCGCTTAAAAAAACACATATCCTAGCCTAATCACCACGTTCACCGACGAGAGCACAAGGGACTGATATCTCCGAGAAGGCAAGGCGCGCACGGGGACCGCCAAGGGCAGCGGAGGCAGCTCCAAGTCCTGCCGTCAGCTCCGCACCCCGGTTGGAGCATCCCGGCCCCGCTCCCGATCCCAGCCCGCTTGGCAGCCGCCGCTGCACCACACGAGGCTGAAGAGAGCAGTGGGTGCGGAGCGGGATTTCGCTCTTCTCGGGTGCTTTGGAGTTTTTTTTGGTCTGTTTTTACGTTTTCCTCCTCCGCGCGGCATCCAGCTGCTCAGGTCACCTCGAGGGAGGCGGGCGAGACGCGGTCGCACTCCTGCCGGGAGCGCAGGCTGTGCCACTGCTCCACGGCCGTGCGGTGCGCGCCCAGCATGCGGCGCCAGTGGTTGGACTCGGGCGCGCCCGTGGCGTACTGCCCGATGACGATCCGCCCGATGAAGTCGTTGCTGCTCTTCACGTTGTGGCCGTACACTGGGGAGAGAAGAGATGGAGATGGGTGAAGCCCACGCGCAGCAGCCACAGGGAGCCCAGCACCCTGCGGCACTTGGAACCGCTGGCACCCAACGGAGCGCCTCAAAAACACCAGYGAGACTTAAGTGGTAGTTGGGGAAGAATAAAATAAGCTCCACCACACATTAAAATAYAGTTCAAATAAACAGGATGTTCAGAATCACAGCTCGCTAACGTGATGTTCAGCATAAAGAGGTGAAGCCGAATTGCACTGTGAAGAAAGGCTGAACTGTCTCCCTCAGTATAACACAGGCAACACGCACCTGGGTAAACGAGCAAGCAATATTTCGTGTTGCTTTCCTCCTGCTGCAAATGCTAATGAACCATTCTAATGATAACGGGGGCCTTTCCCAGCTCACGAACATAAATCACCTGTGGACCATGCTGCCAGGGGGACGTTTACAAAGCAGCAGCTTTCCATAATTGTCACAACAGCAATATTAAATGCCCAGGAAAGGAACCCAAAGGAGACATACACTGAGCACCCAGCCTTTCGATCAGCCTCATCTCATGGAGCAAAAGGTTGCAGAGCACCGAGCTGTAACTGTGGGCCCGATGCTGGAAGTCRCTGAGCCCAACACAGCCGGGAGCGAGCGCGCTCTGCACGTCTCGGAGCAAACCCTGCCTTGCACATCAGGAAGCTSAGTAAACAGGCTGTGTGAGCCAAAGCCAGCATAGCCACAGGCACCGGCTCCTCTAGGAAGGATTAAAAACCCTCTCACAAAAGCCAGGGATTTTTAAGAACAAATGCCAGCAGGGGATCCAAATCCCCTGCGTGACCCAGGCGCAGGYTGGCAGAGCCAGAGCGAGGTCAAAGGGAAGGCAGCCTGCATCTCCAATCCCAAACCTTGCCCAATCTTTCCTCCAATTTCATGCACTAAAAATACATTAAAACCTGCAGCATTTCAATTCCATCTTTAAAGCAGGAGAAATGAAGTCAAGGCACATCCTCCTGTTAGGAAGCCCGAGCCTGTCCTGACTGGGGGCAATGCCACCTCCAGGGAAGTGCCAGCACTTGGTTTTAACCAGAATGGGCATCTTAGGAGTGTGCGTGAGGGGGTTTAAGGCATCCGTCTCTAACTAGCACACTGTCAAAGTTCTTAACGAGCTCTCCTACAAGGCAATGGATCACCAGCGTAGCTGCCATAACTATGCTAAATGTCCTGGTATGACTTATCATCCTAAAGAAAACAAATATTATGATAAAATATTATGATAAAAAACACACAGGAGTACTCCAACCAAATGTCTCATTTTTTTTTTCACATAAGCTGATTTTCTTTCTTTTTTTTGGTTCTTTATTTCAAGATGACAAGCAGCAGCAGCAGCCTAATCCTGAGAGACAACAGCAAGTGATTCAAACCATAAAGTCCTAAAGGCCATCGGTTAATCACAGTTTAAATTAGCAGCAGCAGAATATCCCAGGCATACAAATTCTTCAGAAATAATTCATGTCAGGATTGTAAAACAAGTAGATGTGTTAAATGTGGGCACCAGTGATTACAGTGTTGATCCAATTATTTTGGATTCCTGTGACTCAGAGTGTCTTGTCCAAAATCCTACCTTTTGAATATTAAAGCTCGTTTTTTTTTTTTTTTTATTCTAAGAAAACTGTTGGAATCCATAGGACTCATCTTCATTCCCACTAAAGAATGTGAATGCTAGTCTCGTTGTTGCAGGTAATTTACCATGTGGMTTCCTTTAGGGTATTAATGTGCTAATTACACAAGCATTGTTGCTTCCATCATTAACTAGTTTAGATAGCACAGCTGCAGACTTATTGCTGAAGAACAAGGAAGAGATTTTCTGACTTTTATGATGGGCGCTTCAAGGCCAAATGCTTAATCATGACCCATCTGCATAATGTAAGAGATGGTGCTATAATCCACCCTATGTTTACAAACTTGCATCCTCACCATGGCAGCTGCCTCACAAGATAAGATGTCTCTGTGTGTCAAAAATCCAGACTCATGTAAAAACTCACAGATCTTTAAAATTCCAGGCCATGCCTTTCCTGAAGGCTATTTGCCTTTTTTCTACTCTCTAAATAGCCAACATTTGCTGAGTGAATTTATTGATAGTTGGATCTCGGATCTGCTGTAAGGACCTTACCCAGGAGAAGGTGCTGAAGTTTTCACTGTGTAAATAACCTTTTCTCTGATCACGTTCAAGAACATTTTTTTCCCTGCTGCTGTCACTGGCTCTTCCAAGATCAGTTGGGGAAGAAAAGCTGTAAGAGTCTGTAAACACAAGCGAGAAAAAACTGAAAACAAAACCCGTGTCTGCAGGCTGCACCTGGGATATGGCAAAGCGGGTCGGTGCGGGGTGTCAGGGGCTGCAGTCCCAGCAGTGCGCAGCGGCCACCAGCCCTCGCTGACAATATCCCAACTGCTCTGTTTTACTCCTGCTGCACCCTTGGGCGCTCAGACACGATTCAAAAATGCCAACTTCCCAAGGCGTATCAACAGCTGCATGTTATTCTAACCCTGCTCTGCTGGGAAGGAAACCTGCTCCATAAGGCGAGATCTGGCACGGGAACCTACAAGGACACAGACCTGCAGAGGACACTCAGGCACTCACCTGGGTCCTGAGGCCTGGGCCACAGCGGCTGATGGCTGCACCCCTTCTCCTGCCTGAAAAGCCTTCAGACTAGGTTTCAGTGTGCTCTTGGCCTCCAAAATCAGGARCTGCAAAACCCTTCAGAAGCACAAAATGAGGTAATTACCATTCAGCCTCTCCAGGCTGGCCCAGACTCCAGTTATGGGCAGGTAGGCACCGCTTTCCATTTAAGAAATCTATTTTCCTGATAGAAACTGCACACCTGATCTCATGAGCTCTTTTTTCCACCATTGCAGTAATTCGCACAATAACAACATCCATTTCCAGGCCAACACAGAGCAAAAAGCAATTAAGGAGCAGAGGTCAAACCAATTCCTTCTGCAGCTGCTCTTTACTGAGCGTCGCTTTTGGAAATAGAAAGGTTTCTTTAAAAAAAAAATCCCTTCATAATAGAAATGCTGAAATATAAGTCAAAATCAGGTTCACTTATGCCCATTAAAAGGGTTGGATTCTTGAGTATCAGCAATATGATGTAAATTAAGTATTTATATATTTTGTATTTATGGATGCCTTCTTCCTAGATGGAGCTCCTGCCCTCTGCATTCGGTGACTGCACCCCTGGGTTCCTGCCCACCGGAGCAATCGTGATCTCACTGCTGGGATCGTGACTTCCAAGGAGGCTGTGCTCYACACGTGGTTTCCTCAGAGCCACCAGGTTCCACACAGTCAGCAAAACAAGGCAGTCCTCTGGTGATGTGGCACATCTGGGTCCAGCAAGCTCTTCTGCAGACCCGTCACGAGACAACACRAGAGTTGCCATCCAATGCCTGGCTCTGGGGAGAGCTCCTGCATGAGCTTTTCTTCCTCTTGCACCAAACCTGATCGCATGTGATTGCTGGTAACCAGATCAACAGTTTTGCTGGTGACAATATAGCCTGTTGCCCACTGCTCACCCAAGGCTCTTCTGCTGGACTGTTTGGGTGCAGGCACCTGACCCAATCCAATCTCCTTCCACTTTGCTTCTGCACCGAGACACCCAAACCGAGCACCTCTAAAGAGCCTGACTGCAAAGTGTTGCAAAGATCTTTCCACTTTGCTGCAAAGATCTTCACTGCAAAGTGCGAAGATCAGGATTTAYGGCTTCAGTGTAATAGTGAAATTCRGTGCAAATTCAGCTAGTACTTAATTCATCCTTCAGAAGACCACATTAGCAGCCCTGACACAACCAGAGRGAAGCSCTAATTCACAGCATTTCCTCCAGCCAGCTCCAGGCTGTGAGTAGCACAGGGAGGAGCCCACCAGGAGCCCCTGCGTTAGCTGGGGCCACAGAGCACCAGTGTCCCCCGAGAGCCCCGTGGGGCAGTTCCCACGCGGCGGAGCACGGCGCGCCGGAGCTCTGCTGCCGCCTGCCGGCATGCRGCCCGGCCACGGGGCACAGCGGCGCCCACGGCCCCTCCAGCGCCAGGGCCCAAAACCCGCGGGACAGGGACACCTCCAGCCACAGCACAGACCAGAGCTCTGGCACAAGAGCCTGACTCTCTCCCACTCACCTCCAATGTGATTTCTACCATTTCACTCCAAGAGAAAAAGCACAAGCAGGGACCTGCCTTCATTTCTCATGTGTGCTCTCATTTAGACTAGCTGTCAAGCAGAACATCTTCACCCAATTTACAAGCCAATTAGCATATTTATAGTAAATGCCACCCATTCTCTTAACATTTTTTCCCCAAAGCTTTGTTTAATGCAATTTTCTTGCCTATTGCATATTTTAAAAGGCCTTGAATAATTAAATGCCAGTGTGCAGAACACATGCATCCAACTCGACACTGCACCACAATGCACTAACCCGGGCAAACACCCAGCCGAGGGCAAACCTGAACCCAGACACAGGAACAAACCCTAGGAAGGCAGAAACCCACCATGAGCAAGGCCCGACCCAAGTCAGTCCAGACTCCAAAGAACAAACGTTCAACTTAATGTTCATAGCTGATTTCATTGACAATATTGGCTACTGTTAGCACAGACCCATTAATGCTCGCTGGTCACCTCCTCTCTGGTCTCGGGGCCGGCGAGGGGCAGCCCCTCAGCAGAGCACGTGGGTGACGCTTCCTTGCCTGTCCTTCGCCAGCCCGACCCAAGCTCCAGCCCTCGCTGTGCCAGCCGGTGAGCTCTGCCCGTCAGCAGTGGGCCTGGCAGGTTAAACAGGTCTGAAAATTGCTCCTGAACTGCTTGACATCAATACTAAAAAGCTATTTAGCACAAAGAGCATGCCATTAGGAACAGCAGACCAAACCACTGATGATACGTGCTATGAAAGCCACAGCTACAGACTAACTCTGCCCTTTGCTCCTTCAGCGAGGCCCATAAAATTTGATAAAGATGACAGAAAAGCAGAGGAGAAGATGCAATGCTTTCACATTTATCAATGCAGTCTCCTTCAGGCTCTGATTTGCATGTAAAATCCACTTCTCAGAATTTCCTTCCTTAAGCTGCTCCCTGCAGCATCCGTAAGCGCTGAGCTGCAGACAGAGGGTTATTCACTGGAGCTGGTGGCCAAGTCTGCACCTCCACCACCCAGCTGCTGCTTCACATGGGGAAACAGCACCAGGGCAAGGAAACTCTCTTTTCAGACATCCATCTCCTGGAAAACCATGTGGACTTTGCCCTCCCACAAGGACAGCCCGGTGCTTTTGCTTGTACCACCTAAGGGAGCAGTCCCCATTGCTCCTGTGCAGCAGTGCTCCGAAAACMTGCCTTTTGGGGCTGGCCTCAGGTGCAAAGAAGAGTAGAAAGGAGAGGACACAGGCCCAGAAGCAGAAGAAACGCAAATGAACAAGTTCCTCTCGTTGAGTCTGAAGGGGTGAAGTTAGCTTGTCAGGATAAACTGCAGCAAGGGGTTGGAAGCCTCAGCTGTGCTATCAGCATGGCCAAGCCCCACTGCAGTTATTCGGGTCACACACTGCAGCCAGGAACCAAGGCTCAGCCGTACACAAAGGTAGGACCACAGGTGTCCCCCGGCCCAGACAGATCAAGATAACAGTTTGTTGCACAGAAAGGAAGAGGCTTCAAATGCTGTAGCTCTTCTGTGCATATCAAAAACCCAGGAGAGCAGGGAAAAACAACATATCAACTGCTACTTGACATTCTCYTTGTAAGTGGCACTCCACAGTGTTCACAACAGCACATCAATTACATGAAGGCATTTTTTTTTTTCCACTGTGCCCAATCATTTGTTTTCTAATTAAACAGGTCTAATCAAACTGGAACCACCACCTGGAGAAGGCAAGATGCAGACAGAAATTAAAGCAAGGACCAGAGAAACGCGGGGCCCTGCTCGCCCAGCACAGCAAAGCTCAGGGCTGCAGCTGCCGGGTGGCACCCACGGGCCCAGGCAGTGGGTTATCCCCTYGACTGGGTCACGTCAGCTGTGACATTTAAAATGTTGTCCACAGGGAGTGTTTCATGCTGGACTTGTAGATAGGAAGCACCTAATTCCTTTGCCTGCCATGGCTTATGTTTTCAGTTTTCTGACAGCTGTATTCAGAGTGTTGGAAACAACTAAGAGAAAAGAATCTGGCAGGATGAGGAAACATGAAAGCTGTAATCATACCTGAAGGGCCTTCAATGGCATCTGGTTTCCCAGAGCTTTGGAGACCAACTGGTCAACGTGGAGACCCTCCAATACAGAAACCTGACATCTGAAAATGAAGTCAGCCGCGACTGTGTTCGAGAGGCAGGCTCTGCCATCACACTCGTACATTCTCTGCCAGATTTGGGGCCATGGACAAGCACTTCATCTTGGGAGATTGCTTTGCTGCCCAGCAAGACTAGTGCCACAAGAGCTTTTTCTCATTTAATACACAGAAAGGTTATGGCCTAGTAAGAAACGTCAATGATTTCTTTCACCGTGGCATGAAGAAAGCAAGGCAAAACACTGTGGTTGAGGGCACAACGCTGTTTGAATGAGYGTACATGGCAAAATCAGCAAACACTGGTGATCAGCCTGAAAAGATAAGATTCTGCTTATTTCCTTAGGAGAAAAAGATTCCAGAAAAAAATCCAGAGACCTAGAGGAAAAATCAGCTTCTGTTATGACTACAATGATGAACAGATTCTGATGTTGCAGACCTCTTATTAACAAATTTAGTCAAATTGAAGAGTCTAATTTTGCCTTCTAAGTAGGCAACAGATTGGCTCAGGAAGCATAAACATCTTGTTGCTTTCATCAGTACCAATACCACTGCACTCCTCATTAAAGCAGTCATCCTGATGTGAAAAGTCCACCCCCTCCCTGGAGCACCTTCCCCAGTGGCACCGCACTGGGATGGAGGTCCTTGCTGCAGGATCTCACTCAGCTTCCCTGACTGAACCACGAATCAAACCTTGCAGATGGCCCTGCTGTTGTCTACTCCATTTGAAAAAATGTCAGTGTTTCTGCTTAACATGAAGACCAAAAAGCCACAAATGGGGATCAGGAAGATGGACAGCAAGAGATATTCTCTCTTTCTCAAGAAAATACCAAAATCTGTGCAGCAAGTACTTTGGAGAGAGGCTCTGCCTGTCAGTGTGCTTGGCTTGCCACCATTCATGCTTAGGCCTGAAACACTCCATGTGTTTTGGGAGGAAAACAATTAATTTGGAGCAGCAGACAYGCTGCACGCTGGCCATGGCTACATAACAGCCACGTGAGGTTCTGGTCGGCAGGGRGAGATGGTGAAAGCTCGAAGGGTTTGAGTTCTGCACATATTATTTGCAACCCTAAGGAAAGGCAGTGACATTTTTGAAGGCACACAAATGCCAAGTGCTCCTGCTTCCCAGACAGCATTCATTAGTCTCATTATGGTATACAGAGAGCCAAAGTGGGATACAGTGCTACCAAATGCCCTCAAAAACCCTATGCCGAGTTCATTAGCAACCTGCTTCATTAGCAGCTTTCCCAGTTTTGAGTGAGTGCCTCCATGGAAGCATCATGTGCTGGTAAACTATGTAAGTCATCAAGACTCATTAAATCTTCCTATCCTTAACTGCATTCAGCAGGTTCCTGAAGGGAACTCAGAGGAAAGGGGAAAAATGAAGAAAAGTACCTTTTTACTGCAGCAATTTGCCAAAAGTCTCATGCCAAAATCAGCAAGAGCTTCATACCACCAGTACTGCGGGATCTTTTACAAGAGAGGCACTATCTGATTATTTTTATAATAGGTGTTATATTTCTGAATGCCTTTTTACATCTTCTAAATTCAATGCTTGGATACATACTCAAGCAGGGGCTGCTCCTCACACAGGCCCTCATGGCCCTGGAAACCCTGCGCACCTTAGGAAGAAGAGTGCTTGGACATCTGTCCCTTACTTGTGCTCATGCACACCACTCCCACCATCCCAAACACCAGGCTGTCCCATTGCAGCACAGCAAAAGTCAAACATCTCTCTGACAGGGATCTGACAGCTGAGTTCATGGGACTGAATTCTGGCTCTGCTTGAGCCAAAGCTGCTGGGCGACACAGGTAGGATTCATGTCCTTCTTTGCCCATCAGATACAGCAGGGTTTAGTCCTCCCTCTGCGTGCACAGGTGGGTCTGGACTGGAAGAACCCACGTTGCTGGTGGAGCAGCGGTGCCAGGCCACGCGCTGCTCTGCGCGGCGCTCGCTCTGCATTCCCACCCGGCRCTGCTCGCTCCGAGCTGCACCTTCCCTCCCTTTGCACGGCTCRGGGCTCGAGGGGAGATCTTTTGCTGCCAGTGTATGTCACTCTCCTCTTCGCCCATCGCCCAAGAGCAGGTGTTGTCCTCAGAGGACCTGCTGGGTCACGTTGCGGGGCCGCCAGGCCCAGAGAACGAGCAGCTGGGAACGTGGGAGGTGCCCAGAACAGCTCGTCTTCTCACTAGACCTCAGCAAGGACCATATGTGTCCAGTGCATAAACACAGCAAGTATTTTATAACACCAGACACAAAGGCCAAATTCTCATATAAATTAAACAGGTATAAATGCCCCCTCCGAAAATCTGTGCTAACATCAGTGTGCAGTGGAATATATTGATACTGCTATGCTTCAGAGGCACAGGGCTCTTGCACACATCCATACAGTTCTCTAGCAGAAAGTTACTTAGCTATATCTGCATCTATGAGATGCCATGGTGCCCAACATGATAGCATTTTAAAACAGAAACCACCTMTTCCTCCTGTGTTTCATTTCAGGAGAAAAATAGTTTCATTTGCCTCATATGTTAGAGACGATAGTATTTTTTTTTTCCCCTGTATATGTCAGCAAAAGACTAAGTGTCTGTATTTTCTGAGGGAAATAAAAAGCAACAGGAGGAATGAGGTATGAGCATCTGAAACACCAAGCCCAAGCGTGGGCGTACAGCAACCYGAACACTTGGTGTTTGCCGCCCCTGCAAGCCGGCTCCTAGGGATGCTGCTACGCCCAGACGTCTGAAGGTCCTGCTTGCGCACGGCAAGGCAACTCCAAGGTTGGGTATATTTCTGGAAAAGCCTGAGGCTAAAACCATCATCAACCTTCAACCTGTTCAGCTAACTGGAGCATTTGGAAAGCGGCCTGTAAGAACAAGATGCTGCTGCAAAGCCTCGACATCTCTGCAACTCATCCATGCCATGCACATGAGACTCGTGCAGCWCAGGCAAACACCAAGAGCATCAGTCCTTCTCCAACAGCTAGTCCACGAGCCTGGAGTAGATAATGGTAGTCTAGAGCCAACAGACAAAAAAACAAAAAGGGTAAGGGTTTTAATGTGTCAGAAGCTTCCACCACATTCTCATCAGCCAAAGGTAAAGTCGGGACGAGCCTCAAGGTGTCTGGAGACCCAACTGTGGATACAAACCAACAGTTAGTGATATTTCAAGCTGTGATGGGTAAACACAGGTTTATGAAGGCTTTGATATGCTCAGGTCCCAGGCTGAAGGGCACGAGGAGCAGTGCCAGCAAACACTCTGCTCTCCTCCCCAGTCCTTTCACCATCAACGATTTAGCACCAGAAAGTTGTCATATGGATCAATACCACCCCAAAACTTTTTCTAGTAAAYGTGCAAAAAATGCTCATGAGGGAATGCACAAAAGCAGTGCGTACCAGACCATCTTTAGCAACCACAACTACGAAGGGCTCCACAGGGCAGGGTTGTGCTCACTGGAGTCTATTACTGTTACTGGTGACCATTTATTCCAAGCYCAGATTTGCCTGAAACAAGTATCAATCTCTGACAGCCAGTCAGGATCTCAAGGAAGACTCAATTCTCTTCCTCTCAGTTCTAGTGGCACAAAAGAAATGCACATCCTTAAACAATAGGCAGTATTTTTCTCAAAAATGCAGGCAGAACTTATTGCAATCAAATTGAACTACCCCAAACCATGCCACTGGCAACAGATACTAGCAATAAWTTTTTTTCTCTGAAAATTAAAACTTCACTAAAGGATCTTTAAATTCTCCCAAAGGCCGGGGGAAATGAGGTAATACAGAAACAAAAGTATATCACTATTGACAGCGATTTATTTTAGTCAAGTACTCTCTATTAGCTAGAAGTTAATTAGAGCCCCAGGATAAAGCATCAAAATGATCTAGGGGTCTGAAGACAAGAACCATTACAGCATTGAGGTACATTTAATGGAAAGGCACTTTGAAACATTAAAATCTCACTGCTCAGTGGGGCTTCTTCAGGAACCCCAATATGTTTAACAACTTTGCCCTAAATCACTACAGAAAACGGAGGCACACTCTCTTTTTCCTGYAAGGCAGTGAGAACCCATCCTGCAGACGCTTGGAAGCGAGAGGATCCACGAGCTGCGCGAGTCTCGATCAATATTTATTGTAAGGATTTCATCAGCCGTCATGCACACGTCGGCAGCCACAGCCCACGTCAGCCCCCTCCAGCATCTCTTGCTGGCTTCATGAGCATCAAGGATCTTATTACCTCAACATGCAGAAGAGCTTACTGAGACAGAGAGGGGGACACATGGTCACCACAGGACCTTGGGGATAAATATATTACATAAATGTAGGTATTAAAGGTTGATTTTTAATATGGTAAGTGATTAAAAGATGTTAGCGAGTCACTGACACGTGGTTTGCCTTGGAGGATTTATGTGTTTTACGGGGCCATCTGGGCTTCACGGCAGCACAAACAGCATCGGTGATTATTAACACCATTATAATGATTAACAAAACACCGCTGTGTTTGGATTCCAGGTGTCATCTCCTTCCTGCCTCACAGCTGAGTCTCTCCGGAGGTTGGCTTGGATCTGGACAACCTGCCTGGGCCAGCAGCCTTCCCCTGGGAGAGCAAGGCAGCCTGCCCCATCTGCCTGCAAGGGGCAAAGCTATGAACTAGGTGCATTTAACCACAAGATTAAGTGGGGGAGTGCTGAAGTTCACAAAAATTAATAAATAAATTAATTTTAAAAATTAAAAAAGAACCCCACAAAATCACGCACTTCTCTTATAGCTTGTATATAGACGTTCATAACCTAGGCAACACATTTGATGGCGCAAATTAAAATCAGACATCTTCTCCACTAGCTGTTGCCTCACTAATTATCTTTTTTCCTGTCAGGACACTAGACTTTGTTACGAATATCAATAGCTTTCCTGTTTGTGGCCTCTGTTGATTAGGAGCTGTCTGGAGCGGGTGTTCTCTGCACTGCAGGAAAGTGTAGCTGTGCCCATCACCTCAAACTCCCTGTCATAATTCACACCCAAGCAACTTTCTCCTGCCCTCCAAAAATCAGCCCCAATTTGGATTACTCCCTTTTTGAATTGAGCTTTGACTCCAGACAAATTTAATTATCTGACCTAAAGGACTAAACCTGGGGATTTAAGGCCTATAGGAAAACCCAACAATGTGGGACCCTCCAGGCTCCTTCACCCTGGTCCCAGGCTGCTCCAAGTGTCCCCACGCCAGCATGTGCTGACCTGGGATTATTTACTGTGGCTTTCAAAGCAAAAAACACACATTATTTAAAACTGAAGCAACCACTTCRAGGCATGTCACTGAAATCCAACTGCATCACAAATTATTATGAATCAGCTAATTTTCAAGTGATTTCCTTTAAAAAAAATCATTTGCACTAAAAATATCAGGCATCCACATATTAATGCCAACTTCATCAGCTGCAGCGAGGAGCAGCAAATTCCACCCACCCTCCTTGATTCCCTAGACCTGGTATTCTGTGTTTGCCTTTTGTTCTTCCATGAGAAAAATGGGAAGACAAACGAGTATTTCACACCTGTCAGCAGATCACCTGACAGAGGATGCCACGAACAAATTCATCACTGCACAGGGGAGCTATATTCAGGATGACGTGAGTGCAAAGCCCTTATTAATTGCAGACTTCTTGCTGAGGAAATATCCGAGCATGAAGGGCAGGTTTTAAATTGCTGATCAGCATCACTTTTGTTGTGACATGTTTGGAAACAAACTAACGGGCTGGAATTAGGCTCCTTGAATGGCGTGCAACATCTGTTTCTCCCACATAAGAAATAGAATTATTTCAAAATATATTTTGTTTGGATGCAGACTTTTGCTCTCCTTCATGAGATGGTAACTGGAGTGGGGTATTGGGGGGGAAGAAAAGTTTAATTTGTGTGTGTGCAGCCCAGGGGGTGAGGGCAGGCCCGGGATGGGGTGCCATGGGCTGGGATCCCTTAGGCCAACACGGCCCCTCTGCACTGCCCATTGCACCGGCGCTGTGCTGGGCTGACTGCCCTGAGCTGCCCCAGGACACGGGCTAAGCAGGACACAGGCTAAGCAGGACACCTCGGCAGGGCTTCGAATCCCCTCCCCATGCACATGCAGATGTGAATGCACCAGCTGGTGACACAGGGGACGTCAGTGACAAGCACTAGCCCAAGGGCAAATGATGCCCGTTGCCACAAGTGGTCTTGCCCAGCAATTGGGTTTTGGGACCATTCATCTCTCCTCTCTCCTTCATTTGATGTTTGACTCCAGCCTTAAGTCAGTCCAACCACTGCAGCCTTCTCCTCTGCCCAAAGCGTCCCTGGTGGCACCATCAAAGGTGGCTGTCAAGAGGTGATCCCAGCCAGTCCTGGTGCAGGTGGCACCACCAGGAAAAGCTTTTGCAGAGGAAAGAGCACTTCCCTGAGGAGTCTGTTGATGGACACCCCTACTGGGCCAACTAGAGAGAAGGGCACCCAGCCACCCAGGTTCCCCTGCAGGCCCAGAGCAGCCCTTCTGCTCACCCCAGACAAACTGTGCAACATCAAGCAGAGAGCAGCGACACCTTTACCTGTAAAGACCAAGCTGGCGTTTTCCAGTTCTTCCTGTGGCACCTTGAAGCTGAAGGACTCGTTGTAGAAGGGATCGATGGTCCCTCTCATGCAGGAGGTTTTCTTGGTTTTTGTTAGCTTCAGGCCGTGAACAAGCTGGATTTTCACAAAGGGATCTGCCAAGACCACAAAGCACAGGCTCAGCTTTAGCTGCATGAGCC
This sequence comes from Nothoprocta perdicaria, assembly GCF_003342845.1. Lineage (NCBI taxonomy): Eukaryota > Metazoa > Chordata > Aves > Tinamiformes > Tinamidae > Nothoprocta > Nothoprocta perdicaria. The sequence goes on along the minus strand of NW_020454316.1, from coordinate 7,507,513 downwards.
AATATCCTCACAAGTCTTTACTTTTCACGGAGGTTCAGTACAGCTGGGGCCGCTGCAGCAGGGTGGCATCAGGCTGGAAAATCTGGGGATGATTGGGGCTTTTAGCACAATGCAGCTCCCGGTGAGCTGCACTGGCGCGAGACAGTGTTGGGCAGCTGGATTAAAAGCACTCCCTGCCGAAGCCACACAGAGCACGATCAATGACAGTCTTGACAGAGGCCAAATATGCTGCTCGCTTTGAAAAACGCCACGGGCGGACACGGCAGCGAGCGGGGACAGGCACATGCACCGTCCGCAGGGAGCGATGGAAACGGCCAACAACACGTGGGCGGCACGGGAGAGCCGCCCGCAAGGCGCTCAGATACTGCCAATGAAACTGCTCACAGGGCACTGGTGCCCCCGGAGCCCAGCACCACTSCACTGGGCTGCCTCGGCTGCAGAAAGCATGGGAGAAGCTCCTGCTCTCGCTCTGGTTCAGCATTTTGGGCTTAAAGTCCAAGGAGGATATTAACACCATCCGTTTCTCATTACCACAACACAYATAAAACACCACACACAACAAATACCCCAAGCCTCAGGCCAACAGGGACTGAGCATGAGGAAGCCTCGACTGCTCTGCAGTGCAGGACCTGGCTGCCCAGGAGCTGCAGYGCGGCCCCTACCTGAGCCCTGGCTCATGTCCGTCTGCAGCAGCTGCTTGGCTCTGATGATGTCCACGTTGAGTCTCCCTGCGCTGGGCAGGTAGTTTAGCGACAGCAGCAGCTCTCCCAGCTCAACCTCATTCTGTGGAGAAAAGGGAAGGTGGGAGCTCAGAACAAAGCCCAGAAGGGAAGGGAAGAACAGGAAGATAAATCAAATAAATCCCATTTGTCCAAGTGCCCAAACAAAAATTTTTGGTCACACACTGAGCTGCAACAGGAACCACCTGGTGACACCTTCTATTAAGACGACACAAGAAAAACATCTCCAGACAGGAGATGRAGGGAATCCGCAGTCCATACCCCGGAGCACAGTTATGCCTCTTGCAGCTGGGAATGGCCTGGGAGCTTTGCAAAYGCTTTCCACAGCCCTCCTAACACAGGGTGAAGGAGTGGAGCACAAGGTCCTCCCCTCTGGATCCAGCCAACCCCAAATTCCAAGGACTCACATAGGGGCTGCAAAATATCCTTGCTATCAGCACAATAACCAATTACTCTGCCAAGATGTGACATGCAAACCAGTCTGCACTGCTTGTGCCTGTATCAAACCAGCAGCATTTTTAACATCTCCTCTGTCATTTTCACCTTCGCCGAGGCGTTGGCTCCACGCAGAAGCTAATTCCTAGGAACTTCAGTAGTGCAGATGAGGAATCTCTTAATGTCGTTAGCAGCTGGGAAGGGGCAATCAGACAATTTGTGCTGCAAACACCAAACCCCTGCTGCAAGCAGGAGGCAGCCCGGCGCACAGCGGGGATGAGAGACTCTTGAATTCACCTCGGATCATGGAGCGCTGGGAATCCCCATCAGGACCTGGGGCGATGCCCTGGAGTCCCTCCAGGTGACCCCAGYCAGGAGCTGAGCGCTCCCCGCATGGACAAGGCTCCTCGGAGAGGGGAGGCTGCTGCCTGGGGCTGCTCTCGGTCCCCGCTGCCAGGATGGAGAATGAGAGAGAATGAGGTGAGATCTCGTGTGGGGTCTGCATTGCAGAGAGCGGGTTGGTGCCCCTGGGACACAGGGATGCACGCAGCTTTGCAAGAGCCTTCTTGGATATTTGGGTTTAACTATGACTAAGGGGAGCTGTAACACACTGTACTTTTTCCAGGTCCTTTCATCAGGAAAACAGCATGCTGCTGGCTCTGCCTTGCACAGTTTGCTGGGAGCAGGAGGCACAGCAGAGCCCCAGACACCTCCACTCAAAGCATCATTTTAGTCACCATTATTATGCTGATGATGCTGGATCCCAGGCGCCCCTGGAAATGCAATTTCCTGTCTGATGAGGTGCCAAAGTGACACCCAGACTCCGCTTCCGAGATGCTCCCGGAGCTCTGATTAATGTTTCTTCCTTTGCTGCTCCCCTCTGCAGCTCTATCACCTACTCCGCCACTTGTCATTCGGACGCACAACCTTGGGCTCGTCTTTGATCCAGACCCTTCTGTAATTACCATTTGGGTTGAACCATGCCCAAGGAAAGGAAGTACTCCACTTCTCTGTCCTCCCTGAAACACAGCAGGGCCATCTCAGGGGAAGAAAGGTTTTTCATTAATGCTGTTTGCGCATCTTGTTTAGATCAGGGCAATTCTTTATTTACAGGCCCCCTGGACTGCTTATTTTGCATTGCTACAAGACGAGCAAAATCCCACTGCTGAAAACCTCCCCGGGTCCAGATGGGAACCAGAGCACATTACATCAGCACAGACATCTATGCAACGCATCTAATGAAGTTTCAGATTGATTTTCTTCCTCAAGGTTATCTGCAATGGTACCTCCAGGCACATTAGAAAACCGGTGGCTGAGAACAGTTTGCTCTAACAGGCTTTCCGCAATATCCTGTAAAACAGCCATTTCTGGAAGGCCGAGCTATTAAGGACCAGAACCTGAGGAAAGCACATCCACCTGGAAGAGCAATGTTAGCTGCTTGATGGATGTTGAGTACATGCATGGTTAAAGGAGTCACAAAATCCCCTCTCAGGCCTAACGAGCTCTGCACAGCCCAGACTATCTACTCCTGCCCATCTTCCTGGGGAAGCTTCCCAGCTTCCAGGGCTGAGGCCACTCCTCAGGTCTCCGATGTTTTTCACACATTCTAGGAAGAGGCTGAAGGAGTCCGAACAACACATGTTATGTTAGCAGTTGTACACGTCTGGCTCCTGCAAATACCCTGCGGGAAGGAAAGGCCTCGCTGCTCAGCTGCTGCATCCTCGATCCACATTTACCTACTGCGATGCCTCCCACAGCATTGCGGCTGCAGCAGCCCCCCGGCTCTGCCTCTTTACCAGACCTGGTGCTTTCTCTCTGCAGCAGCAGCAAGAMGGAGCTGCTGAGCGCGACCCTTCCAATGCCACGCACAGCATCATGAACACACAGAGGYAGCATGAAGCCATCATCTCCAAACCTGCAGCCTGGCATCACAGAGGCCACGGTCCCACCAGGGAACTGTGTCCGTCTCTTCCCACGTGGGAGCCCATAGGACCTCTCAGGGGCTGCAGGCCCTTCCAGGGAGCGCTGGCCTGTGACCCTTCCTCTGTCAGGGCAATGACTGCACCTCCTCAGCAAGCCCGACACTGGTGCATCCTGCTCCTCCCTCTGCAAACGGCCAGAGCATCTGGAGCTGAGCTACACCCGAGGGAGCACAGGAGGCACCAAAGTGACCGCTGGAAGCAGATGACATTCAGGAGGAGAAAGATCAGAAAAACAGCAAGAGCAAAGCTCATCAGTGCCAATTTTAACGTCCCATTAGTGAGCAGGATGCCAGCAACCCTTCAAGCAGCTGCCAAGGCTTTGGACAGGCTAGATTGCAAAAAACAGACAGGGGATGGAAACCCCCAGACACACTCACTTCCATATTAAATTTCCTGCAACTCTGTAAGAGCACAGGCCCCGCTCCCCGTTGACACAACGTTGGATCAACCACTGCCTCAGATCCCCCTGAGCAAGATCCTCTCACTTTCTCATCAATCCAAAGCTTTACATCTGTACAAGATGTGTTCCAACAACACACAGCACTGTCAAATGCTAGCCCTGATCCGCGCTCCTTGAGCGGGGCTTCTTCTTGGGGATGCACTGCATTAGCTAAGGTATAGCGCTGCCAAGGATGAATTTGGTACCTGAGATCAGTCATTACCTGCAAGGCCAGCTCCCRTATTGCTTTTCCTGCCCATGGCAAGAACCACAGCACAACAACGCGCACTGGGAGCTTGTTCCCAACATGGGAACCAAGCGTTGCAGCGAGCTGCCATAGGAAAGCTCCCTTTACCAGCACAGCACGCAGCAGTCTGAACTTACACAGACTACAGCTCCTAAAATGACCATCAGCTTACTGCACTCATAGCACATGGTCGAAGAAACAGGTCCAATGCTTATTCCCTTTGTCACAAAAATGGCAAAATCTGAAGGGAGAAAGAAAGAATTATGCTATTTTCCCACTACAACTAAGTGTTTTTTTTCTTCTACAGAATGATCTCCAAGCTCTCGTTATTGCTGGTCTAAAACATTTATTCCTGCCTACTCAAATCTGCCAAAAAAGAAATGAATCATATGTCAATAAAACTTAGGGTCTTGAACATGTGTTTCAGAATTAGTCTTTACAGAGAAATGTGCGAATCTGAGCATGGTTACAGCAAGGACTGCCAACTTCATTCATGGTAATTAAGCAACGCCACACACATTTCAGGGATATTTAAGGAGAGCAGAATGTTCCTACGGGGACCGGACAGAAGAACTACTTCAGCTACTGCACTTTAGAAACACATTAATTATCCTGGAAGAAAAAGCTTTCCACATCTACCAAGAGCAAAGAGTTTGGCAATACCTGCACTGACATTTTCTGCAAGGAACTAAGTTCTGCTGATTTCCTGGCTCTGGTTCGACACTGTATGGCAGCTCACCTGGGCCTCTTCTTTGGAAGCAATTTAAGCACTGAATGTACAATTCAAACCAAAGAAGCATTTACATACAGGTATGGCCTTTTCCCCGAAGCATGATGTATGGAACTGACACCTCAAGGGTGAGGAGAAGCCACACTGCTCACCCGTCCTGGGAAGCTCTAGCATGATGCCTGACATGCTGGGCACAGCCTGGTGCATCAGACTKGTTATATCCAGCTTAAGTGTTGGGTTGTTAGTACAAGCAATCGTTTAGGTGATAACAGAGAGGTTCTGCTGCAGGTCGTGTTGTGCCGGCACCCATCAGCTGTGGTGGGTGGAACTGGACCGTGGCCTCAGTCTGGAGGACCCCCTTGCATCCCCGCCATGGATCRCACGCAGAGCTCGCCCGCGTGCCCTGTCTTGCAGCCGGGCTCCCTGGTGCCAGGCTAGTCTCATCATGCACCGGCTCCAGGCTGGCGGCAGCTCTGCCCCTCTGCTCAGGGCCTCTGTGGGACAAGGGCTCAGCTGCCCTCATCAAGCACCAGTTCACGTGCAGCATTTTCCAGGCGGATGCAGGGAGTGCAGAACAGACATTCCCCTCCCCGAGTGTACTCACGGCTTTCGCTGCTCTGGTACCAGCCTTGCCCTTCCCTCTCTCGCTGCCTCTCCTTGCAGCTCCTGCCGTCTGCATTCATCTCCCATACCCCTCCAGCTCAACATGCTTCTCTCTARGTGCCAGCAAAGCCCACACGTTTTGTGCCTTTTGCCTTTACACAGCTCATCCATGCCTCAGTTTTCCTCTCTTGCTTATTACTGCTTTTCTGAGTACCTGTCTCAGCCTTTTCCTCAGTCTGATCTCTGTCCCCAGAGGCAGAGGGTGCCATCAACGGCTGCAAATTGTCACCGTGGCCCTGAATTCAACCTGTGCAGGCTGATGATCAGAAAGGCACCGCCACGGGCTTGCATCGCTCCCAAGAGCCCCAGGACACCTTATGCAAAATACATTTCTACCATATGTACTTCTTTTTTTTTCCTTCCCAGTCTATCATGATCTCACAAGCCAAAAAACACATTTTATTCTAACAAGAATAATGTTTATCCCTGAAATAACCAAGAGTGTAAGAAAAAAGAATTCTTTTTTCTATGACAAATCTGTCATTCCAAAGGCAAAAGAATGCCCAAGTGAACTGTGAAGTGCCAGTTCAGCACTTTGATTCAGCAAAGGCTTCCAGAGCTTGGAAACTGCAAACACATGGTTGAGAGAGCCAGGGAAAGGCAGCTCTGTTGTGCCAGCCTTGCACAGCACTCGGATCCTTAGCGGGGAACTTTAAGGTGAGYCAAGCTCCTGATTTGTGTTTTTAGTGCGTCCTAGAGCTCAGACTGTCCTTGCTGGAGAGGTGGTGATATGGACCAGGACCTGTTCCCTAAAATGATGTGGAATCACTCAGTCCCTCTCCACCCCATACCAGACAACATTCAAGTCTAGTCCAAAATGCTTGCGTTTATGCTACATGCCATTTAGGCCAGATACAAAATATATGGAAAGTTTAATTACCTTCAGGGACATGATGAAAATAAATCTACCACTACCTTGACATTTTTTTACTCATGGATTATGCCATAAGACTGCATATGTACAAAATATCTGCAGCATCCAATATTTCTCAAAGGGGATTGGTGCCCCGGTACTTTCTTGCAGCAAGCTGTTGCTGAATTGCTGCCAGGGGTCCTTCTCCAGGCCCCAGAGCACAGCTCCATTAATAAACACAGCAGTGACCCTGAYAGTGTCTCCCCAGGGCCTGGGTACAAACACAGGTGACTTCACAGAAAGAATCTCCTAGAATCTCTACAGTTGGACTCGATGGTCTCAAAGGTCTTTTCCAACCATAACAACTCCATGATTCTATAAAAGCTGCAGATTGCCAAAGGGTCTTTTTTTCTCATTAGGATTGACCTAGGATCTTTTGCCATGGACTCTCCGTTGGCCATTAAAGCACACAACCACTCCACCCTCCCTGCAGTAATACAGTTTTAAGACAAGTTATAGGCTCCATATTATTTCAACCCAGCAGATGCTGTATGAAATACATGATAATGACTATGTACCAACTGCATCAACTGCCAATGAGCAAAAGGACCACACAAAAAGAGCAAGCAAAAATTGCAGAATCATATAAATCCCATTACCTGWGAACTAGGAACAAGGGCTTTCCACCAGTGTCCGCCTTTCACAAGGTCTACATCGCTCAAGGGCATCGACACTTTGCCAATAACACAGTGGCGTGAGAATTTGTCAAAATCCACTACTGTTAAAAGCAGAGTTCTTCTTTGGGCTTCTAAAAAGGGGATTTCAAATGTGTACCTCTCTTCAAACACTGGATTCTGGGTTTTGCGTTTCACTCCCGTCTGCTTGGAGTTCTTCTGGTCTGGAAGGAGGCAGACCTTCACRTAAGGGTTGGAATGAGCCATGTCTTGCCTTGAACCATCGTAAGAAATGGGAGGAGGCAGATCTTTAGCCTCAATGACTCGGACTATTAGGTAATTATGCAACAGATCATATTGAGTGCTAAAATGTAGCATGCCCAGCTGATACTTTGATAAGATTTCCTCATCCGTCAAGGAGTCCATATCATCGCTGTTTGAATCAAGAGAGTACAGTCTTGGTTCAAATTTTSTAAAATAGTCATCTGGGGTATAGGTTTTTCGCAGGATAGTTGGCTGCACTATTTCTTTTTTAGCTCCTATAATTCCAAATTCAATAGGTTTAATGTCAATTAGGGGAGAGCTTGGCCTCCTGGACTCTAAACCTAAACAAGAGAAAGGTACAAACAGGACTGTTAGAGACTCAGCTCAAGGCATGACACCGCAAACAAGAATTAGTAGCATCCYTAGTGACACCCAAGGGCAGCCTCAGCTTCACTTTTGCCCCTGCAGCCACTTCCACGTGCAATCCCCATGCACATGCTTTGGCACAAAGAGCAGGGCTGTCCTCGTCCCGACACAACAGGATCGGATTTTAACCAGCATGCCCCCAACTTCGCTTGACTCCCTGTCTAAAGGGCGAAGGAGCAGGCAATCCACTGTCRTTTCCCACCACAGCTACATTAACATTGGCAGGGCGGCCTTACTTGAAATGCGCCTTGTGAGGCTGTACGTGGAGCGCGATGTGTCTGAGGACGACCGCCGTCTGTCAGTGGACGCGTCCTGGAGAGCGGGAGGCAACTCGCTCATCGTGTTATCGGAGTCTCCATCCTTGTCCTCGTTCTGGTTGCTTATCCTGTCGCAATGAGACACCTTTGGGTGATGCGATACAACCCAGCAAAAAAGACACTACAGAATAAAAAATGTCTGGTGATATTCTGGACCTAACTCGGGGGCATGTTGTGGAGGAGCAGGGTATCTGCTTCACATCTGCTCAGCAAGGAGRAGGACAAGGAACCGCTGTCAGAGCTCTGCAGAAGTGAGATGCTCTACCCGCCTGCCTGGCTTCACATGCCTATTGCCATCAGAGCGTGACACGGGCCATGGGGACACACGTGACCCAAATCCCAATCAGATGAGCTATATTCATCTCAAAGTAAAAAGAATTAGCTTCCTGCTCTAAATTCATGGTCACACTTGGAAGCATGGCAATCACGAGGAAAGAACCAGCATGGAAAAGCACCGTGCTCAGCCATCCCACACTGCCACGCTCATCTCGCACACAAAATACTCCTTTCCAAATACATTACTGAGGTTTCCAAGCTTGATCCTATAAATATGAATTATTAACAGCTTTTTATTCACATATCTTTTAAAGAACTCCTGTCTGCTTTTTATATACTTGTATAAACCAGAAGAGGCTCCTCGAGCAACAGTAATTCTCCTGCCTTGGGTTCTCTGCCGGGAGGGGGTCAGGATCTGGCAGGATCYAGATAACAAAAGAGGTTTGAGTGAGAAGTCTCTGAGAAGACTCAGGAGCCACCAGAGAACAAGACTGATGATAAAAGAGTCCACAGTGAGTGGCTGATAGAAGTCTGCTAGTGGAAATGAAATCAAGCAATATGACCTGACACCTACTGCATCAAGTTAAAATAAGCCTTTTAGTTAAACCAGGAGACAGAGTAGCCAGAAAAATAGCAGCAGACCACAAGGAAAGCCTCAGCACAAAATGAGCAAGCAAACAGGAATATTGTTTGAGTTTTGCTCCTGATTCACTCTTTCTGTGCTTATGGGTAGATTGGCTATAAATGAACTACRGTGAATCATTTGCTTTACTAATCAAAAACTAAAATACAGCAAGAAAAATATTCTGCAAAAAAAGCAGCAAACTAACAGGAAAGGCCCCCAACTATAAAATGTATTTAAATTTAATTTCTTACCCCAATCTACCCTGCTGTCCCCACATGTCAAATCTAGATCCAAAGCATATGCAAATGTCACCAACCTTGAGTCACACAACTCTCTCAGAATAAAAACAAAAATCTATTTAATATCAAATCAGACACACGTTAAAAAAGGCCACAAAATATTTGAATAACTTTGCAGCCTATTAAGGGGAGTTCAAATCAGGCAGTTTGACATAAAATCAGTCCCAGGAACACAGATCTTTCTCTGGCTTAAACGCAGGTCTCCACAATCACAGGTAGCATTTGCAGGTACTTGTGGTTGAGAGGCAAATGCAAAGACTGAGGAAAAGGCAGGGTGTAGAGCAAATCAAGAAGAAAAGCATGAAGAATGTTCTACAGTGGGTAAACGTAACAGTGAGCTAATAACATACAGATGACCTTCAGTAAGGAAATTGCTACTGAGCCACAATAATTTCTCCTCAAATAAACTTTGGCTCTGTTTAAAGTATCTGTTTCTCTTTAATCACAACCTTTGGGAAGAGAAGTTGAGTTCAGATTTCAATTTAATCTCACAGAATGTGGACCATTTATCTTTGACTTTTTTTTTTTAATGTAGAATATTTCATAGTACACAGGGCAATGCACACCCTCGTTCCCAGCTGATTGCTGCAGGACTAGGATACAAGCAGGGCTCATGAAATCACAACGAAAAGCTGCCATGCCTCCAGGTCAGCACTATTAGATTCACTTTAGCACGGAAATCTTTTTCTAAATTGCCACTGGAGGCTACTGTAAGAAATTGAGAGTAAGAAAAATTAAGTCTCCCAAGGGAAAGGGCTTAAACTTGCAGCTTTAAAGCTCCCTCCTGAATTTCCAGGACACCATGTATCTCAGAGTTGCCAAAGACAAAACCTACATGCAAAAATAAAAAGTTCAAAAAAAAAAAAAGAAAAAAAAAAAAAGAAAGAAAGAAAAGGACAGATTATTAAACACAAGGATTCAATGTTCACGAGCAGGCAAATGAAGACCATAAAATCAATTTTTCACTGGAGAAAGGGTGGGGAGGAAGAAACCTGCACTCCAAATTATATCAGTCAGTGTCCCGGGAGCACAAAGAAATGGCAAGATTGAAAGATCTTAGTTGAAAAGCTAGATCTATTTTTAAAATACGTTCAGGTTGTGWGAAGGAAATACAATAAATTGATTTGTTCTCAAATACGGTGCATGTATCTAAATGCAGAACATGGTTTTGTTAAATCCATCTTCTGTTTTAAGGGCTTCTACTGTATCTAAAAGCTTTTGTTGCCAGGAAAAAGAAAAAAAAAAAAAGGAAAAACAAACAAAAAAATCAATTAGCATAAACAGACCTGTGAGCACTTTAAAACATACCCATTAAATAACTTATTTTGAAACCAATTCCCAACCTCTACTCTGCTCATGCACTTAGCTCCAAACATTCTGTTTCTTTCCCCAAAAAGCTCCTATGTTAATTTAAAAGTGTAATACAAACATAATCCACATCTGAATTGTGCATCAAYAGAGGCTGCCTGCAACCATTTCCACCTCAAACACGTGCAAGCAGCCTGGCCTTCCTAGGATCAGTCAGCGTAAGGCTACACTTTTCCATAGATGGGTTTCTCATTTTTCCCCTCAAACACATCCCTCTTCCCACCTCTGTTCTCCTTACCTCTCCATCCTACTTATTTCTTACTCTTTCTCCAGTCACCCTAGAAACTTAAGACACCCTCAGCCTTCCCTGACACTGCCCAAGTCAAGCCCTGCTAGAGGACAGGGGCAGCAGTCTCGTTACATGAGCAGGGGCCACTCTGCCCTTCCAGCCAAGGGGTTAGCAGAGGGGCTCGGAGGTCACRGGTTTTACACCAGTGCCAGAGCAGACGGGGACATCCAGACCGATGCTCCAAGCACAGCTGTGTGTCCCCCTCATGTCCTTGGTCACCGCCTTGGGTGTCACCTGCAGGCACCCAGKGCAACACAGGGCGCCGACTGCACCCAAGTTGAACGGGAAGAAGAGCAATGTGGATGGGCACAAGAAACCAGGCAGGAACTAAGAGCAGCAAGGAGGGAGATGTCGTGGAAGAACTGGGCTTTCCTCAGAGCTCAACATTTTCTGCGCATGGTTGTTCCGAGAAATTAACAGAAGAGGCTTTCAGATGGAGCAAGGCTGTGGGAAAACAATATAGGCTGGAGAGAGCACTTCATGAGTCCAAAGGTCTCCATACTCCCTGCCTGTAGCAAAGTCCAGCTCTTCTGCAGAGCCACCACCTGGCTTTAAAGCCACAAGAGGAACAGAGAGACATCTTCAATGTTTGCAATGCCCCATAAGCCATGCAAGAGGATCCAACTGCCCAAAAGCTATGTAGAAAATGTCCTGGCACCCCATGTGAGGGGATATGATGTGCCCTCTGCTCCTGAGCTCGCATGGGAAATGCTAAAGGGGCAAAAGGGCATCCTCTCACAGCAAGCCTAGCTGCTTATGCCCAGCATGCAGTTGTTTCTGCGGCAATCCTTCCATGCCCAATACTGCTACCTCACCATTATGCTCTCTTGTGCGCAATGCTTTCCTAGTTAGCATTGATTTTGCTTCCATTTCCCATTAATTGCAGGTGAATCCATCTCTGGGCATAGATCAGACTCTTAAAACTGCTGCTCCACATTTAAAAACCACTCTAACACATCTTTAACATTTCTATTCTTTATTTTTCCGTATTAATTAGCGCACTATTCTTTAATGATACAAAAGATTACACGGACAAGACCAAATGGGCAATTTATTTCRTTAAAATAAGGACTTGCAAGAGGACATAAAATTAACTGAGCGCCTTTGCTGCTTGGGTGCCCCCACTGCAGCATCCTGTGACGCATGTCCCACGCCACAGGCTCCGAGCACCCCAGGAGACCAGGCACCTCCACCAGGTGCTCTGCTCCCAGGCAGGGGAGCACGGCCAGCTGCCCAACCAGCCCCTGAAGGACAGCAGACCTCTGCTCTCTTCCTGCCCGCATTATCTCCTCCACTGGGCTGCACCTCTGCTTTGGTTTCCCAAACGGGGCAGAAAATGGGGAAGATCTCACTGACTTTCTCTGGAATATGTTTGCAAGAACACTACTAATCAAAGATAAAACCTGTGTGTTACCGCTGTTCTTGTTTATGTTTATGATTCAAGGCGGAATCCTGGAAAGCACAAGGATGATTCAGGAGATCAAGTCTTGCTCAACGAAACTTTTGATGAATTTTCTCCCTCAGCACACAGAAGCCCTTCACCTTGCTGCACGATAATCACCTGGACGCCAGGACGAGTTCTTCCACTCTTAAGAAGTTCCCCAAACCACCTTGCCARCATTGCAGCTAAGCTAACAGACTCTGAAAGAATGGGCCATTTGAGGAGGAAACGGGACTTAAYATAAGAAGCATTGTCCCCTTTAACCCAGCCAAACCAACCACCAGCTCGCTGTGCGAGGTGAAACTCCATGCTTGGAGAGATGCCCACTGCCCTCTGAGTCAGGAGGGCCGGAGCTGATGCACCCTGCCACTGCATTCCCACCCTTGGCAAGAGGTTCCTCCTGCGGCTCCCGAGTGTCCCAGCACCGTCCCACGGCCACCCCCGGGGCGGCCGAGCGACCTTGCTCTTCGGGGACGCAGCTGAACTTACAGCCAGGCGGGAGTCTGGGCAGGAAAAGGTCCCAGGATTTCCACTTCATCTTCACTGGTCTGACAACAGCTACAGTCGAAACACTTCTGACAACAATTCCTACAAGTCCAGCGGCACAGCAAGAGATCCGAGATCCTAGCGAGTAGACCCTGAAGCCGTTGGAAATCAAAGCACAAGATTACAACCGGTCGGTAGCCGGTGAGGAATAACATTCACAGGTATTTACGTGTGTTTTCTCACGGCACAACACTAAGGACTGCATTTATCCCCTCTCTAAGAACAGGCGAGCGCTGTGCTGCGGCTCAGCCCACCTCTCCAGCACTGYGGTAAATAAGCACTCGCTGCAGGGATTGCCCCGTTACTGCAACGTCTTATTGGGGATGTCAGCAAGGGGGCGATTTTTACAAAACACTGTGGTGTAACACACAGGGCGGGAGTGGGAAGTTACTACTCTTAATACTTATACTCTAATGCACATCAGCAAACTAACAGATTGGCAAACACAGGACAGGAGTTAAAAGCAGGCGAGTGAAAGCTCTGCTTTAGTTATACGAGGTCGTGTTTAACTTGAAAAAAATCCTCAGCACAGCAACACAAATACATCTTGCCCCAGTAGGTGCATCAGCACGTAACATTAGTAGAAACAACACATGTAGAGCATTGCAGGCCCAAAGATTTGTCACAAAACAGATGAGCAAAGGCAAAATATCCCCACGCCTCCCCCTCCACTGCGATGGTTCACGAGATGTAGAGCCTCACGTGCTTCTTTTAAAGTTACTTGAGCCAGAAAAGCTCCATCTCTTTGGCTCCACGTGGCACTCCTGTTGCCTGCGACACAGCGGCTCCGCTTTGGCACACATGTCTACGTGAGCAGACACACCCGTATTGCCCATCCACCCTGAGGGACACACTGCTGCACTGCTTCCCTAATATTCCATGGGAAAAGCATGCTTATGGATGAAGGAGCTGCATCTTTCTCTGCTGCCTTTTGCTCTGAGGTTGAAATGGACTGTTAACATTTCTTTTTATTCCCACAAAACGTGGTCTTTCCATGAACAAAAGGAGAACATTTTGGGGAAGAAAAAAAGAAAAGAAAAAAAAAAGAGAGAAAGAAAGAAACCACCAAGGCCGATTGAGGAGCACAGCCTGCATGGAGGACCTGAGCAAAGAGGCAGCAGGCAGGAGACGATCCCCTGAGGAGGCAGCGCGAGACCGAGCGCGAGTGAATCATCAGATTAACTCACCTCGTTTATTGGCTCCAACTGTCCTTTTAGACATCCAAGATGAAGCAAAAGGGAACAAAATGAAAAAGGCAAGAACAGGTTAGCAGGGCTCAAATAACTTTAAATTTTCTGCCCAGCACGCCCTAGCCTGGGCAAGCTTCAGTTTCTGGTCAGCTACCACCTGCAACAGCAAGAGCGATGGGAGCTCTCGCAAACCAGCACCAGCTGCTCTCCCTCCGTCCCTTCCCCACTGAGCTCCTCCTGCTCCTCCTTCCAGCAAGGAAATGAGATCCCCAAACCCACCCTGAATTACAGGACAGACCTGCAACACCCCAGGACTTATCCCCCTGCCTGCAGCCCCTTGCTAACCCCCGTATCACTCGTGACCACTTTCCCATTTTCTAAATAACCCAGCTTGGACTGCAGCAGCTATTTGCTGCTGACAGCAAACCACATCCCTCCCAGTTGCACTCCACAGCAGAAAGAGCTCTCATCCAGATTCAGCACATAAAAACATAGTTTTGACCCTGAAACATAAAGGCAAAGCTTCCAGGAACAGGARGCACAGGTTTAGAGCGATCTCCATTTTGTACAGGTCCCTTGAGGTCACTGGGCATCTTCAGCTTCACCCTCAGACTGGGATTAAAACAAACAAACAAACAAAAACCCACACACATAGAAGTTATTTGCTCAATAGTGGAGTCACCCACTCCAATCCTGCACTGCAGACTCTTCCCTAAAGCAGCAGAGAAAAACCTACATCGAAAGAAGTTATCAGAAACAAGCGCTTTGATGCCAGAGCCGTCCCTGGAGGAGGCAGGCGCTCAACTTCTCCCTAGCTGAGCACTCAGCAGCATCCCGGACACCTGCTGAAACCTCCCTCCTAGCTCTCGCTCCCGCTGCTCTCCAGGAGTTTCCTAGTTGTCCTAGCTACTTTTCCATAAAACAGAATCCTAAAATACAAAGGAAAAAAAAAAGACCCCACATGGAAAAATCTGAGCATCCAGCTTCATGCTCATAGCACAGGCAACTGCCACCTGTTACAAATAAGCTTCGATGTAGGATTTACTCCTCAGAATATTCCTAAGGACAATATTTTAGACCCCAAACTCTCTCTCCAGCTTCTCAGACATGGGGGTTCGGTGAAAGGGCCACCTCCAAAGCAAGGAGCCAGGAAGGCTGCAGCACAGTGTGACGAGACAGTGACAAGACACTTGTGCACCGGCTGTTTAAGAAAACCCAAATGTTTAAAGGGTTTTCTTATTCCTTATTAACACCCAGTAGCAGCCAGAGCAGCAGCGGTTTCTCCAGACCGCAAGGGGACCGTTCAAACCGCCAGAGTCCCCGAAGCCGCTGGCCTGGCGCTGCAGCCCAGCCGTGGCACGTGTGGGGAGCAGGGCACGGGGTGGCATCTCCCCGCGGCGCCTCGCGAGCCCCRGTGCAGGTCACGGCCACGCTCACGGCCAGCACCATCTACGTGAAGGTGCCCGTGGCGCAGTCCCCGAGCCCCCCGACACCTCCACGGCCCCGCGGACACCTCGGCCAGGGCTGGTGGCCAAGGTGACACGAGCCGCGCGTGACTCCCAAGGGCAGCGGCCGCGGGACCGCCGCGTTCCCGTGGCGCCCCCACGGGGCTGCCCGGCTGGGACCCCCACCCACGTGCCGACCCGCGCCCACCACGCTGCAAAAACGCCCCCCCGGGGCTCGGCTCCCCAAGTAACGTGAGCGTTGGAGGGCGCTGCCAGGCGGGGACCCCGCGGTGCCGCGTCCCCCTCCCCAGCGCGTTCCGTCCCTGCTGCCGCGTCCCCCCTCCCCGGGCCAGGCCGGGCCGGGCCGCCCCCCGACGGCAGCGCCGCCGCCCCC
>NW_020454316.1:7480880-7491410 GCF_003342845.1 Nothoprocta perdicaria | reverse complement strand
CGGAGCGGGGGAACACTGACCTCCAGAGGGCCCGGCCCGAACTTCAGCGCCGCAGCGCCCCGCCGCGACGGGCCCCGACGGCGCGGGGCAGCGCGGGACGCGCGTCTCGCGTGGGGGAGCCCGTSGCGGGAGCTGCGTCCTGCTCCCCACCCGGGGCCAAACGACCCCCGGTGCAAGGCGGCGTCCTCCCAAACACCTGCCCTTGGCACCCAYGTGCACTTAGGGGTGTTGCCCCGTCCCCAGCATCCAGGGCAGGTGAGAGGGGCCCGCACGCCCTGCGCTGATAAGAGGCGAGGGGACCATGGTGGCCAGGCTGCAGCATCACCAAGGGCAGCGCAGCAGCRAGTGGCAGATGTCCTGAGAGCAGCCCGGCTGAACGGGCTCCGTTTTTCTGATGTGCTGTAAGGCCCCTGGTACAGTCGCATGGACCGTCTCCGGGGTGGCATGGCTTTGGGAAGCTTCTGCRCCACTGATGTCATTGAATGGCTTATTTAAGTTCTCAGCAAAGTCAGTGAAAACCCCCCACTGATTTCCRTGGGAAAGGTTTTATTTTAACTTAGGAACACATTCTCCTTTTCCCCAGGGAGGCCAGCTTCTGTTGTAGAAAAATAACTAACTACCACAGYGGAGTTAAGTAAGCAAGAAAAGAGTAGTAGGACTTGGCTGTTGGAGGCAGCCTTGAGCTCTCAAGGACCCTGCAGTCCAAGTTGTCCCCCACTTTTGGGGTCTGCCTTTGAATGTGCTTTCCCCGGTGAGCTGCTCGCTGTGTCACCGTGCTCAAAACGCCAGCCATGACTTTGTCGCTGCTCTGCTCGCCTCACGTCACCGCGGCCGTAGGGCAGCTTGCAGCAAGGAGCACACAGGCCTTCCTCCCGTTATGGCATCCTGGAGAGGAGCTGCACTGCTTAAGGCAGATTTTTGACTCTTAAAGCCCCAATGCTGCTAGTCACAGCAGGCAGCACCACGTAAAGATTACGCTGTTTTTGCTTATTCCTTTCAAACACTTGGGACAGACAAAGGCAGATCCGATGCCATCTTGGCTGTCACTGCCTTGCCGACAGGAGATCCCTTGGGCATCTCTGGCAAGTGCAGAGGATGGCTGCCCTTGCCCTGAGGCAGAAGCCCTTCAAACAATACAGATCATGTGAAACCTCAAATCCTCTCTTCTATTTTTTTTTCCTCAAAATTATTTTGCAGAMGAAGAGCAAAAACAATAAGTTTATTGTGGTGGTCAGTGCTACTATTGATTTTTGCATGGAAGGAGCGCGCAGGCTGCAGCGGCAGCACGCCGCGCGACATGGATGCGTTTCCATCACGCGCTCCTGYGTAGCCGCGCGTGAGGAGCCTCTCGGGCTGTGGCTTGAAGCCTTCCAGCGCAGACCCTCCCGCAGGGCCGCTCGGGGGCGAGCGCAGCCCCGCGCCGCGGCTCGCTGGGAAATCTGATTTGTGGCGTGCRCGGCCGAGGCCTCCCGGGCGCTGGCTCCTCCCGCGGCGCTCGAGCGGAGCTGCTCGCGTGACCTCTGTCCGTCCGTCCTCCACAGCGCAGGCCAGGCAGCCCCTCCGCTCACGGCGGCCTCAGCGGGGCGGCCGAGCGCCAACGCGGGGTCTGTGCCCGCAGATCCCTCTGCTGCGAGGGGCAGGCGAGGGGAGGAGCGGCTGGGCGAGGTAGCAAGGCGTCTGCCTGCTGCTCACGTGCAAGGCCTCATCCGCATCRCTTGAGCCCGCGGCCGGACGGCCATCGCCCTTGGCAGCGGCTCCTCCGGAGCCTCCTGTCCCCCAAGCTCCCTCACCTTGCCGCTCCCCCTGAAATTCCTTCAGGGAATTTGAGCACAAGGGGAGACCYGTGGCCGCAGCCAGCAGTGCTGCAAGACCCGGCAGCAGCAGAGCAGGAGCAAAAGGGGGTAGGGGGCTCATTGCTCGTGCCTGCAGGGCCAAGTCCGGTTCTGGGAAGTGCATCGCTGCCGCCGGAGAAGGGAAGCGGCCATCCAGCGCTGCGCGCTTGCCCTGGCRCCCAGCGCACGCCGCCCTGTCCGGCAGCGCCGGGGCCGGCACAGCCACTCCATGTAGCAGGTACCGTAGCGGGGCTGTCAGCCCACAGGGTGGCCCGCACGTGAGGACGTGAGGCGGCTGCAGCATCGCGGGCTGGAGCCGAGCCGGGCACGGGCGTCACGAGGCTGACGCGCTGCCAGCGGCACCCCAGGGCGCTCGCCCCGTGCCTCGGCCGGAGCAGCCCGGGGTGCTGCCCCTGCAGAGAAGGCCGCGGGGTTTTCCACTGCTTTTGTATCTCCTCCTCGTTAAGGCGGGTTGCTCGAGCCGCCCAGGTCGAGGAGCGAGCCGTGAGATTTCCTTTGCAGGCTCGTGTTTCTAACTGCTCACAGGCGTATAGCAGAGCTATTTTTGTTATATAAATCATTAGAGAGAGTATCTCGTAGTCACCACTGAAGAAAATTCCTGAGGAAGAGAGTTCTATTTTTATGGACGATTTCTACTCATGCAGGTTTTTTTGCTTGTTTTTAAGCTAGGGAACAAGACACTGGAAACAGTAGTTCTCCCAGCGCTGTCTCCCAGCCCGGGGCCATCCTTCCCTGCTTTCTAGGGCAGGACGCTCACACSCTCGCTTCGCGTCCCATCTTTTGAGCTCTCAAGGATAAAAACATGAAGTAAAGGCTGGGAGATCACATTACATTGCAAACTCACTGTATGCTTATTTTAGAAGAACAGTCTCATCCCCTCACCCCAAGTTGTTAAAATAACTGTGTGCAAAGGCATTTGCTATTTAATTCCTGATAATACAAGAGGTCATAATTTAAAGTATTTCTTTCCTCTTCATATGGGCTCTCACAAAGTAGAAAGAGGTGGGAAGGAATTGGCATCCACAGTTTGATCCCTTCCAACCAGATATTAGTTTGTGCAGAACCAGATGTGGTTAAACACACTTTCTTTAACTAAATCAGCCAGGCTTTTTCACTGAGCTCCAGGATCCTGCTACATTTTACTGCTGCAGTTTTCCCCAAAAGTTTGTCCGAAGCATTTACACTGTTACATCTCATTTCTCCATCTCATTAAGCCAATGTGCAAAATACATTATCTCAGAGTAGACCTGATTCTGATGGGTTAAAGGGGTGATTTGTAGCCTAAACCATTGCAGTGCTRTATGTACAAAATATATAGAATTATTGAATATTTCTAGCTCTTGGGAACCCTGGTTTCATCTGTTGAGATTCTTTTCCCCTCTCTGCCATTGCCGCGAGTTTTCCCTGCGGGGGCCAGCTTTCCCTGGAACATGATCTCAGCAGAGGAGGTGCCTGCAAATCCAGGAAATGCAACTGAGAGAAGGGAGCCAAGTCCTCGCTGAATTCCAATTTCCTGCTCRTTCTGAATCTCTTTCTGGGATGTGAGCAGAGGGAGACAGCTGCACTGGCCCCTGGAAACCAAACCTGTCCTCGTCACGATCCCTGCCAGCCTGATGGTCCCGGTCTGCAGCCGATGCCACCATCTGGATCGTAACCCTTGGCTGCTGGAGGTCCCCAGCCAGCACCAGGCTGAAGGACGCTGCCATCAGAGGTTCAACSGTGCAGCCCTTCCGACGGGGCAGTCACCCTTGCTGAGCAGCGATGAYGAGAACTCCTACTCAAAGTATCTAGAGGCTTCATGAGCAAGGTGCTACAGTGACTGCCAAGCAAAGGGAGAAAGAAGAAGTACTTAGAGCAGGGGGAAAACACCTTTACTAAGGGACATCTCAGAGGGCAGCATTCAAACCACCACCTGTTCCCATACATACCACAAATCCGGGAAGCTTTGGCTGGAGAAGCTCATTCCGGTGGCATAGAGGGGGCTCAGGAAGGCAGGGGCTGTTCAGCCAGGGCCAGCTCGGTGGCCACAGCCCCYCCTCCACCTCCACGTGGTCCCAAGCCCTGTTCTCCCTTCCCTGACACCTCCACRGTCGCCCCAAACCAGCCCGCAGCACCTCATTTCTACCAGCTCCTGGCAGCCACCTAATGACAGGGTCATTCTGGAGAACCAGAGCAATTCTTCCCTGAGGAATCGCTTGTGTGCCGAAAGCTCTTCACGTGCCTTGGGTAAACATCTTGGAGGAACGAGAGCTATTTCAAGAGGCAAATTCAAAGCACTTTCACAGCCAGGCGAGCCCTGGAGCCACAGGCCACTGCAGTAGCACTGGGGCAACCATGCTGCTTCCTGGAGCACTGGTGGCATCTCCAAGGAACCAGCYATGCAGGTCCTGCACTTCCAGGAGGAGCATTTCCAAGAACCCCTGAGAAGATATTCCCAAGCGCTCCAGACGGCGCAAAGAGTCTTGTGCCAGAAATAGAGGAATGAGTCATTTCCTCTGCAGCTCCGCTCGCACGGGAAGCTGCGGCTCTACCTAGGCCAGGCCAGCAGGAATCAGGATCCCCAAAGCAGTTCTCAGCAGGCAAAAACCGATCTGAAGGGCCCAAATCCTGACTGGTATGTGTTTTGAAAAAAGCTATCCCAAAGTAGCACCTGGGATCACAGAAGAGAGGGATCAGCGCTCCGTTCTTGAGAACTCCCTCCCAAGACAAAAACGCTGCAATTGCAGCATCTTAACCCCGCACAGAGCAAAACGTTGCACCCATTGCTGAGAGCCCCTCTCTGCACTGCTCCCTGCTGCAACGAGGCCAGCAGCTTTGCAGGCAAACACAGCCCTGAGTTTCTCTTCTCCCCCGCTTGAAACAGGCAGGCAACGCTCTGAAACACAAGTGGGGAAGTGGTTGGTCTTGCTGGATTCGGCTGCATTTCCTCCGTTTCCTGCAGTTGGGCTTCACAGCCCTTCAGGAGGGCCCCTCCACTCTCCGGGCTGGCAACTCAGCACCAGGACAATTCACCTGCGTCAGCCTGACGGCTGGTAACCTTCGCAGCGTAACCCCCCAACCTCACCCCATCACACCCCGATCATCAGCAGGGCTCCTTGCAGCAGGGCAGGAGCCTATGGAGCAGTCCAAGTATTCCGACAGCACAAGCAAACCTAGCACCCAGCATCACCCAAGGAACTGGTTATTCTGAGCACAGGTTTTGTCCTGGTTGTAAGAAAATAAATCCCAAGAAACTCAAGTTGCAGGCCTTGTATATAGGAATCTTACAATACTGGGCAGCCAGCTATTTTCTGGATCAGTTTTCTTGTCCTTTAAGGGGAGGAAAAAAAGCTTCCTTAACACAGGAGACTTTGACACAACACTTGATGCATCCGTTTCTGTAAAGCGCCCCGAGAGCTTTGTGCACAAATCATCACTTGAACACCAGCAGGCTGCCAAGCAGACRCAGAGCACATATTTCACCTCTTCAGCTCTTGTACAGATTTAATACTATGACACTTTGAATCTCTTTAAAAAGAAGTTGCTAATGCGCCAATTCTTGGTTGCACAGCTAAATGGGGATACCACAGGCACGCACACAAGAGTAAACAAGCACAAGAGTTAGGCACACAGGGCCCTGGAGAAACCCAAGTTGTGATATAATTTACAGGCGGCGCCGAGCACAGCGAGCCCTCTTTGCCCTCGCTTCTGAGGGCTGTGCACTACCCAAAACCCCCAAGCGAGTTGCAGCCCGCACTCTGAAGCGTCAGGAGGCACTGAGCATGAATTCAGGGCCAAAGACCCTGGAGGGGTCTTTGCCCATAGCCCGTGCCCATGCTCCAAGCAGCAGCTTCCCCACGCAGGCCGCCGGAGCGGAGCACTGCAGGCCGCTTCCCACCGGCTGCCCAGATATCACCAGCCAGAACCTCACCTGCACCGGGCAAGATTCAGCAGGCAAACCTTTAAGGAGGTGACACGGGATATAAAGCAGCCTAAAGAGCAAGTTTCTTCTGATTTTTTTTTCTGAATCTTATGAAAATCGGATGCCCAAATATGAGTCCTTTCCCCTCCAGGCAGCTTTAACTCACATTAGCAGCACTTAATCAGCAATTCACCACTGACCTTGGCTGCATTACCAGCAAGGTATTCGGCACAGGGATGGAAAGATCTTAAACAATTTATTCAATGAGTTGGATGCAGACATCCTTTTCCTTAAGCCAAGCATGCAAGTCCTTAGATTTTTTTTTTTTTTCTTTTTGTTAAGGAAAAAATTATCATGAAAGGAAAACTCTGTTTTCCTAATGTTTCTCTGCTGAAAAAGAAAGTCAGGATTCAAAGAGAAGGACTTCAGAAGAGGGAATGAATGGAGACTGGAAGAAGGTTAATGCTTTGAGGACACCGTTAATATGAGTTATTTTTATTAGAGAGGTGAGGATCTAAATACTGTTCCTCCACTCTGACTTGGGTTAACTGCATATTGACACTAAAAAAATGACATGCTTTAAATCTGTGCGAGAAGTCCATTAGCTAGCTGGACTTTGCCAGAGCTTTCTAAAATGGTTGCTTCCCCTCTTACAGAGACATGCTCTGCAAGACAAGGGGCAGGCACACAGAGAGCACTGCAGGTAGTTATTTTCAGCACAGGTTTGATTTAATAACTGAAAAGGTAGAGATCTTGCTGATATTACTGTCTAACAGGGAACATCAGCACAAGCTGTAAGAATGTAGGTTTGGCATCTTACCAAAGACTAATAAAGGACAGGTAACGTGCTGGTCCATCCACGCAACTCCTGCTGGCTTCAGCGGGGGTCTTTCATATTTAATAAAGTGCAACCGAGGCATTTTGGAATGAGCATACATTTGTACATACCATGCTGACAAGCTCACAGTGATCCAGTGAAACCAAGTCCTAGCTCTTCATTAAGAACTAGAAAAAGTAGATTTTCTGCAACAACCTGGAACAGGAGCCAGGGAGACAAGAGCTGCTGCGTTCTTATCCCACTGGAATCCAGCCACCAAGCCCACGTGCTCCATTTCWGATGTCACCACACAACGAGCCCCAGGAGCCACCGGCCGATTGCTCTGCTCCGCATCCCTCTGCACGGGATTCCTCGTCCTCAGGGTCCTGCTGCTTCAGCACTCTCCTGAAAAGCACCTCAACCTAGAGATCATCCAGCTTCCTGGCTGCAGGTAACATTTAATGAAAGAACAAAGAATTTAAATCCTGAGGCACAAAAGTTTTAAAACAGCTGTTTATTACTACAGTGAAATATTAAAACAAAAACACCAACTTTTTATGGAAACAATAAAAGTGCAAATGTATTGTGATATTAAATAGGAAATGAATTTATAAACTTCTCATTAAAATGGGCTGACACTTTAAGCCTATAAACACTTAAAAAAAAAACACAATAGCAGCTAAACACTTTAGTTTAAACTTTGGTCTGATTATTAACCAGCAAAAAATAGTTGTACCAAGAACATTCATTGCAAACAAACGTTTTAAGCTTCTGTTACTCTGCAAAGGTTCATAAATCAAAAGAGGAGGAATGTTTTGAGACATTTAGCCAGATAAAAATAATGATGCCTTTGAGAAGTACAGAGTATTTTTGACTACAAAAACAAGGCACATATCTATATATTTTTCACTTTGGTACTGTAAATAAACTTCTACTACAGGTGTGACCCTCCCCCCCCACTTAGTATTCAATAAAAACATAACTTCATTTTGCACAAAGTCTTTGTAAAATGTGCTTGTGGTGAAAGAGAACACATCAGCGCTGAACAACCTGCTCTCCTGGGTACTTGAGCATTAACTTATAGCTACAGACAACCCTGCTGAGCCTACAGCACAGCACAACACTCACGACCTGGGCGCTGCAGATACATACTCATAACCTTACTTTGAACCACCACGTCACAGCTGCTGTGGGCTAACATCAATATCCTAAGAGCCCCCGACCTCCATCAGTTCCTTCTGTAAACCACTTCCACAAACGCATGTTTTATAGGAGACAGAAAAAACACACTTAATTTTGCAGGTGCAGGTTGGTCTAAGGTCTCCTCAGGCCTCAC
This sequence comes from Nothoprocta perdicaria, assembly GCF_003342845.1. NCBI lineage: Eukaryota > Metazoa > Chordata > Aves > Tinamiformes > Tinamidae > Nothoprocta > Nothoprocta perdicaria. The sequence goes on along the minus strand of NW_020454316.1, from coordinate 7,483,503 downwards.
CTCAACTGCGCACACTCTGCCCCAGGAAAGTCTGTCCAAGGTTAAACTTAGAGCAAACACAAACATCTTCTGCCATCATCAGCATCCACGAACACCTTGGTGAGGTGCTCAGAACTGACAGTGACGACTGGCTGCTTCTATGCTATTAATAAACTGAAATCTTTGCCCATGAGCTTGGCCCAGAGAGATTCAACTAGTCCAGAGTACTGTCAGAACAACAACCACTTCAACCTCTTTTCTCTCCAAATCCATCYGACTTTCTCCTCCAAATTTAAGCCCCTGTTCTTTGGCTTGTTTGCACTGCTTTGCTGCAAGTTTCTCACCCCTTCTCAGCCCAGCTTTAATTTTCTAAACCATTTCTGTTGTCCAGCATTTCTCTTTGCCTTGCATTTCTTCATGTGACTTTATTTTTCCTGGCATTACTATATTTTTAACGAGAAAGTTTTTACCAAGTCTATTGCAGATCTCCGTGTATTATATCAACCCTGCATACGCACCGAATATTCACATTCCTTTTCAGAGGAAGGCCCACTTTCCAGAGAAAGAGGTGCACAAGGATGCAAAGAAACTGCTAGCTGCCAGAGGTGATGACGGTGCCAACTAACAGCTAARATGTTTCCATGTCAGGAGATCCCAGCAACCACGATGTCTCGGACTGCTCATCTAGTCTCTTTTGGGGCAAAAGATCCAGTCACAAAGGTTGCAGAACTACATCTTTTCAGACACCAAGTAACACAAGCCTGCAAAAATAGTACATGTTRTGGTCCACTACCAAAACCACCGCCAAGGTAGCTCACTTAGCCTTAAACACCATGTGCAAAAGAACATTTGATCAATACTACCTATAAATACACTATTTGTATTTGTAGAAAGAAGCTTCACATACAAAAATAACCCAACTCAAGGGTGTGACTTAGGCTATAATTACCTGAAAATAAGACTGCAAGAGCAGCTAAAAAAATAAAAAATACAGACAGAAGAAGGCAAACATCTGCCTGAGGAGTGTTTTCATTTAGAAAAATAGATATTTATAAAGCTTCCAGAGATTTTGAAAACATCTGCTTTGTGCTCTGTTGCACAGGACTGTGAATAAGGCACACCGGTATGTCTTTGTACATCAGGGAGCAGAGAGGTAACAGCGACTGATCCTGAAGCTTCCCAGAGTTGCATTTGGTAATTTACAGCCAATTTATCCTCTCAGGGAGGACATTRTATAGCAGGTAATAAGGCACATACTAAATTGGTGATGCTCAGAAAGTTAAGCAACACATTTAAGGTCTTTAAAACATGAAGCATTTCAGCATGTGGCCCCATATTTCAACTTAACGCAAAGATCTGATATTTGGATTTTGGCAGGGGCTCTTTCCCCRAGAAGTGGAAACTCCCTAGCTGGCACTTACATTAAGACACCAGAACTCCTAGCCTAAAASTGCTCCCCCTGTACTATGACTTAGTGCTAAAGAAATCTGAAGTACCCTGAAGTATTTTGCTTCCTACTCCCTTCCACGAGATAAGGATCTGCTATTTGTGCCAAAAATGCCAGCGGGTTCTTTGGTCTTTGGTCTGCTGCAGATCAAAATGCTGCTGCCATCAGGGCAGGACAGGGCAGGAATTAGACATCCCTCCCCAAAAGCCCATCAAGGCTGAGGCACAAGGGGCCACTGGCCAGCTCACAGCACCGAGATTTGGGTTGGTTTAGGCTTTAGACAAGAACAAATACAGAATTTGTTAAAAGTTTTTTTGGTCTTTGAGGCAAAGCAATTTCTCAAAAAAAGTAATGCTCAGAGCCTGAAAAAAAAAAAGAAATTTCAAAACCAAGAACCCACAAGTAAGCCCCGGAGTATGTCCTTTAAAGAAAGTTCTCAGGGTGATTCAAGCATCATCCCATTAATTTAACAAAATCATAATGCCTCTTCTAGAGCAAATACTTAGAGCAGCCAACTACCCTAAAATGAAGACTTTTGTGAAAATAAAGTGCTATTTGTTTCCTTTCATCTGAATTTCAATCCTTCAGCATAAGTTTCATTTTAACAAGGAAACTTAGAACTAGATTCTTCAGAGAACTAAACCAGACTAAACTTGAACTAAATTTTTTCGCACTGTTATCAAAAGCTTTAGCTTCATCCCTCACTTCAGTTTGACATTAACATGCATATTCTACTTAGCACATAATACTAGATTACACAGAAAATTTAAAGCATGGCACCAAGTGTTTCAACTCGTGCGAACACCCATGCTCTAATGCTCATCACATTTAAGAGCATCTTGTTAAATTAAGAGTCTTCCCCTTTGTGCTTGTAAGATTTTTAAATCTCAAATGGAGAGATMAAGAAGTGAAAAAGTTCAAGAAGTGAAGAAAAAGGTCAATTCTGCAGCGAAGGAAACAAGCCAGGATGGACCTCCAGATTTTGTGGTTTAAGACTGCTAGAGCTGCGGGTGCAAGCGGTCAAGCACAGGCAGGGCTTCCCTGACGGAAGGTTTCCGGGATCTCCACAACTCCGGTGCGAAGGACCAACGATATCACAAAGACAACGGTATCACGCCTGGCTCTGCGGCGTCCAGCTTCGCTCCGACGAGGGCCCCGTGGCGGCGGGAGCGCCGTCGGGCGCCGCGCGCGGCTCGG
>NW_020454316.1:7449144-7479213 GCF_003342845.1 Nothoprocta perdicaria | reverse complement strand
TCGCTTCCCTGCCCGTCGCTTCCCTTCAGGCGCCGCGTCAGCCGCCGAGTGAGCTCAGAGGAAACGCCGGGGGCGGCGGGCCCGGGGGCGGAGGGGGCCGCGGGGCGGGGCGCGGCGGCCGCTTTCTCCGCCCGCCCCGCGCCGCCCGGGGCCCCGCGTGCCCCGCATCGCCGACCCTGCCCCGCATCGCAGACCCTGCCCGGGTCTCTCACTGACGTTCGCTCAAAAGCCKTTCTTCACCTTTGGTACCTTGTTAGTACAAAGACATTTTTATTTCATGGACCCAAATCATCCAGATGCCAAAACGCTAAGGGGGCAAGTAGCACAACCCTGGGATAAGGGAGGCATTTGGTGCCCAGGCACTGTGCCGTGCGTGTCACAGGCCTGTTGCCAACAGAACAGACCTGCCTTGGACTGCAGCATCAGCCCCAGCCAAGGGGAAGAACTTGGGACCCTTCAGAATGATGCAAAGGAGCTGTCACGGGGCTGGTTGGTTGGTTGTGCCACGAGCCCACGGCTGCAGTGCCAAGTGCTGTGGCCAGCTGATAAAGGCAAAATCCTCTCTCTGCTTGCAGAGCCCCCGGGCACTGCCAATGGTCAGTGATCCCCTTCCCATTGCTGCTGAGGTCAGGAGCAGAGCAAGTGGAACGTGGTTTGCAGTGCGCATTGAGTCATGCTCACCAAGGAAAATTCTGCTCATTGTTAAAGCCTGTCCTTAGTTTCTGAGAACTGGGGACCTGTATTGAATCTGAAGGTTATTCTCCTTCGCTTGCAGTCTGCAGTGTCTGCTGCTCTGCAGTGGAGCAAATAGGTTCCCCCATGTGAATGCAGCGAGGCAGCAGCCCGTGGACCTTACACGGGGAAGCGGTAGCTCTGAACCTTTATGAGGTCTTGTTCTCTTCAGAGAGGACAGTGCATTTTGGAGATCAGAGACTTGTTTGTCCTTGCAAAGGACACAGTGAAGCAGTCATTGCCTTGGATTACACGCCTACGCTATCACGAGGTCAGCCAGCATGGTCAGAAAAGACTGTGCTGTGGAGGGAGGACCTTCCCCCACCTCCACACACACACACACACACACACACTCATCACACACTCATCCCCTGGTCATCCTGTGAGCCCCATGGTACGAAGAGCCTGTGAAAATTCCCGTACTGGGGCATCTGCTTCATGGAGGTAATGTATGCACAGGTGAGCACTGCAGCAGCTTGCCTGGGTATTAGTGTGCCTTTGATTGGAAACCCCAGTGATGTGGATGCAGGGTCACTGCAGTAAATACAAAGCCCATGGAGTCTGAGAGACCTGCAGTGAAGCGAAGCTCACTGTGCAGCTGTTTTCTTCCTTCTGAGATGAGAATCCTGTCCTTGGCTTCCTTCATCTTCCCAAATACTGGTGCCACCGGAGATTGAAATCGAGTTAATTACTGTTACTCATAGGGCAAGCTGTGTGCAACAGCTAAGATAGTGGAGGGTGGCTACCAGCCAAAATCTAGGAGAACTCTATCATAAAGAAGACAAGAGAGGAAAATACTGCAAGCACCATTAGCTCTGGTGCCTGGAACCAGGAGAGATGATCTCTGTATTACGAGGCTAGATGATCTCTGTATTACAAGGCTATGCCCAGCTCCAGTTCCCAGCACAGGAGTAGTCACAATGGTATAAGGTCATGCAAGAGGTTAGTCCACGTGCTTGTACTGTTTATATTTTTCTTTCATCACCATGTGATGTTTCTTCTACAATCCCTCCCCCCTCTCAGCACAGACATTTGAAATCTTTGCATTAGTTTAGAAGAGAATTTTTAAGCATGTATTTTTCTGGAAATGTGCTAGCTTAGTCTTAGCTATCACTATGGACGGGACCATCATGCCTGGCTTCTGTTTGTTTAGTAAATGTTTACCAAGTTTTGAAGCTGTTTGTTGAAGTTCAGGGAGCATCTGTTCAAGCCTTCTATTGTTGTTTAATTCCAGGTGGCAAAGTTATTATCACATTACTGCAACATAGCAGCATCTACACAGTGTCATGTGTGCCCTGTGAAGGGGAAGGAGCGGTGCTGGAATACAAGGGGTTGAACACAGCAAGCTGAAAATGCTTTAACAGTTTAAGAAAGGAGTTAAAATGAGGAATGAATCAGAGAATAATATAGGTAACACATAGAGCATCACAACCAACACATTAGTCCGTGCCTGTGTCCAAGGGCATGCTCTCCAATGGCTGTTACAGCTGAAGCCACAACCCCACTCCTCACAAGAGTGTCACTCCACAAGTCACATCTATAAAAACAAGCAGGAACTGAGATGTGTTGGGGGAGTTTCCACTCATTTCATGTTTTCCTGTATTTCTTGACAAAGCAGGATAAGAAAACAAAACCGCTCATTGCACTGGCTCTTGCCTCTGACCCATCACAGCAAAACACGTTGTCTTCCACCCCGCAATAGGCAGCCTAAGTAAATAAAATAGAGCTCAGTTGTTGTGATCTGAAAAAGATCCTTTCAGATGTTTTACTGAAAGGCGTCTTTGAACTCTATGGACCCATCAGTCCATGTAGCAGCTTGTGCTTTTTTACACCCTCAAACCCAGGGTGATTCACACGTGTTTGGGTCTTACCACAGCCATACCAAGTTTGAAGTTAACTTGTGCTCTCTAGTAATGTTGAACCCAAGAAAAGCTGCAATGATGCAATTCATCTGTCCTCTGCAAGGTCTTCCCTCACTCGCAGGAGCTGAACCACATGTGATACGTTGACTTCTGCTCCTGCTATCAGCATTGTTTTCTTCTTTCTGCCTCTTCCAAAGAAGTACCAGCTCATTTGTTGCGATTAAAATATCCATAATCCCCTTTGTTTGCAAGTTATAATGCTGGCACTTCTTTCTACTTAAGCAACAATTTTTGTTCCAGTATCATACTAAAGAAAATGTTTACAAAGCTTTTAATAGCAATTGTCTAGTCCATAAGGGCAGGGCTTGCGGGTCCAGTAAAACCCATAAGATGGAGCATGTGATGGAAACAAGGCCACAACAGGTTTGAAAAGTGTCAGATAGAGCCACATCTTCCTTATGCTTGAGGTGAACTATCAGTCTAATTAAACCTGGATGCATATCTGTCCAAGCATAAACTTAAGCACTACACAAATGGCTTAATTAACAGCAAGTCCCTTAAACTTTTAATTGTTTTTACCCAGGAGTGGCACCGTTAGCCTACTAAACTAATGCAAACTATCACACAGCTGATCCCTAAATTGTTGATTAAAGCAGAGTAATTGAAGTGAGAATGATCATAGAATCATTATACTAGTTTGGGTATACTATGCCATTAGCTCCATTTTAAAATACATTTAGAAAGATTGAGCCATTTTAGATAGGTCTGGATTTTTAATGCCTGTTTCCTAACCATGACAGCCTTAAGAAAGGAGAGAAGATGTGATATAGGCTTCACATTCCCATTTATTGCTTGCTTTAGCATGGTGGCACCAACCCTCACCACATGTTGTCTGCTTGGGACACTCCTGGCCCACTGCCTAACATGGCGGCACTCCCCCTAACATGGCGGCATTCCCCCTAACATGGCGGCAGGGGTCTCACCAGGGCATCATCCTTCTCCCAAGGAAATCCATTGCCTGCTCCCACAGCACTTTGGCTGCCTTTTATCTCTTACTTCACCTCCAAGGGCATCTCCTGGGAGAGCTGGATCCCCCTATCCCCATAGGAGGGACAGCCAGGCCTGGCTGAGGTCCAGCCATCGCAAGGAGAGCCCCTCACTGCAGAGGGCCACATGTTGAACTGCCCGAACATCTCACCACAGAGGACCACATGTTGAACTGCCGGTGCCCCTTGCTCCGCCACGGCTGCCACCTCCCTGGGGTCCAATCCAACACGAGCATCAACAACTCAACTCAGCGGAGAGATTTTTTGCTGTTTAAGAAGCATGAAACACTGAGGGTTGTTTCAGTCCACGAGGAGAGATTTCGATGCAGGCAGCTTCAGCATCAGCCTTGGGCTCCAAGATAAATAATATATCCTCTTTCTAAGTTGTCTTTGTTGGGTTTATGGATTATAAGCCTAGGAAATATATTTAAACTATCGCTCCCAAACATATTAGAATCCAATGATTTATTCATGAATGAATCCTTCATTGAATTCCTCTCCGTTGTTTTAATGAATCATTCATGAACCTGTGGAAACGCATCGTACTTGGAGCCATTCACCAAATACACTGAATGAGCAATTTTGCACTAACAGGTTACACAGACTCTGCCTCCTGTGTCCTCTAACATTTCACACTGTGTGTGAAAATGGTTGCCTGTGTGCTACGTCACTGGTCTTGCTCCCCCATTAGAATAACAACACATAATTAGTCAAATGCAAATATCTGTACAAAGAGCAGATATTTCCCAAATAACTGAACAAAATATCCATTTATACCATGTCCATTGCCCAAAGAAAGTAGAAACAAAACATAGAAACAAATAGAACCTATTTTATCGAGATATTTATTTTGAGCTACTCAGCTACCTGTTCACCTAAAGCAAATAGCTTCATTTATAGCAGTGTCGCCATCCTTCCTAAACGCAAATGGCTCCATCTACAGCCAGGTTCCAGACACCACCCACTCACCACCAGCTCTCCCAGTCTGATCTGCACACCAGCACCACCCATTGCCCTCACCACAAACCAGATGAAACAGCACATCTCTGAGAACATTCTGGTTAAATAAAAGGCACATTGGCCCCTCCTCAGGCTTCAATAGACATATGAAGTATTAATAAAAAGGCACATGCTGATTGGTATTAGCACAAGTAACTTCCATCTTCCCATCCATAATAGACCTTAATTGTTACACTAAAAGCTGTACCTGTAATTCATTATCACAGAATCACAGAATGGTTGAGGTTGGAAGGGACCTCTGGAGATAGTCTAACCCCCTGCTCCAGCAGGGACATCTACAGCACATGGCACAGGGTGGCATCCAGGTAGGTTTGGAAGACCTCCAGAGAAGGAGACTCCACAACTTCCCTGGGCAGCTTGTTCCAGGGCTCCATCAGTCTCACAGGAAAGAAGTTCTTCCTCACATGGCGATGGAACTTCCTATGTTTCAGTTTCTACCCATTACCCCTTCTGCTGTCACTGGCCAGCACCAAGAAAATTTTGGCCCTATCCTGCCTACATTCTCCCCTCAGATATTTGCACATGATGATATATTCAGCAACACAATTTATTTCTTCTTTCTGCAATCTCTAGGAACAGGGCAATGCTGGATAACAGTTACATATGGACTTCCCATTAAGGTAATGATTTAAAGCAGCAACTAAACTTTAGTTTAGAAGCCAAGAAAAGCAAAGTTCACACAAAAGCAGTCCCAACTTATGCCCAGCAAAGACAAATGAAACACACAAAATCTGCTTAAGAAGTTACTTGATTTAAGCCAATTGCAGATGGGTGGCTAAGACTTCTGAAGCTTCACAGCACACACATCTAAACAAACAGGAGAAAAGCATGAATGTAGATCCAGGTCCAACAGTCTCCAAAGGCTGAATGGACTTTGATCCTGTTTGAATTATCCTTGACAATAAACTAAAGGAAAACTCAGCTTCTGAATGAAGGCCATTACAGGAGATGTGGAATAGCAGTTTTAGATTACTGAATGTTTATAGGAGAAGCAGATACTTTATATGTGGGAGAACCCAAGAATAAGTATTGTCTATGATGAATGCGGTGAACATGAAATAAGAACAGTGTGTGGCATAATAACTGCCAGATACACCAAAATGTGCTGGTGGTTTTTAYGATGTGAACAAACATTCCCAAGGAAATGTCCTCATAACTCCTCCTCCTGACTTTTATGCTACATTTTTATACCTAACACATGCAGCTCGTTTGTGTAATTTGTTCTATTAGTTTCTCTTGACCATGATGAAAGCCTGCTCRAGTGAAATGCTGAGGCTTTTGTGTGTGTAGGCTTTTTTTTCCCCCCGTTCAATGAATCAGAAAGACAAGTATTCTGGACAACCAATGGTTGCCCGTTGGTTATTCTGATTATTCTTAAGTCATTAGAACATTGCCCGGAATAAGTACTCAGTATGAAATCACATCAGAGGTAAATCATGATGCACTTCTACAATAAAGGCTGCATGACATGCATCTTGATACCAACAGGAAACCAAAAGAAAGAGAAAACAGTCATGAATTTTCCTGTTACTAGGGAAACCACTGATATCACGACTCAGTTACTACACTATTTCTGCTTGAATACCAAACCCATGGAGAAATTGAAAGAAATACTGTTGCATGAGGTCACTTCCAAAGGTTACTTCAATGTGGTAACCTCAGGGAAGCACTTTTATTCCAATGCTTCTGCAACATCTTATTTCTGTGATGTAGCAGCTAGGTCCAGATGGCTGCTTAAGCAGTTACTAATTGCCAGCAATGCAAACTGAAAATCAGGCCATACTTCACCTGATCCATTTGGGATTTTGCCATGGATTATGCAACAGCCCACAAGAAGGCTCAAGGTTACTCACACTTGCTTAGGAGTATAAGTGCTCTTGCTAGTCACAAACCTAAAATATCCACTGGGTTAGGATTCATCCCGCTGCTGGAGAGAAGCATATACTCCCATTTCTGCTGTACCAGTATTTTGTGCTCCATGTTTCTGTGCTTATGACAAATGATAAGCAACTACAACCAGATCTAGAGCCTGTCTGTAAACACATGTATCTGTCACTTCTCTTTGCAAGGCTCAGCTCTCTGACAAGAGAGAGCTCATTTCTCATGCATTATCCCTCTAAACATATGTCCAATATCTTACTAGATTCTCACATTTTGCATAAACAGCGGTATTTGTGTCACAAAATTGAGATATATTTATTTCTTATTAGCAAATATTGCTGAGATATTTGGGTGGGAGGAAATGAAAAGCAGACATTTATTATATTGAAAAAAAAAAAAAAGAAAAAAAGAAAATCAGCCACCCTAGAAGCCTTCCAGTAAMCTAGCCATTTTCTGTCATAGAGCAGCGAGCAAGAGGAGCCTCGGCAGATACCACCTCACTCATCATTAGCAGTTCACTGCCCAGCTATGGCCAGGAAAAAGCCAYTAAGCTACAGCTCCAGGAACAGAGTCTCAACAGTGATTTTAAAAATCTTGCTACTGCTCTTTTGCTGAATAGAAAACACTGTAAAGCCTGCAAGTTTTTGGCATATAATGGGAACAAATGTYATATGATTAATGGAGATGCTAGGGAGGTACAACTCCTCTCAAAGTGCACCTTCAGTCTGTCCCTACTTCTGCCACTCCTTGCTAGGGGAGCACAGCAAGGCACTCAAGCCCCCAAAGACAAGTCTGGCCTGGAACAACCATTCATCTCCATTGCCCTTGGACTTAGAGCCGAGAATAGGCTTTTTTAGTAGACCTGCACCCTGTAGACTTCTTTTAACAAAGCTCTAAGACAAATATTTTTGCAGCATTCCCATGGGTTTAAAAGGACCTGTGTGAAGCCTTTAGATGCAAAAATGCAAGGGGGAGGCTTTATTATTCTATTGAGTCTTCAAATTCAATGCCACCATAGAAAGTTGGACTGTATTTTACATGCAATTTGTACACACTTTTTTAACATTACAGCAAGTGCCCCTTTCTGCTCTGATGCTCCACACCAGGGATCACAAGGGACTCACTGCCCCATAATCACCTTCACTTATAACCCAGATTACCTGTCTGGCAGCAGTGGTACATGCAGAGACATCACATCATTTTTTCATGCTCCTGTTGTTGCCATTTTGCTTGAATAAATCAACTGTATGAAAATCACATTTTCAGAAAGCTAAAGACTGGCCCCACCTTCAGTGCAAGAACACTTGGAGGGATCCTGTTGCCTCATACTTCCAGCATCGAGGCACGAGGCTTGGGAAATAAATCATCTGTCCTTTCTTCCATAGCACCAGTTCTGGAACACGTCTCTTCCCTGACAGGAGGGAGAAAACAGTCGCTCAGCAAGATGAGAGACTGCTTTGGACCAGACAGAGGCTGTTACTTGAAGAGGAAAATTTACTTTAACCCAGATATAACAACAAAGATCAGAATGATCATTTGCCTCAGCGCTGCCTGCCTTTCATCTCCTACGAGCAAATGAGTTTGACTCCACTAAATGCTTTAGCCATTTACATACACAGTGAGAAGTCTCTGACTGTAGAGCTGCCCTCCAAGCACACTTGAAAGAAATTAGTGACAGCTTGCATGAACACAGCTGGCAGAGCTCGCCCTAAAACACACCACACAAAAACTAAGATCACCTTCACCCCCCCGCTATCTCCACTCCGAGCTGAGCAATTGCTGGCAGATGCTTTGCCCRTGGCCATAAAGAAAACATAAAAGCGTTTATAGTGCCAGAAATAGGCTTTATAACCTATAGTCCAGAAAAGATATTTTAAATAGCAGAACCCCTCTGAATGCATGTTCCACTTTCATTAACACCTGGGTCTACACATGCCCAGCTGTATCATCAAACAAATAAACCATCTAGCCTAGGCATGGGTAATATTAAAAAACAAATTACTGACATGTGAACAGCTTGGTAGAAAACAGCTGCAGGGAAGGAAGGCATCGGGCTGAGSAGTCTAAAACCAGAGGGAGGCTGCGGAGGTGGCTGCTAGACACATCTCCTGCTTGCAGTGTTGATTTGTGAGAGCTCCCAGTGCCCTTAAAGCTGAGCTCTTACTTACACCAGGCCAGGCTGCCGCCGCTCACAGAGCGGAGCAGAGAGAGCAGCATGGAGGATGCGAAAGGGAAGGGATGCGCAGCCTGCTCCAAGGCTGCTCCCAGGCTGCACTCCCACCTATCAGGCAATCCCTCAGCACGGGGCTCAGGGGGACATGTCCACAGGGAAGGTAAAACAAGAGAATTAACTGCTGCCTGCAACCACAYGACGGGCATTTACCAAAACAGCAGAGCCAAACCCTTCCCAGCAGGACAACGCAGGCTGTGGCAGTTCAGGGGGGACGTTCTGAGGAAGCATCACTAGGGTGGGAATATGGCACTGGAGTGAGGCTGCCCCGGGAGACTCCTGTCCTGGGGGGTTCACAACGTGGTGATAAGGTCACGGTGGGGCTGGTACTGCTGTGGTGCCTGCGGCTGCCCGCCTAGAGACACGGGATGCTGCGCTGGCCGGCTGCAGAGCTGCCCTCCGGCCCAGCATCCGCGGCTCCAAACGACAGCGTCGTTTCCTTAGAGAAGAACAAGGATAAGCAAATACAGGGCCATGGCCCGAATTTGTGAAATGAAGATATTTAGCCCCAAAATAATTTCTATAAATATGACCATAAGGATATTGTCCCACCTGCCAACACAATAATGGTGCTTTCTTAAGCCACATACAATTCACTGGTCCACTGATATATGAGATCGGTTAAAACTGTAACAGAAGGCAGTATGTCTCAAGAGCACTTGCTGACATGCTCTTAAACCAATTCAGCTTTTGAACCTCAGCCACTCTGGGGTCTTTGAATTAACAATAGCACAATAGTACTTTTAAACAGTCTCTTCCCTAGGCACTCACCTTCCTCCTTTAAACTGGCCAATATTTTTGACTTGTCCCTTTAAACAGCATCACTCAGGAGGCTGAAAATGCTTGCAGGATTCAATGCAAGTGACATGCCACAACTTTGAAGCAATGATAGAAAATAACTGACACTTGTTAGAAATTTTATCTTCCCAAAGTCAAAGGACCAAGGACTTCACAGATTAAGYAAAGCCTTAAATGCTAGAAAAGATCAAAGAGGTACAATCCACACTGTCCCCAGCAATAGGAATTGCACAGCATATTGATGTGTAGCTTTATGTTACTCAAGTGCGTCTCAGATTTATTCCAGCTGAGGATCAAGCCCATTACATCTGGCATTTCTCTACAACGTTTACCGTCTCAAACAATGACTTAGTCCTCGGCCAAACAATCTTACAAGGCTTATTTCACACATTACATGGCATAATGTCCATTCAGCTTAGGGCAGCATCCCCACGTTGCTCCCAGTGGCCAGGATGTGATTCTTGCCTAGCCTGGAAGCAGCAAGTTGGGAGCACACGCTGCCTGTAGCCAGATGTATGCTGGGCTGGCSTCACACAAGCCTTGCCACCCTGGTGGCTTTCTAGAGCTGTGACTGAAAAGCCACAAATCTTCAGATCTGCTTTGAATTTTCAAAGCCATCCTTCTCCCTTTGCAAGACAGGGCTGGCATTGTCTGTTTGCATTCCTTTGCTTTTCCTTGTTCAGAGCCAGCAGCAGTGTCTGCAGACAGAGCTAAGGTCCTGTTTCAGAGCTATTGCCATATCCAGGAGAGCCCTGCGCAGCCCRGCTCTATCGCTAGCCTCTATGCAAAGCACCACCATTACTGAGCCTTGACTGGGAGCATCTTTGGAGGCCAGAGGCCAGATCTTCAGATGACTGAGGACGCAAGTGTCCTTCTGGAGGTGAAACTCATCACACCATGGGTAACTACAGATGTCAGAAGAAGCTGTCATTACTCCAACAGAAAGTATTTGATCACAGAACATATTATAGGACCCAAATTACATACTTAGCCTCTAGTTCATAGGAGAGCCCTAAACTCAAAAGCATCTTGAGACACTTGCTTCTCATCCTGAAGGTGCAACATTTTGCAGGACCTTTATTTGCTGCACATTCTTTTTTCTGTTAGGAAGCCCTGGGTTCAGCCCAGGGCTGACTGAACACCACTGATAACAAACTCACATAATATACCATATATCCCCACTTTGGCCTCTGCAGGGATGGCTAACACCTGTCTGCTTTAGTTCTGCTTGAAAGTGATACGTTACTTGCAGCTGTGCAAAAATAAAGAAGTGCTGCCAGCCCCTCCTCGTCACTAGCCCTCTTGTAACCTTCAACCACCTTTTACAGTCTTCCAATATCTGCAACAAACTTTTAATAATTTTTTCCCTATGAAAACAAAAAGTAACTCCACTTTCTATGTAAAACAAGCAAACAAAAAGACCAACTATGAGTGTGCAGAAACAGAGCCATCCACACTGGCATGAAAACAGCTCACCCATGTTTTAGTTCTGCTTTAGTAAAGAACAAATCCGGATACAAAGCGTAAAGCAGAGCCCTTCATCTGATTCTTATTTTAAGCTTAGTATTTATGCTCACTGCTAGAGATGACATTACTACATGACAGCCTACTCAAAAGCACTTCAGATGAACTCTGTTATGCAGAGCACGTTTTCAGCTGCTGAGTACAAAGAACTTGCTATGAATAGTCCTAGTTGTTGAAGATATGAGCCAGTGCTCTGACCTCATATGGAATTTCCTGATATTTGATGTTCCCATCCTTCAGCCAAACTAAACGCATTAAAAATGCATTTTTTCCCTCAAGACATCGTTGCTCCAAACGGGCAGCGTGTGATGACCTCAGAGGCCACCCGCAGCTTGAAACATGGATCACATGAACGATACCCTGTCAGCAGCAAATTCCACAACCACCAAACGCCACCACAGACATTTTCAGAGAATCGCTCTGTAACTTGTGTCTTTGAGAATCAGGCTTCAACAGAGTACCGTCCATCTAGGAAACCTCCACAGCTGACCTGTTCAGCTAGCCATAGCTAAAAAACATTGCAGCTTTAGCAGTTTTGAGACAGCTTACAGCAACTGAGAAAGCCTTGTCTGACCAAAGTTTTATTAAACAATATTATTCAGAGAGCTTCCCTTGGCACAATCAAAAATCATACTTCTTAACTATAAGATGCAAGCCTTTTGCAGGGACTTTATATATCAGCACCTTCTATATTCTCCATATACATTTAAGTCATTTTGCTTTCATCATGACGCGGTAGGAAAGAACGGCCAGGAAGTTTTTAAGACATAAAGAGCAACAGAAGCAATGGGTTTCTTGAACGCTGTCCCTTTCTGCACTGGAAATTGTGTCCATGTCTCCAACTCAAAAATGGTGTAGCAGGTCTAGAAGACAGAAGCAAATTTAGTAATTCTTACCTCCCTACAAGTTTAATCATGTTTTAAAATAATAGCAAAAGGAGTCAAAACCCAAACCTTCTCTCTGCCTGCTTGGAATCATTAACAGTCTGTATCCCCAGTGTCTCAAAAACATTTTGAGGGAAGTCTCATGCCCTACCAGTTTAAGGCTAACTAATTACACTGCTGTTTTAATTGTATCTTGTCATCTTTGGTCATTGTTAGGAGAGCAGATACACAAGACAGTGTATTTTTATTGCTCCAAGATGTCAACAAGGAATATGGCAAAATTGTTCCTAGACTGAGAAGGCCAGAGTCCTTATTCTTGAAAARGAGCCACTTAAGTCTAGATGCAAAAAGAATCTTAAAAGGTGTAACAAAATAGTAGATGCAATTCTGCAGATGCTCCAAATATCTGCCCATCTGCTTTATATCATGGGTCTGTTCCTTCTGCACACCCTCAGGACAAAATCAGGTAAACAGAAAATCAGATTAAACAAGGAATAAAGAATTGAGCTTACAAATTAAAAAAAAAAAAACTTTCAAATGAAAGTCTTAACCAAACTTTATTCAAGACAGACTGAAAATAAATAATAAGATTTCATTTACTTACCCTTAAAGCAGAACTCAGAAATGTTCTACTTAGTATAACTACCTTAAGGTAATAAGCTTCAGCTTACTTCAAATAAATATAAATGAGAAGGCATTTACCATTTTTATATAGGCATAAACATGATTTGCATACATGTATTTCTACTGCCACCTTGTGAACAGTTTCAGAATAAAGAGCTTTAGTTCATATGGACCCATTTCTGCCATCTTCACTCACACTTAGTTCCACCGACTTTAATGCACATTACTGCAAGGTTAGCTGATATGAGAAAGGATGGCCTAATCAGATGCTTGATGAAATTTTAAAGTCCGTATAAAATTACTAACAGTCTTCCACAATTGCACACATTTTTATGTCATATTTTATTACCACAATCACTATGGAAAATATCACTAAATTCTTTCTGATAAAAATATAGCAGCTTTGCATCCAAGCTGTATAGCTGTCTTCAAAACTGAATAAGCTGGTGCCTGTAGAAGAAACAACACAAGATTAAATACATCTAATTCACCAGTAACATGTTTTGTTTGAAGCAAATCAGCAGTAAGCCACAGYTATCATGATCTTGATAACATATCTRTATTTGTAATTTCAATCACCCTAGGCAAAACTTAATAAAAGTCAACTTAGCACAAATCTCCACAAAATATAAGTCCACAAATTTAATTCAAGGGGAAAAAAAAAAAAAAAAAAAAAAAGCTGGGAATTCACAAACTCCTATGAGCACAGAATTTGACTGTGAATTTTAGCTTTCCTAATACAGTTGTGTCTGACTATCCAGATGATGCCTTCACTTTCCCAGTGTATGGAAAGCTTTATGAAATATCTTTGAAATATGACTAAATAAAAACTTTTTTTAAAAAAGCAAATCTGAGCAGACGGCATTTCTCAGGAGAACAAAAAGTGCTTTAACATTTGCCATGAATTCAAAGATTCAATTCTTTTCTAGAAAAATAAAACCTGTAAGATGCAGGCCACTTCAGTGTTATCTTACACCTACTGTTAGGAAAGAATCCAAACATTATTTTCTATTTTGCAAATAAAGTATTACAAATAAGGAATGTTATCACGCCTCGATACTTGCTAACAGCACCAGCGAGTTAATACTCTACTTACTGACTCTGCGTTGTGTTCTAGCCCAATGTCATGGTGCTCCAGTTCATCATCCCGAAACTGCTTTATTACCTTTAAAAAGAGCAGGTAATTAGTAAGTTTACAGTACAGAGAAATCAAGGCAGTTAGAAGAGTGAAGGGAAAGAAAAAAAAAAAAAAAGACCTTCAGCAGGTTATTAGTAGGTTATTAGCCTTTACTTTCGTAAGCAATATTTCCCTCATATGTCAGCACAGGCTGGGTTACTCCAGATATTGTTTCTGTAATGGGACAATTGGGCAGCAACCAGACTTGGCCACGACTTAAACTAGGCACAGCTGAAAGCAACAGCAGCAGAGAAAGCYGAGAATGAACAGGCAGATCCCAGAGCAGGTGCAGCACTGAGGTGCTCGGTGTGGGCTGCATGTGGAAACACCGCTTCTCTCACATGTATCTACAAAAACGCAGCCCCATTTTATGCTTAAGTACTTGTGAATGATTTTTCTTGCAAATATAATAGGCATTGACTCCCTTCATCCTCTGTATTCAAAACTTGAATAATTCAATCATATCCAGTATAATCAGTATTATGTAATTTATCACACTTCTTTTTCTCTTGCTCTTCCTTTCAGTTAAGGATAATTTTTTAAAATGGACAACTCTTCAAACAAAAATATAAATATTGATGAGTGTGCTAGTTAAATACTAGTCTAACRTATTTTAATTCTGATGTTTCAGCAATTTAGAATTGCTGAAGAAAAAACCATCCTTTCAAGTTAAGGTTTCTGTTGCCTTCAGAAATCTATTTTATAGGATAAAAAGGCCTGTTATAAGTTCTACTGACATATTGTTCTAAAACATTTCTCCCTGCATCACTCAATTACACGCCTTTTAAGTCCAATACCTGCAATAATTCTATGTATTTTTCTGGATCTTCCTCCATAAGAGCTCTGATCTGGTTGTTATAGTGGTCGGATATGCTCTCCTCCACRGCCACCGTGCAAGCCATTGCACCTTTCTTTCCCAGCAAGGCACTTCCAGCTCCTACGAGGGTGGTACAAACACGTCCAACCAATGAAACCCTGAGCAATACAAACAACATATACATTCAAAGAGTTCATGAAACAACAATAATAATTATATCAATGCAAGCTCACCTAAAACAAAGCCTGCTACATTCCAGATAGGCAGTAACACAGTCGGTCGAACTCTGTATGCAACCATCAGCTCATTAAATTTCTTCAGATGCTCTTTTTCTTGATTCCACATTTGCTGGAACAGAAGTGAACCACAGTGAAGCACGCAGCAATGAGAAGCGTGATCTTTCAGCAGAGTTACTCATAGAAAGAGAAACAAAACACGCTGCCCAGGCCACGCTAACTCTAGCAACAACTTTCCGCCACACACAGAGGAAACGGGAGGCAGGGCAGGCGGTTACACGAGGTAACACCTGCACACAGCGGCCCCGCTGCAGCACTGCCCGGCCTCACCTGGATGAGCGGCCCCACCGCCGACCGGCCCAGCACCGCCATCTGCCCCGCGTAGATGCGGTTCGCGCCGTACTCGCCCGCGTGGTCCACGCGGATGATGCGCCCCACGAGCGCCGCGTTGATGGCGCCCGCGCTCACCCCGCCGCTGGGCTGCCCGGACGAGGCGGCCCTCGCGGGCCAGCGCCACCCGCCGCCGGGACCTGCCGGAGAGACGCGCGTGAGGGCGGCGCCGAGGCGGCCGCGCGAGGCCCCGGGGCCGCCCGAGCTCGTACCGGCCCCGCCGCAGAGCGGGCGCAGCGCCCGCCGCGCCGCCGCCATCGCGCTGACCTCCCCGGCTCCTCGGGCGCCTCGCAGCGTCATCACCGACCGACGGCCGGGAGCCCGCGCGCCGCCCCCGTCCCGCCCCACCGCGCCTCCCATTGGCTGCCTGGCCCTCCCCCGCCGCTCCTGGCTGGGCAGCGGGCTGTCAATCAAAACTGGCGTTCTTCGGTTCCCATGGCAACCGATGCGAAGCGCTGCGCTGAGGGAGGACCGCGCAACAAGCGGCTGTTTTCAAAAGAAACGGAAACGTGAATATATAAAATGGGGCCATTTATTATGGGGCCAACATTCTTGAAAAAGGAGACAGAAAAAGTTACAAAACATCCCATAAAAGCATACATCGTTGCACACACTAACTGYATTACAGCTTTCAAGTAATGCACAGAAGGATTTTCTGTGGAGAAGTGAGGTTAAGAGAACCACAATCTTCATAGAAAGGAAAACAAACGAGCAGGCTGCTTGGGAATGTTGTTGCCTGAGCCCRTCCATTCATTTAAGAGCTAAGAATCATTTAAAAGGTACTGGCCTGTAAACGTTTCTGAGCATTGTATTTCTGAACATTTTATTTCTGCATTATAAATCACTCAAACTCTGCATCATCCACATCTCAGGTCTTAAGCAGAGGGGCTGGTGTCAGGGTGATGTCTGCCTGTGCGGCAGGGCTGTCCACCCCTCCCTGCCCACACCACTGCTGCTGCTTCCAGGAGTTATTCACAATTTTTATCTGCTTAAGGCTTTTTTTTTTTTCCTCTAAAACTGTTTTGTCAGTTATCTACTGTTCAACTGCAGTTGTTAGTTCAGAGCAAAAGCTCCAAATATCTTCTCTAAAAGATAAACATTTTTAAAACAATTTAAAACCCTTGCAATATTTTCCCTCCAATGCACAATTTCAAGATACTGACTTGTTTAGTTTTAAAAGAAAAGCAAGTTGCAAATATGTAAAACAGTCCTCTGATTTCCCCTCCCCTTTCTTAAGTATAATTTATAAAAGCATTTCAAGGAGCTTCTAAATGGAATCTCAGTTCTGGGAACATTTTATCCAAAATGCATAGAAATATTGGATTTTAATATAACACCAAGAACCCTGAAACTCTAGCAGCAATGAAGCAACCTGTCATTGACGTTTTTTGGGCAGGGCTAGTACGACAGAAATAGGTTACATTTCAAGTCTTGGAAACTTTAAGCCTCGCTCACATAACCAGCAGTAGGAACATAATTATTCATTATAGAGACTGCAGGGTGCGGGTGCTCGTCATATATTCAGCTTAAGTGCTGTAGATGTTTCTACTCTAATCTAGTGGTTTTGGAAGTTTCAGGAAGTAAAGTTGTTCTGGTTTTCTGTGGTTTTCAAGTATACTTCTGGGCTTCTGTTATCTTTCTGATCAGGAAGATCTTGTCACGACTTTCCTGGAAAGACACAATAAAATTTACACCTTTTATATAAGCAAAAGAAGAAACGACAAACAATCTCTACACAACTCACTTCTTTATAAGATATATAGTGGTGCATTCTTCTGGTGTACTCAGTCTACTAAGCTGATTGTTGGTTCCCCACACTCTCAGTTGTCTAAACAATTTAAAGTTTACTACTGCCTTGATTTTATTCACCTCATGCCAGGCCACTTGTTAGTAGTTCTGTACTGTCCCTTGTAAAAGCATCTGACATCTCAAACTTTAAAACTGTACTGTCAAATAGCAGTTAAGATAGGGAGCCCTTCACAAAGCAAGACTATTGCTCCTAAATCACTTGCTCTTCAGTAACTCTGCTCACCCATTGATTTTTTTACAGTGTCACATTTAAAAGAAACAAGCACAAAAAGAAGGCTACTTCCTAAAAAGTTTTGAAAGTTTTACTAGCAAGATTAATTTTAGAACATGGAATATAAATGCTATCAAACCAGTGCATGGCATCAGCCCCTAATCGCTGGTAAATGAACATCTCTGCACTGGCAGCATTCTCTGACAGATCTGGCAGTGGTGACTTGCTCTGTCTCTTGCTGCAGGCAGTGTTCGGACCTGCACTCAACAAACAGACCAAACCCGATCAGTTGGGAGAACAGATTGCTTGTTTGGGAGAATGAAGAAGAARAGAGAGACAAAGTTTGTATATAATGGTGGAGGAGAGAGAAAACACAAGCTTCCGGTCCTACTTTGGCAGGATAACAAACACACATGCAGGCAGGACCATGGGCAGAGAACAGAGGCCCTACAGCTCATAGGTCCCCTCCTGTGCCACATGTGTGTGGGCTGATGTGGCTGAACTTTGTAGTTCCTGCTCATACATGAGTAAAACAACCAGGCAGAAGTGCTTGGGATTTTTCTCCTGTATAATTTAGAAAACTTCACTGCCTGTCCAAACATGAAACAATTGGAAGACTAAGAATATGGCTGATCTTCCACTGATGCAACATGCAAACAAAACTTAAAGCAGTATCAAAAAAACAAAACAAACACTTACCATAGCAAGTTGCTCCCTCAGCTGCTCAACAACTCGTTTGTGTGCTCCAGCCAAGGCAATGAAATAGAACATAACAATGCTGCAAACAACAAAGTAGCATTACATGTTTGCATCACAAAGCACTGAATGATTCAGAAAAGGGCTGTTATGGGTGAGAGGAATTGTCATTTCAGCCATTCACTTCAGATAGAAGCTACAATGGAGGGAAGCAACAAACAGCTGGGAAGACAGGACATAGCTCTGACTGAAGGCAACTCCTGAGACACACGCTGTCAGCAGAGGGATGGAGTGCTTGAGGATGCCGAGGCAGGACATCCTGCAGAYGTTACAATGCTTATTGTGGTTTGAGTTTACAGTGAACAGCTACAGAGTAAAACTGCACCAACTCCTTATTGCATGTATTTTTAATGTCATCGGTGACCCAGAATATCAACCACAATACATGAAGAGCAGTAGCAAGAACTAGAGTGTCACAAATACCATTGTAATTCTCTCTCTTTCCCCATTCCCTCACTTCTCTTTCAAATGATAAGAATTAGGGTAGCAGTTCAACTTCTGCTCCATCTATCACAAGGGCTTTACAATAAACTATTAGAAAGAACCTATGGACTCCGAGTTTAACCTCACTTTCACCACAAATATAACGACCCACCACCAAGCAAATAGAGGACTTGACATTTCCTGTTTACACAGTGACAGTTCAGGAGAACACATAAGCACGTGTCCAGGAAGAAAGGGGGGGTGGAATCTGAAATAAATCACACAATTTCTCAAGTGCAGAATTTACAGAAAGTCTCATGTAACAAACCTCTATGATCTGAAAACAGGCAGGTTGCACTGAAACAAAAAAATCTATACCCAAGATCAAAGACAACTGAGGGACATGGAACATCTAGGAGGCAAGGGAATAAAACTAAGGAATGTCATCAACAAAGACATAAGAAATGAGGCTTGCTATGGGCTGTGAAGCCTCTGACAGATGACAGTAAGAATGGTCTAATATTTGTTTGGTACCAGTTCAGTAAGGAAGGAAATGAACCACACAGCTGCACAACTAAATGAGGTGTCCAGAGTACTTACCAGACAACAATAAAAAAAGGCACTGCAAAGGCTTCTGATGCTATACCATAAAGGACTTTCTGCAAATCAGTTGGAAACCCAAGTATGGTATCTGGAACTACTGCCCATGAAGTGTTAAAATTCCTGAATGGCCCACACGCCTTAGAGGAAGGGATACTGGAAGAGAACAGAACAGGAAAGAGATGCTGCACCAAAATGTAAAGACAAAATAATCCAAAACAATTCCTACATTCTTTTCTTCATTGTATAGAATCAAATATTCCTTTAAAGGTTATTTTGATGTCTATAGGCCAAGTAATAATATGATTTAATAAACACAAATATATTTTATTCTAATTTATCAACGTCAAGTGGCACGTCTGCTTTTATGGAACTAGCAACCTTAGCGATGAGTTACAGCAAATGAGAAGTTCATAAAGCTTAAATTGTCACTTACTATGCTATGCTGACKCCCACAGGGACAAAAGCCAAGATTAGCCCAATCAACAGCACCACCAGGAAGAAAAAATTGGAGCTTGATGCTCTGAAAGGCCTAGCTGAAGGCTTACGTGTGTGAATCAAACTAATCTGCAGAAGGAAAGAGAGCAAGAGTAAATAAATACGTAAACATCTAAATCTACCTAAATAAATAAGTCCAGTTACATCTTYCCCACTATCTAAATTCTCCATTCTCAAGCATGCTGCCAACTACCACCAGATAAACTTCCTTTGATGTACATAGACCGAAAAGGGCTAAGGCAGAAATACTTCAGATTTTGGTAGCTCTCAACACATCCTATTTCAGGTGAAGGGTTTGCTCCAGAGGGTCTCATACACTTGCACGAAGTCAACAGACATCAGTCATGTGGTGCACGATCCAGGTGACAACCTTTAGTTTTGAGTAACCAACAAGAAGATGTGCAAACACATTAGGATGAATTTGCTGCACAGAAGGAACTCTCTGGTCATAAAACAAGTCTTCCAATATGAAAAACAAAACAGTTCTTAAAACTTTCAATTCACCTTGGGTATTCTCTTTTGTTTAGGACTTTTTTTTAAAAAAAAAAAAAAGTTTTATTTGTCAGAATCATGTCCAAGTTTCAAGCTCTGTTGCTAGTAAACAGACCATTGCAAAAAATGTTATACTATATTTTTTTTACAGAGCTAGATGAGTAACTGATTTAGTAGACATTAAAAACAGTTTTTCTTGACCACTTCAAAACAAACCTCTACTTTTTAAAAAAAAAAAAGAAAAAAAAAAGAAAAAAGAAAAAAAAGCCAATCAAAATTCCATTACACTGCATCCTTGGGTTTTTGTTTTCTTTAAAAGTTAACTTTACTTAACAAAAATCACAGAGGTGCACTTAATTGTCTTCATTTACTACACACCTACCTTACCTTTTTAATATAAAAGACAATAAAGTATTTTATGGTTGCTATTGCTGGAAGAAGTGGTGAATAAAAGGTTCCAATCCAGCAGATAGTCTGTCCATAAATGATTTCCAGGACGTTATCAGAAATTCCAAATTCCTGCAAACCGCACCACTGAACTAGCTTACAGGAGCAGTGAGTAACTAACAACCTGAAACAGAGAACATCAAGAGTTCAAGAGTAAAGTTATTCAGTTTATCTGAATCCTATCATATTTGAAATATATCTTCATAAAGAAGATCAACATTAAAGCATTCGGTAATGCAACAGAGAAATGCCCAAAGAAACAAAGATTCAYATATCATAAACCACACAGCTATTTGACTAGCAAACACAAATAATCAAATCACCAAAAGTATGATTCCATTTTATTTTAAAACTGGAAATCTGGTTAGAAATATGGGAAATAAACAATGAAAAGATGAAAGTGGTGTTTTATAAGTCACTCTACAAAAGCATACTCAAARGGTCGTGATACTCACTTTCTAGGAAAGTCTACAAACAGAGTCACAGCCAAAATTATAATAAAATCAAATATTAACAATTTATACATTTCTTGCCCAACTTCAGATTCCCAACACTATAAAAATAAGACAGGAAAAACAGAATTAGAAGTCTAAAAAATAATAATAATAATAATAATAATAAAAAAAGGAAATGAAATTGTCAGTCACTGAAACAACAAACTTCTAAACGTACTAACAGCATAAAGTTCAAATCCTATTAACTCCCATTTCTAAAATGTTTTAACTGTTCTAGAGTTCCCAAGCTTTTTGTTTTATTTTTAAAGAGGAATGTTCTTTGTCTCACTAGTGTAAAATGCTTTAAAGYAAGTGGTGTCAAAACATAGTCAATTCAAATAACCTATCACTGGACCAATACCCATCAGAGTTTTCAGCTAAAGGAAAGGTATATGATATATATACACAAGGAGTTTACTAGCTTATATCAAGCAGTAAGAATCAGTATAAGGCATGACATGAACGGCAACCTCAGATTTGATTCTGAATATCCACAGGCAATCAAATCACATGGAAAAATCTCCAATCACAAGCTCAGATGATTAAAGACCAAGATAAATCTACTTACAGGATAGAGTTCATAATTGTACCCACAAGCATTACACTTGTCAGTGGCACAGCTGGAGATATGACTCCACAGCGAGAACAGGAGAACCCCGATATTGGCCAGACGCACAAAGACACACCTGAAAGAAGAGCAAAATCCCATTCCAAGCCTGTCAAAAAAGAGTCATTCTAGCACCTGGTTCAACTTACATAGGCATCCAAGGAAGCTGCATGGGGCTCTAAATGTAGAGGTGTTACATAAAGCTTTAACAGAATGATCAGCTGGAAAACAAACATCTTTCTTTAGTAATATATCCAGCTGCTTTTCACCTTCCCTTCTTTATGCTATGGTCCATTGCTTCTTTTCTCACTAGTGTTCCTAGATCATTTCAGTTGCTGACCTCAAACAGGAAACAGGTTGCTATTCACTGAAGTTCTACTTTAGCAGCCAGGTAAGAGTTTTTTTGTGTTTAGCACTTCCTCTTAGGAGGCTTCAACATCTTCAGGGGCATTTAGCCAAACATGAAATAYTAAGCACAGGGCCTTCACAAAGCTCAGACGTCTCAGCCTTAATCTTACCACTTTTTTTCTACCAAATTCCAATTTTAATTTCCTTACAGAACCTTGAAGTATCTTTCACCCTGAAGCTTTTAACTTTGGCCTTGGGCAACGTAATGCTTCAGTGTCTGCTCTGCAGCATTACACTACGAGTGATGTTGATTGCCGTGAACTCATGTTTTTTTTTTCCTCCAAGGAAAGGCTGCACACAAAATAGCATGAGCCTATAGCTCTGCAGGCAGGACTTCCCTACTTATTATTCCGGCTACAGAAGATACCCAGCTCACAGTGCTAGAAGAGACTGGGAGGAAAACCTGCAAACTGAAATGACTGCACTGCAATCAAAATAAGAGATCCAGATTTAAAATTAAAATTTCCAACTAAACATAAAAAACAGTGTCTTCTTGTCTTCCAGGGCTCAGGCCATCTGTTCCAGGGAATCAAACCTATCTGCTTCTCGACATCAGAATTTTTACAATACTTCTACCAGGAAAAAGCTATCAGAATGTCCAAGGTGACACTAAGAAAATGCTTACCTCAGCAGTGTCAGCCTGATTTCAAAGGCTGGTGAATAATCTTCAAGTCTGATTAAAATTGAGAAGATCTGAGGAGCAATGAAGTTGGCCAATGTGATCACGATGGAAGGCAAATACTGTACCAAGAGATTAGCTTCGAACTTTATATTGTTGCCATTCTGTGCAAAAAGAGATAAGAGAAAGATAACCTCACACAAACACACGTTTCTGACATTATTCTCTCCAGTTACCTGGATGTCATCCCTGTACACAGGTAACATCTTTGACTTCAGTCTTGACACCTGTTTGAAGCAACAAGCCTGCTCACTACTGTCTCTGAAGTCTTTACTTTCTCCTTGTACCTTCACCAGTAACTACATCCCTTCTCTGCTGTTCCCTTCATCCCTTCCCTACATCCCTTCAGTGTTCCCCCGCAAAGCTTCTGTTTGTCAAAGCTCATTCCTTYTCTCAAGGCATGTGTCAGACACATTCAGACATGTCTCCAGTCACTCCCTCTGTCCCCTGTGGGTCCTCTCACCTTCCTATCACCTTAAGAAGTTCCTCTACACACTCACTTCAGCAAGGCCAAGATACAAWCTTCCAAAGCTCTTCTCCAAGTTGTTCAGTAATGCTCTGCTCTATCCTCATTCACCTCTGACACAAACATCTCCTTATTTCCTATTCCCTGCTTCTCTCTCTGCAATCCTAGCACTTCACAGAAGTTGAGTTAGGTCCACAGAGAGCACATTTTCCCCAGACAGAGAGACTGCCCACCACATGAGCAACACAGAGGGAAAAAAGTGCAAACTCAATTTATATCAGGTTAATTCAATTCTATGGGTCCTCTAGAGTCATAATTACTGATATTTCACACAGCAGGCTGCTGATTGTTTCTGAACCACTCTTCCCAACAGTTTGGCCTGCTAAGGGTAAGCAACGCGCCCTAAGCACATTCTCTTCACTAATGATGCAAGAACCTTTTCTTCTGCAAAGTGCTGTCTGCTTAAAGTCTTCCTGTTTCCCCATGCAACAGCAACTGAAGCCACAATACTGATCATAATCTTTACTAGTCCCTCTCCTTGTTCTTCTTTTTTTGCAGTTGAACAGCAAACCAAATCAATGAATTGATCATGAAGAAGCCTATGTTAATCCAGATAAGTTCCACGGGCTAGTTTACTGGGCAGACAATAGCATTTCTATGAARAGGTGTGAGCAGTTTCAAGGGGCGATGCATGAGGGCTGTTTTTCTTGGCAGTTGCACTAGCTCCAAAACATGACACTACAGTCTCTGTTTCAAAGGGAGATATCACTGCTCTTTCTAGTACACRCTTCTTAATCCTTCTCACTCCCTCCTGCTAAACCAATTCTGCCTCTACAGAAAGTGCTTTCAGATCTCTTGCAAAGAAGGTGCTATATTAAGATACTTGACTCTTTTGCAATAGTTCCTCTTGCTCTGGTTACGAGTCCCCTATTTCAGTCTGCCCTAATGTCATGTCTGATACTTACACTGGAGCTATTTTCTTGAGAAAAGGCAGTTGCTCTATAAATAGAGTAAAAACATCCTGATAAAACTGCGAGGACAATTATATTTAGAAATAGTCTCAGAGAGTAGATGCGCAGCTTGTCTTTCATCGTCCTGTTGGCTATTTTTTGCTTCAGTCTTTCTTCTTCCAAATCTGTCTATAAATGAAAGAAGACAAAAATAAAGGTGCAGTTTTCCAATGCAGCATGAAATCTGTGTCTCCTACCTCCAGGAGGTACAACCTACAGCCTGCTCCAGGACAGAGCCTACCCAGGCTCTAACGTGACAGTGCCTTTCCATTGACTTACAGTCTGTGTTTGGTCCCCAGTTGCTGATCTCAGTCTCAGCAGCCTGGGAGCCCTTTAACTGAAAACAATTGTCTGGTAGTTCTCTTATCTTTACTATACCAGTTACATACCTCCTCGAGAACAGGTAGACAACTTCCCTGGCTATAATGAGAGACTGATCTCTGGCAGCTTAATTCTAACATGCAAGACAGGTAAATTAGCTCATTCTCATCTTCATACTTCTACAGGTAGGTAAAYAGCCCCCAGCCCTACAACTCAAGTTTGTTCCTTTTGTGAAGGGAAAGAGGATGCAGATGGCACAGAAAAAAGCACACCTTTGAGCAGCTGCTCAGCAGATTTGCTATGTTTCATCTTGGCTGATGCAAAAATGTAATAACTGCCTTTGAGGGCAACAATCCAGCAACTCAAGCTCAATCTCATTAACCTGGATATTTTCTGTTATCATATTTCTATCAAGTAGTATTATGGGGTAGATTTTTCTAAAAGGGGTTATATAGGTAGAAAAAAAATGGGTACAAATTGAAACACAGGAAATTCCATCTCCAGGTGAGGAGGAACTTCTTTCCTATGAGGGTGACAGAGCCCTGGAACAGGCTGCCCAGGGAGTCTCCTTCTCTAGAAATCTTCCAAACCTGCCCGGATGTCACTCTGTGCCACGTGCTCTGGGTGTCCCTGCTGGAACACGGGGTTGGACTAGATCTCCAGAGGTCCCTTCCAACCTCAACCATTCTGTGATTCTGTGTGATTCTGTGTAAGAGCATAGTAAGTGAAGGAGTCTTTGGCTACATAGTAAAAGCTGATTGTGAACTTTACTAGAATGGAAAACAATTCACTATAATTTATGAAACCAATTGTTATTGCTTTGTGGTTTGAAATAGAAACATTGTGACTGGAAAGTATCTCTTCAAAAGTTATTGTTTCACTACACAAATCTGTTTTCAGTGTATAGGAAGAGGGTAAACAAGGCATTGCTTTTACCAGAAAGGCCTTTCAGATTCTCTGACTGCTTTATGGTTTTGGACACATAGTAGCTGCATTTGTGTTTTCATATATATATATATATATATTTTTATATATATATACACACACACACACATACATCATAAAGACACTTAGTAAAGAAATTACAGTACCTTTTTTAACCAGTGACAGTGCTCTCAATGTATGGAAAGAATCACTTGCCTTTTATTTCTCCCTAAACAACTGCTTACAATATTGCAGACTTCAAACCCAGCATACGCAAACTAACTCCCAATAGTACCAGGGTTTTGTCCACAGCTGGAAATGCTTTTCCTGATAGATTACGTAGGAACTAACACAGGAAGCATAACTGGCATGTGAAAAAGAGGCAGATAAGCCCTTTATGCGTTTGGCTTCAGTCCCTGGTGGATGGGAGGAGGGCCAATCCTTCTCCTTTTGCACCACAATTCTTGCTATTCAGAAAGYAAGGGGATGTGGGTTCCCCACTCGCCTTGACTATATTCTCTTCTAATCTTTCTTATCCCCAGTCCATGAAAGGAAAACATTAAAGTTATACTCACCTTGAGCTCATATTGCAAGCTGCRATGTTTTAGTCGTGCTGCACTTAGATCTGTAATGCAGAAGTCCCAGCCTGCAAACACTTTGTTACAGTAACTCTGAAACTGATCTTCAGCATGCACCAAGTTCTGTTTAAATCCTTCCACAGACCTAGAAAAAAAAAGATGCAGCTTTACCTAAAAAGAAGCATTTTATCCACAGAACAAACAAAAAACAATACACTTCAAGAAACCAAGCTCAAAGGCTAAGTGACAAAGCAGGAAATAAGCGACCAGCCATATCTGCTTTGTATCAGCAAGACGCTAGGAACCTTTGGTGTGAGTTTCTGCAGCAAAAGCAACTGAATCCAAATTGATCTGAATTACTTCCCTCTGCGCTTGCCCACACTCACACATTCTCTCCTCATCCAATGCTTTTCTGACATGGCAAAGAACTGGCTCAGGAAACTGAACTGGAAAACTATTGTATTTCTTTTTGGTTCATTTGTTTTAAATAGCTTATATCTTTGAATAAACAGGTTTTTTGTTGGCTCAGCACCCCAGGAGCCAGACAAAGGTGACTGTGGTGCTGCATCTTCAAAAACTTAACTGAATTCATGCTTTCTATACAAAACAGTTCTGGGTTCCCTACAGGGCAGAATGCAATGTAAACTCTGCAACAGGTAGCAGTAAAGAAAATACATTAATATTCTTACCTTTTTATTATCCAGAKGAGACTTAATCCAAGGTAAGCAAATGTAGTCAGTAGGTATGCTAGTGGTAAGTTGTACCTAAACGTACTGATCCATGCAGAATCTATTGTGTAATAACCATAAAACAAACTTGTCACTTCCAGGAATCCCTGTCAGGAAAAAAAAAAGTTTAAATAAAATTTTTAACAAAAGCAAGAACTAATCAGTTAAACTAATAYAGACATCGTGTGCTTAAATCCTCCCCCTCCCTGGACAAAGAGCCCTGGACAAGAACACCAAGAGCCTACACAGGGAGCACAGTAAGAAGCACGCTCCAGAAAACATTTAGCAGCTGGGGAAGAGCAGTGTATGACAAACTGGCCTCAATATCCTCTCAGAAAAAGTTAGTGTAGAAACTTATCTTCCCAGTGATACTTTACCGTTTTATCCCACTTTTGAAAATTCTCAAAACATCATTTCACACTTTACATATGATATGTGACTTAGAAACTTAAAAACAATATCTGATCACTTACAGTGCCAGWGAGCAAATCTTTGAGGTATGTGTAGAAGTAAACAAGGCCTTTATTACCACTAGGTGAATAAACAGTGCAGTGAGGCTCTGCCAAGAAAGACGGGAGAAGTCAGTAGAACAGCAACGCCCATTAAACTGTGAGATGAACTGAGTTCAAATGCACAAGTACTTTCAAAGCAAACACCTTGCTTTTGGGGAGCCTGCGGGGAGGACTGGAATCTTACCAACAAGAAGAGAACATGGAGAAGACTGTTACCTATGCCACTTGCAGGAATTTTGGCAAAACTACTGTTGAAAATTCCATATTTAGAGATGACACTGGGAAGGGTAACAAAGCTGAACATCAGGATAAATATCACAAAATTCAGCAGGACTAGAAAACGCAGAAAGGAAAAGTAGGACTGGATGCCAGTACCAAATTTCCCTGGGAATAAAAAAAGAAAACCATGAGAGTTACTTATAAAGATGTATTAAAGAAATATATATATATGTCTAATATATATTACATATATTATGCATATTATATATATATATTTTAAAAAAGGAGCAGGTCATGATTTCAGTTACACTGAACTAGGAATAAATATTACTGTCACTAGTTGCAAGTATTCTGCATTCATAGCAATATAACCTAAATGGAAACATAACTTTATCTTTTCATTCAACATATTTCTGTCTACTCCTTCATGAATTTTCTTATCAGTAGTAATAAGGAAAACAGGCAATTTCCCAGATTCATAAAGTAACATCTGAACCTATGCACACATATGTAAAACCACACACTATCAATAACAGAATTAGCTTGAAATAGCAACCACCATGGCAAGACCAATACCTTCAATGCTGTGAATATCATGTCGCCAAAGCTCCAGGTAAGAAAACAGGTCCTTGGCTTCATCGAGGACTTTTCTCCATGATTTATGGCTAGTTCTCTTCCACTGATTCCATCCAGATAAAGATTTTATATTAGCTTCCTGAGAGTCCCTAAGAAACAAAAAATATAACCACTAAGCAGAACTACTTTCTCCACTGCACGTAACTGCACAAGAAGGTGGGAAGACACATGCCTCTTGTCCCCATCTTTTCCTCTTGTCAACTGTAACATCATGTTAATGCAATCATAACAAGTGCTGTCATGGAGAGAAAAAATAAAGAAATCCAACTGCACAGTGAAAAGTCCAATGTGTTGTGAAAAAAAAATATATATATATATAAACACACATATGGCACTATAAAGACAATTACACATCCCAATTGAATTTAATCATTTTACCTTTACATTACATCTTGCAATTCTTAAAAATAAATATATATATATCACACTTTGAAAACGTACCTACAAGAAGGTCACACAAAAGTAGAAGACGAAGGTTCCAATTTTGCAAATACTCTGTACACAAAGCTACTTAAGTGCGTGACTCTGATTTCCTTGTGTGCAGCATCAGGAGAACAGCAAATGCCAAGTGTGCTGTCTTGACAGCATCCCTAATCTACTCAGGTGAAGGTTTTGTTTGTTTGTTTGTTTTAAAAAGTTATTTTGTCAGGAAACTGAATTAAACCAATTTGCCACAAGCCAAGAGGCTGCAGATGACCTCAGCGCTGGGTGCCAACACAGCTATTGTCAAAAGACTCCAGTGCGTGGGAACCGCAGGCCCCAGCACGCAGCGCGGAACCGGCCGGCCTGTGTTCGCTCCGTGTTTCACACGCAGCGTGGGCCGCGCGTCCCCCGCACTGCACGTGATCCGGGTCTGCTTCTCAGAGCACTTTTTATTGGGTGTTTTGCATTGGCAGCTGCTGCCCTGACCCTGTCAGGGCCGGAGGGGCAAGAGCTGCAACTTCTGGCTTCCCTATATCCTCCATCAAACACAGCACTAGCCTTCGAGGGCTTCCCATGGCCCAGGTCTTTTGCGAGTTCTCCCCGTAGACCGTGSTATTAAACTGCTCCAAGGCAGGTAATCAGGGAGCAGGCTCCCGGGTCCCCAGCGTGTTCCCAGCGCGAGCTCCTGCCCTGCCCGGAGGGCACTGCAACTTTGCCTCTGCCGGGTCTAAGCCGGGAAGCGCCTGGTTTAAGGGTCCTGCTGTTCTCCCGGMGTTGCTGGGGCACGTGAAACACCCCGGCCATGGACGTGGTCCCTGCACAACAACGGGTGCCCTGCACAGGCAGGTTGGCAGCACAAAGAGGAAGCAGAGAGAGACATCAAGCGACCTCAAAAACCCATTTCCGTGCGGAGACGTGCCGCAGAACGCACAGAGCTTCTGCACCTCGGGGGCATTTAGGAGAGGGGGAAAGGGGCGGGAAGAAGAGCCCRGCGGCAGCCGCCCCGGGGCAGGAAGGGGTGCCGCTCGCGAGCAGCGGGGCTTCTCGCGCCTCACCTGAGCCGCCGCTTCTCGGCGAGGGGCCGCGGCAGCTCTCGCAGCGGCAGCGCGGCGGGCTCGTGGCACGGCGGCTCGGCGGGCGCCGCGGCGCGGGGGGACCCTGCGGGGACAGCGCGTCAGCGGGGACGGGGCAGCAGGGCTGGGGACAGCAGGGCTGGCACCTGGGGCAGTCACAGTGCCTGGCGCAGGGGCAACAGGGACAGCACCAGGGCCTGGGGACACAGGGACGGGGCCACGGTTGGGGCAGCAAGGAGGACACCAGGGCCTCGGGACAGCAGGGACGGCGCCAGGACTGGGAGGGACAGTGGCCAGGCCAGGGGCAGCAGGGATGGCACCAGGGACAGAGGGACAGGGCCGGGGACAGCAGGGATGGCACCAGGGACAGAGGGACAGGGCCGAGGACAGCAGGGATGGCACCAGGGACAGGGGGACAGGGCCGGGGGCAGCAGGGATGGCACCAGGGACAGAGGGACAGGGCCGGGGACAGCAGGGATGGCACCAGGGACAGGGCCGGGGGCAGCAGGGATGGCACCAGGGACAGAGGGACAG
>NW_020454316.1:7393471-7449091 GCF_003342845.1 Nothoprocta perdicaria | reverse complement strand
CCCGCTGCCGCCCGCGCCCCGCGCCGCCTCCCCGGCCCCTCGAGGCTGCCGAGCGTTGTGCTCGGCGCGGGGGCGGTTGAAAACCGGGCCAYGCGGAGACCCCCCGGCCGGGGCAGGGCTGCCTGTGTCCCCTCGTGGGGCGGCGTTGGGGCGAGGGGTGCTCAGTGTCCCCAGGGAGCTTCGTGCCCCCCAAAACGGCTCTTCGGTACCCCGAGCGGTAAGGGCAGGGGGGCCACGGTCTCTCCATTACCTGCAGCAGCCGGGTGGTTTGTTCACTTGTTCKCTGAGTTGTGCTAAATATCCCAGAGAAAGTTATTTTGTGGGATGGTTCTCACCTTTCATGTGAAAATACCTCTTTTCTGAGGAAAAATGTTAAGTGAAATGAAGCTTGCAAGTGATTTAACAGTGTCATTTATGAAAAAAAAAAAGAAAGATTTTSTGATGATTCAGRCTGTGTTCAAACCATAGTCAAATTTGCAAGCAGGTTTTCCCCACTTTCCTGATTCACTTCCTTTGCTAGTTGGGGAAAGGAGTCATCCGTAGGGTTTGGGATGCTCAATCACACCTATGGAGAGGACCCTTCTTAATTTCTCTCACCTGTGTCTCAGTAGCTCAGCTAGGTATTGTGGTTTTCACAYGCTGTTACTAGCAGTAGTTATCTGTAGAGATAAGTCACTTCAYTTTAAAATGTAGGATTTTATTGATTAAAAAATGTAAGTTGATTTTGTAATGTGCTTAAAGTATTTTAAAAGAATGTGGATAGAATGTACTGTTGCTAGAGGAAAAATATATTTTGTTTACCTGGGGAATTATTATTAAATAAATACATATGGATTTTGAGTAACTTCCTTAGTGATCTAAGCTATGCTTCAGAAACATCTACTGTAGATATTCTTAATGACATTTTATTTAGTTTAATATATATTTTATATTTATAATATATAATATTTACATATTTCTATTTATGTATAATAGTTTATATTTTATTTTATATATTATTTCTATATTTATTTGTAGATATTCTTAATGACATTTTGATAGATAAGTCTAGATATTCATGAATTTTTTCTGGTAGTTTTCCCCTGAAAATGGACGTGACAAATTCCCACCTTCCTGTAATACATAAGTCTAATGCTCTTCTCCTTTGCGCAGATCTGCGTGGTTTCTGTTTTGTTTTGTTCTGTTTTTCCCCAGGTGGGAGTTGTTCGATAGCAAGGGCTGGTGCAGCATCAGCCTGGAGCTGGGCTGCAGGGCACCTCGAGTGTATGTAGGGCTGGCTTGTTTGTAACAGAAATTCAGTAAAATCCGTTTATGTGGATAGTTTTGGTTCCTTGGCTGGTCATCATCTTTTTCGTTTTTCATTGTGAAATATGTTCTTGAAAATCCAGGAGTTGGAGATTGAAATCTTGGGTAGCATTCTTGAGAACCCATTTTGTGTTGTTTGGTTTTGGTGCTAACTTTTACATACACCAGACATGTATTTGCTTTGCATCAGCATAGCCTAAGTAAGACTCATTTTTGTTGGTCCCTTGAAGCCAACCAAGCATGGCTCATCTTTGCGTGAGCATGAAACAGGGCCACTTCTGCCTTAAATAAGAGTGCATATGGTGTAGATCTTTCTTAGTGATATCTGGGCTTGCTTTTTTTCTTCCTTTTTTTTTCTTTTCTTTTCTTTTTTTTTTAATAGTTCCTTTTCTTATTTCTAAGAATACAGTCTTAAGTGGGGGGGGGGGGAAAAAAGAGGAATGATTGATTAATAATACTGTCTTCCTGATCTCCTATGTGCTTGAAAAGTATTGAGTTAATGACCTAGAAAGAACAAATTTAAGTGAGACTGGGTGAACTGAGGAACATGATGGACTTCAGCAGAAGTTCTGTGAAAGCCTTTCTGCCTCTCCTCCAAGCTTTTTAGACAGTTTGAAACGTTTCAGTGAGTTTTATGGAGCACAGTGACCTTAGATGGGAAAGCAGGAAAGCCGACTTGAGTGGGTGGTACTGCAGGAGTCTGTCAGTGATATGTAGGGAGGGCAACAGCTTCCTCTGACACGGTATTTGCCCAATATCTCTTATTCACGAGGGCAACAGTATGAGTCTGTGCCGAGAATCTAGCGCAGATGACAAAGTTTCCCATGATGAGGGTCTGACCCTCTCATTTAATAAAAGCAATTATTTTCAGGACACTTTCTCTCATACGATTCTTCGTGATAATGCCACAGCTCAAGAAGACTTTTAAATATTAAGGAAAATACTGAATGATTTGTTTCGTTTYGGGAGGCAGGAGGAGGTGGTTTTTATGTCCGACTTTTACCATGCTTTCCTGTGTGGTCTGTGCAGCAGCCAGGCAGCTCCTAGCTCAGTACAAGAGATTACAGGCAAGTGCTCTACAGTCACGGCAGGAATGTTGCCTTTGGCAAAACGTAAGAAAAATTCACTTAAGTCAGTATTAAATGTGTCCGGTACAGGATAAACACATTTTATCCAATGTAGGGGCTGAAGAGGAGCTAGTCGTTCGGTAAAACTGGTCCTGAGGCATCAGAAGAGCAC
The DNA here is from genome assembly GCF_003342845.1 of Nothoprocta perdicaria. Classification (NCBI taxonomy): domain Eukaryota; kingdom Metazoa; phylum Chordata; class Aves; order Tinamiformes; family Tinamidae; genus Nothoprocta; species Nothoprocta perdicaria. The sequence goes on along the minus strand of NW_020454316.1, from coordinate 7,446,547 downwards.
AGCTGCTGTATGTGAGCAAGAGGCACCAGGATAYCCACTTGTTGGGTATTTGTACTGCATGCTGCCTGGTCGCTATCTATAGTTTTGTCCAGGCCATAATTTTGTCTGTGTGTGCTTGAAAAGAAGATGTAGGGAGCATAAGAGGGCAAGGAATATCAGCAACAATATCAGTATCTCACCAAAATAGACAAAATCATTTGGTAGTCTCTTCAGAGTACAAGAAAAAAAGAGCTGATATTGGGTTTCCCAGCCAATTTCCCAGCTGTTTACTGCCTCCAACAATGCAAACTATTTTTTCTCTATCTTTAGATGAGGCCTTCTTGGAAAAGCTAAAAAGATATGAGGTCAAAACTCTTCCTTATCTCTGCTCTACAAATGATTAATGAAGACACATCCCAGGTCTAAGAATCATTTCTTTCTGTCCTTTAACTGTCTTATTGCAATGCAGGTCAAGAACAAAGTGTGCTTTATATCAGAGGGTAAGGAGAGTGAATAGCTTTGGCATCAAGGATACATCAAGCAACGTGTTCTACCACAGGTAAAGAGAGAAAGGCGCTTCTGTTTTTTCTTTTCTCTTCTTTCTAAACCATGAGCAGTGAGGACTTCGGCACCGGGCTCTGGCTGAGCCTGGCTGGAGGCGGGACCAGGGCTCCGGGAGGAGCCAGGACCGGTGGCCGTCCCCAGGGTGCCTGTCCCCAGGTGGCTGGCGTGGGCACCTGGCGCGGAGCGAGCGGGGCCAGGCTGCGCTCCTGGGGAGGCAGGCAGGTAAGGGGCTGGTGCCAGCGCGTTGCCACGGCTGGGGACTGTGCCGCTCCTTCACTGTGGCTCTGCAGTTTCTGCCCGGGTTTCTAGGGTGATTTCCCCAGCAGTGTCTCTGTCGCCAGACGCTTGGCTCTAGGGAGGTGCTTGCCAGTGGGGACAGCGGTGGTCCGTGCAGGGGCTGCGCCAGTGYTCTGATGGTGGGGCTGGAAGTGATTTCTCCACCCCTCAGGGCTGGCAGTGGCACCTGGGGAGGCCCAAGAGGCTCCTGCAGGTTTCTGACGGTCGCTGCTCGTTTAGAGAAAGTTTGCTCCGGGGGCTGGACCGTGTGTGCGCACACGGCTATACCCTGTGCGTGCCAGCCCAGAGGCCGGCAGGCCCCCGGAGCGGCGCCTCATGGCACACACAGCTTTGTCTGCCCTTGGTCACAGAACAGCTTTTGTTCTCAGCAGCTGGAAGGTTTGAGCCCATGCAGGATCAACTGTCGCAGCAATTTTCATCCTGCCCTGATGAGTTTAGCCAGGATGCTGCACTTCGTGTGTGAGGMATTGCAGCCTTGCTGGGCTCACTTTCAGTGAGATGCCTGTTCTTGCTTTGCTATAGCTTATGTGTTGGACGGTGCTCACCAGTGAATGGTGCAGCTCTTTGAACAGCAGGTTGTGGTTTTCGTAGTTCCAATAGATGATAGGAAACCAAGAGTATTTTGTTAAGGAGGCAGTAAAGTCTCTTGTCTAAACGTTTTTGTTTTTCCTGGTCAAACATTCCATCAGTCCCTCAAAATGCTTGGGTATACAGCCCAAGTATCATCCTCTTTTTTTTTCCCTCCACCTTCAGCATTGCTTTTTTTTCCATTATGCCCTAGTCTACAGAATGCTCAATATAAATAAAAGCCGAGCCTTCACATCCAAGGTTTATTGCGGAGCCTCCGTGCCCAGGGCACCCTGCCGCAGTGCAGCTCAGCTGCGAGCGCTCGTGGTGCAGCTCCCCCTGACACCGCCTTGCTGTGGATGCACCAGGGTCTTTCTCCATGCAGCAGGAGCAGCAGCCTGTACCTCAAGCCACATTCAAGGGACCGGTTGATGTTTGGGTCCCGTGTCAGGGCAGTGTCATGTGGACAGGAACTGGTGTGGGGCAATGAGAGCAGCTAGTGCCTGTGCAAGGTAGTGCCATCAAATGGCACCTGTTCCAGGCGGATGTGTCAGTGTTTTGTCCAATGCAGTGGATTTCAGTTTATTTTCCTTTGTCTGTTTTGTTTTCATTGTCTAATTTTCAGAGCTTAGGCTGTGGGGTGTGTGAAAGTCAGGACTCTGATTCCTGCTGTGAAAGTGGATCAGTGTCAAGGTGCTGCTAACAGGAACTAGAGCTTTTGGAAGGTGACGCTTTTGAGAAAAGACCTCTAATTACAACTTGTATAGTCCATAGCATCTGCATGGTCATTGTGGAAGAGACCTTTAACACACCAACATGATACAAAATATATCTAAATTACAGTATCTGAAAAAAGTAGTTTATGTTTAATTACATGCCTAGCAATTTGAAAATAGCTTGTATGGATTTTGAAGAGCTAGAAAAAAGCTCTCATATGATTCTTTGATGGTTAAAACAAAACAACCCTCCACCCCCAACTAYATTCTAACCTCTTAGTTGATTTGCTACATAGTTTTTTTTTCCCTGAGGGTCTTTGGTTGCACAAATGCTAACGAGATGACAATATGCTAAGAGGAAGTTAAASTAGAAATTACAAACAGAACAATGCCTTTTTTATCTCAACAGTCCTGAATACCTTTAAAATATTTCTTATTATCTAAAATTACCATGTATATAATTTTCATAACGTGTTCTAATTGAACTTGTGAATGAGACTTGTAACTGATACCTCTCATTAAAGTGTAATTTGAAGCTTGCACGTAAACTGCATGGTGTTTGTTACAAGTACAGAATAAATAACCTTTCTTTAAAGCAAGATTTTGGAACTACTCTAGTAAACCTGGTGTAATAGGCTGCCTTTCGTTGAAAATGAAAAATTAATTTCAAACAGGTATGCTTGAAATAAAACCACTTCTTTTTGGAACCAAACCTTTCTTCTGAATACTAGTAGCTGGTAATGTTGGTTTATAGAAGGCTTTAAGAGCTTGTTTTTTCAAAGCAAGGCTTATATAGCTCTGCTTGTTCCTTTTCAGCCGTTACTCAGTTTTCCTACAGCATTAAGTTGGCAGACTAAGGTTAGAGGTAAGAAAAGCAAAGCAGCAAAGGCAGAGAGATTTGTTATCAAAGGGATCTCTGGGAAAAATGTTTGATAATACAAAATCACTGAGTTACTTATTTCAGTCCATTCAAATAATGTCTGTGTGGGAACCTTTAGGTGAAGGAGCAAGTATTTTGGTAGATTAGGGAGAGTTCTATGAATTTCTCAGAATTAATGAGGTATTTGAACTTTCATCTGCTGCCAGTAAGCAGAAGCTTTGAAGTGTGTGCCCCCACCCTTACRGCTCTTGACTGGGCACCAACGATAAACCAAACTGTCATTGTGGCRGTTTTTGTGAGTGCTTCAGAAGCATGTTTTTTTGCAAAGGTGCCTAAACGCAGGCACTCCTGCCATTTGAGACAGCATGCAAAGGTGAAGCAGCTGTGGACTCTCAGAAAGCTCCTCTGCCTTGTCTAAGCACCCACCGGTGAGAGAAGAGATTTAATTTGGAAACAAAGCAGTCATATGAAACCTTATAGGCTTACTGTGGGGGGTGAGGAATGGGGAAGGGAAGAGGACTTAAGATTTATATTAAATGGAAAGGCTAGAACAAACAAGTAGTCATCATCAGTGGCTGTTATTAATCTATTGATCCTGCTGACGTCAGTACAAACACAATGGAAGCCCAGTGAGAGGCGGCATTTGTCGGTAATTACCACCATTTGCATAAAAGGTAAGTGTCCTTCACTTCCCTGTGTGAGTGTGTGATTCACACTTGTTTCATTGTTAATGTGTTGATTTAAAACCATGTTATCAAGCATAGTACTTGCTTAGCCTCCTGTAGCCTCAGCTTACAGGTTTTTTAGATTTTTCTAAGAGACTTCCTAGGTTGCTGCAGCTACGTCAAAACTGCTGTGAGGGAGATGGTAGAAGAGTAGTGGTAGGTGTTGGGACCTAGTTCCTCGTGCAAAATTTAGTCTGATTTTACCTCTCATCTGTCTCTAAAGCTCGTTTTTGGTTTCAGAAATCAATCTGCTTTTTCACTTAGAAGCAGTGTAGAACATGTGAAACAGGAAAGGAGTTCACTAATAAAAATAAATTAGAAAACAACAGTGAGGAACTGTCCAACCATGCTCTTCAAAATGGGAAGATCTTTATGATAAAAGAACATATTCAACCTTTTGAATAATTCTTCCATGACTTTTGTTTCCTTTTTTTCAACATTAAGTAAACTATGGTGTTATGTTTCCTTGCAGTTCCGGAACTTACTGTTTGCGTTTGTCTTGGCTTCAAGGTTTGTCTAACTAGAATTTGCCTTTTTCAGTCATCCTTACTGAGGCGTAATGGCTTACGATGAGGTAAAGGACTTGAAGGTGTAAGTGACTTTCCAGAAACTTGATTTCGGGCCAAGAAGCTAGTTAAGCAAGACATTTATGTTTGATTTTCTAAAGGAGGATTAGTGGTTATAGGAGGGAATTATCCAAACGGGAACCGATAAATCTATCTAGAATATTTTAAGACTGTTGGTTTGTCATATGAAACCACTTATTTTAACTGGGACTTGGCCCAGAAGCACTCATCTACTTTGTTTGGTGTCCTCTTTTCTCTATCATGACAAGATAAAGGAGTGTTAATGATAAATGGCAAGGGATCCACTCTCAGCCTATCCTGTAACTTACTTGCATGTGGCYCTGAAGCCCACTTACCCAAAGAACCTCTCCGTCTTCTGACAGTTTTGTTTCCTTATCCCTGGTCTCCAGAGGGGGAAAACAAGTTTGCCCGGTTGCTGCTGAAAACCAGAATGGTCCTCTGAGAAATGGACACTACTCTGCCCAAGCAAGATTTGTTAAGCTTCTGCTATTTGTCTTTCCTTCACAAATGACTGTTGTTATCTACTAAGATTTCTTTCATCAATAAAATAACTTTTTAAAAGGGAAGCTAATGCTAAACTTCACCATAGGCCAAAGAGAGGGAAGAAATTATTTAGCTTAAGTTGTTACTTGTCTCTGTCTCTCTCCCATAAACTGTAACTGGTCAAGAATTTACAAAATACTAGTACATTGAACCCAAGATGTTGCCTCTAGCACGCGTGCCTGATCTGCGAGGAGAAGGGTTCCCCATTTGGGGCTGGGAGCAAGGAAGCGGCGCTGCCGTGGCAGTGGTGCCGCTTGGCCGCTCATGCCCATGGGCACACCGACGTGCAGGCACCTGCAGCCACCCGCCCGCAGTCACCGCGGAGCGTGAGGAACCTCACCCACGACGTGGTGACCACAGCCCCCGTCAGGAAGCCTACAGGTTTCTGTGTTTGGGCTGTAGGAACCATTCAAGGCTTGGAATTGCATCTTCTCAGGCAGCAAGGGAAAAGAAGAATAAAATGCAAAGATTTGAATTTGTATCATGCATGAGCAATCTATTTTAAATCCCCCAAACTTTGGAGATGGAGGAAAAACATTTTCCTTCCAGCTCTGGAGAGGCTTCAGCTATTGGACTCCAGGTTAGGCTATAAATCTCCATGTGGATTTTCATAAAAAATCTGGTATAAAATACATGTTAAGTCCTTAAGTCTCAAAGAAAATAAAATAACATTAGAGTCACTGTTTCCACCAGAGGATTCTGTCTGGGGCATACTTGAGTGTGCTAGCCTTCATGCATATGCTTTTGCTCTTCAGAAGGAGTAAGAGAAAGAAGTAATGGAAGTACCTTTAGGTCATGTTAATCTGCATTTTTTTTTCTTCCTGGTTGGCTACATTTCCATTGAGCTGGTTGCAGTTTCCTGCGAGAACATCTCACTTCTGGGTACTGCTGGTTGCACAGAACCCCCACCTTTCCATGAAAACATCTGCTGTCTTGGCAGTTTGCATGAAGACCAGGCGAGCTGGTTGGGTCAGTGGTCAGCTCTGCAGCTTCCCTACTGCGTGGCTGCCTGCCCAGCTTTCTGCAGGGCTGAGCCCTCAGTGACGGACCTGGGTCCCTGGGAAGCCACCTGATAAATGGAAAAATGTGCTTTTTGTTTCTCTTCAAAGAGAATTTAGTCTTCCAGGTGCTTCTTTGTAGGAGACTGTGGGGGTTTTTTTTGTGTGTTTGTTTGTGTTTTGAGAACTGAGTTTCCATGCCTTAAAGTGGAGCATAAGAACAGAATGTTCTAATTCCTAAATACTTTATATGAAACTTCAGAAGTCAGTTCTCAAAAGATCATCGTGTGTTAAGCAGTTTCTGTAAAAATAGAATTTCCCATGATTTTTCATGTGAGACTCTTAGATTTTTGGAGAGATTGTTAGTTTTCTTTGGGAAATAGGGCTGCTAGTTCCTTGTCTCAACACGTGAGAAGTTTTGGTCTGTCTCGGTAGGTATGAGACTGTTTTCAGAAACACACGTCACCTGGGAAAAACTATGTTTATCCTTTGAGCAGCTATGTTTATAGTTTCTTGTTGGCAGGAATCCCATCCCATAATTTAGGCAAGGGATAGATGGTCATAGTATATATTAAAGTTGCTTGGTTTGTTTGTTTTTTGTTACTGAATGTTTGCTGAAGACATGAGCCTAGTTATAACATGCTTTGTTGGGATATAACGTACAGGAAAGTGTAGACAATTTGCTGAGTAAAATATAAAAGTTTTAATTCAATGTCATCCATGTGTATATGAAACATCTCTGCAAAATTAGGACGATGTTCTGCAATTGTATGTCAGACTTTTGCAAGGTCTTTTGCTGTGTAAATAACACCGTAATAATTTCTTAAGTGCTCCGTGTTGGCCTAATGGGAAGCTTTTGAACAGACATTCAGAAAACAGGCATGGTGCAATTGTCCATCCTGAAGAAAATTCCACTCTTATCATAGTTCCTTTACTGCAATAGATACAAAAAAAAAAAAAAAAAAAAAAAGTGAAAACCACTGCAGACAGATTTTTTTTAATTGAAACTGAACTCTTAAATGATATGCAGCCCTTTCTTTCTAGAAGTGGAACTGAGATAAAAGCAAGGGCTGCTGGATGTTTTAGCCAAACTATTTTTCATCCCCATTTTTATCCTTTGTTGTTGAAGAGATTTCTAGCCAATCAAAGTTCACACAGTATCTCTAGTAACAACGCTGACAATTGGTTCCTTCTAATTCTTGCGTATGACTTTTGATTATCTGCAAAAACTCCAGTTCTCTAGCTTTAGATAGAAAAAAAAAATGGAGCTTGAAGTTGGGAACATTCCCCATATGTGTTGTTCAATGCTACTGTTTCAGCAAGCCAGGAAAATCTTCTGTTAAATGAAGATGYTAGAGTGATGTTTCCTTTTTGTCTTTTTGTGCCTATGTGCTTGTTTTGTAATTAGGTCATAATTAATCTTCCCATGAACATATTACTGAAGCAGTAGATAAAAATAAATAAATAAGGAGCTTATCTTCCTGCAAAGCACGGACTCATCATGTCGTATCATTACAATGAAGCCTTTGAAGATCCAGATTACCACTTCTCAGAAACACTGGAGGTGGACAGAGAGTAAGTATGCATAATTTTACTGTTGCAACTATTCCATACCAGAGGGAATTCTGTATTTGTAATGCAGGGTATATTTTCTTCTCCACAGTTTTAATTTGTGGAATTCATTTAATTCCTTCTTTATGCTTCCATTCTCAGATAAAGGTTTCTTAAAGCCTTTCATCAGGGAGGTGATATTCAGGAGAAAWGTTTACTGATTACATGTTATATGAATTCACTAGTTAAATATATTTTAGGATTTATGACATAGACATTATGGGTATATTTCAGTTCCAGTAGTTTTCACAGTGTGCTGTAACCTTGGATGTTCTCATTTTCCAAACATGTAACACCTATATAAGGTGCTAACTTCAGGTGGAGAAAGTTTTTAGTCTTTCCTGTTTAGTTGGTGGTCAAATTAGAACTATGATATCTGAGTTCTCAATACAAGTCTGAGTTTGATTTACACTATATGCCAACTTGATGATAAAAGTTAACAATTAAGGCTATCTGCTCAAAGATACCACATGCCACCTTTCCAGTGCTCAGCTCTTTCCTTTTTGTTGCTCACGCAGGAGGAGTTCTCAGAAGAATCAATTCTCTCTCCCAAACCCCTACAATCCTTCACTGACTGGTTCCTACACAGAGCGCAGTGGAAGAGGGCAGAATTACCCTCTGGACATACCAATGGCCTCCATGAGGCAAGGCTCTGAATACAGCCCAAGTTTGCCTAGAGCAGCAGCCCTAAGCAGAGGTCCATATGAAGATTACCAGGGTATGTCATATTTTCATATACTTATAGAGTTTATAGAAACACTAAGCCAACTAACTGGCCACTCTGTATTGRGGGAGTCCTGCAGCTTTTGAAGGCTCAGTTCTTTGTGTGTCTTTGTATTTGGTGATAGTGTGGGGTTTTTGGTTTTTTTTTTCTTCCTTTTTTTTTTCCCTAAACAAAATGCAGATGTTGTATTAAAAGTTGATCAGTTGAGAAAAGTAAAAACAGACTTTTATGGACTGCATAATTAATTGACTGCTAAGATACAGTTTTTTTTTGTTTTGGAACATGTTGCTCTGTTTGTAGTAGAGCTGTATTTGATTAACAGGTCTCATGTTTAGTGCTTGTAAATAATCCATAGGAGCAGAAGTCTTTCTTTGTAATTCTGGTTACCTTGACTTTCTTTGTAATTCTGGTTGCCTTTAGCGGACAATCTTTCCTTTGAGCCTGAGCCAGAACTGGGATACAGCCACCCACCCACCACCTTCCTTCCACAGGATCTCCCCTATCCTCGCAGGCTTTCTGATGCGTCTGATGGTAAGACATGAGGTTTGTAATGAACCGGAATATTGAATGTCAATCTCACCCTACATAAAACAATAAACATTTAAAGGCCTTCTAGTTGAGATATGAAATTCTTCATATCGTAAGAGGAATCATAAAATATAATTCCTGTTTCACCATCCTACCCTATTGTAGCTGATTTTTTTCAACATCAAGAAAGAGAGAGTGAATTTTCTACATAGTTGGGTTAGAAGTGTCTAGATGCTGAAAATCCAAAAGGTATTTCCACAAAGATGTCCAGATGATTTTTTCATCCCTTTAAATGGTTACGAAGGAAGTTGGTTCAAAATAGAAGTGACGCTAATTTGGGGGGACCAATCTATCTCAATAATGCATCTGATGAAGACTTGCAACATGAACATTAACTAACAGACACATCAGGCCACTCTCCAGGCTGTGTAAACCAGAACACTGCAGCTCAGAAGCAGGATGTAATGTTGAGCAGATGGCTGTTAGCTTGCTATGAAGAAGAGGCAAAGCAAGCTGTGGTCAAACTCATCTGGTTCATAGCTGCCAGGTGGATGCTTTGTGGAAATACAGTCAATAGTATTTGAATAGTGGTATGAAAGAAGGTAGATGCACTGAGTACTGTGAGAATAACAGTGGTTTGATCCTGCACTCCCAGTATCTGTGCTTACTAAACAGTTCGTGTTGTTCAGTTAGCTTTACTCAGAGACGCAACAGAAGACCTGCTGATGAGATCTTCATGCCCTCCTTCAGCCTTTCCGAAACAGACCAAGCGTCTAAAGACGGTAAGAGTTTAGAGAAGTGGTTTAATAGTCTGTACCATCTTGCACAAGGATGATGTGGTTGATACTGTTCTTAATTATTTTCAGAGCTGCACATACAGTTTTGGTGTGGTTATATGAAAAACTTGACATTGTCTTAACACATGCAATGCCTTTATTTTCTGCTAACATGCTGAAATCCTGCAATAAATGAAGCACACTGCTGTGCTAATAAATGTTAAATTATAGAAAGAAGCACTCAACCATTGGGACTTGGCCAGCTAATGAATCATCTTCATCTACTGTATGTCTAGAATCAGCATCAAATTCTAACTCTGTAAAAACAACTTTATAGTCAGTTAGTACAATTTTGCCCAATTCATACTTTGCACTAAATTTGGTTGCTAACATCAATCGAGATTATAGAAAAAATAGGTAATTAGCTTTCAAGTCAATATGTAATTGTTAAACAGTGAACAAACAATAYATCAGACTTCTCGATTTTGAGTATTTTGTTTTCCTTTATATTGAAGCTCTTTGTATTAGCACGATATCAGCAATAGACAAGAGTGACACATATTTTTTAACGTGCAGTATTGTGCTACTCCCATGAATATGTGCTAGAATACTGGTGATACGAGAGAGATTCAGAGCAGAATTACCAAGTTTCAGAACTTACTGTACTTCGTTAGAAGTAAAAATGGGAAATGTTGTTATATCCATTTAAAACTTTATATAAGAACTCATATATTGTGACCATCCTAAATTTTTAATTTTAATGCTTTCTTTGAAGAAGCAAAGTTAATTGGAASTCTTGTGAGTATGTCTGCTCGTGAAAGGATTAAAGCAATCCAGAAGATGCCAGAGACTATGAAAAAAAAGAGAGAGATCAGGTAAAAAAAAAAAAAAAAAACTGTTTACTTTATGGATGATATAATTTTGGTATCCAGTTATCAAATGTGGGTGTTTGCCAACTGCTCAGCCTTCCTTAGTCACTTCAAATAATAAAGAACTGAAATTATTTTTTATTGCGCTTTTAAAAAGTAACATCTTGCAGGATGTTGCTTTTTTYTTTTTCCTAACTGCTATGAAGAACAACTTAAAGATGGTTAATTGTCCTTTCTGTGGAGGTGAAGCAATGCCTTGCTGTTCTGCTTTGTGTTACCATGGCAGATATTATTATGAAAAATTACTTGAGATTTTTATTCAGAAGAAACTTAGTGTTGCATATGGGAAATAGAGAAAAGACCACACGATCTGACCTATCGCTTTATTTCATCACAGAATGTATTTAAATATGTTACCAACAATAAGTTAGTTGCAGATTTAGAGCATGTTGTCATGGGCAAGGGCCGTGGTTTCAACTAATAGAAGACTGACTGAACAGTCTCAGTATTTCATTACGCCTCTGCTGTTTGTGAGCACATGTCCCACTGTATTTGCYGCAGTTTCTTTGACTCTCTGATTTAAGTACAGACCATAACACTTGTCACCCCTTGTCCTGCTCTCCTGTAGAAATAAAGTTCTTCAGGAAATTACAGAAAAATCAAGGAGACGTGGAAATCAACGTGACTGCTGTGCACAGTGTCTACGGAGAATAGCAGTGGTAAGTACCACACAGTTGGTAAATGTCACACAATTCTGTTAGCCATGTAAGCAGCTTAAGCTACAGTGTTGTTACCATCTCCAGAGGTCTTTGGTATCTTGCTTGGTGTTTCTTGCCAAAAACACCTGTTCATTGCTGCAGTGTTTATGGCAACGCTTGGGAAGCCCAGTTAAGCACCTTACAACACACACAGTGTGGGAAACATCTTCCTATCATCAAAAGATAAATGTAGAAAATGTGAGGCTGTGTGAGATGAATTTGAGTTCTGTGTACAGTTGCTTGCTGAGATTGATATTCTCTCTTTCTCTCTCTCTTTCCTCTCTTGCACTTCAGTCATATCGACGATTTAGGAATAGCTTGTCAGAATATTTTCATCTACTGCAGTTGTGGCAGAAGACTTTGAAGGCCATCGGTGGCAAGTTTGGAACTGGTGTTCTGTCTTACTTTATTTTCCTGAAGTGGCTGCTTACTTTCAACATCTTTTCATTCCTCATAAACTTCAGTTTCATAACAATCCCTCAGTTTGTTGCAGCCAAACCAAATAATCTTTCTTTCACGGGTCTGGAGATTTTCACTGGAGCTGTAAGTATATAAAAGCAGATTTGTACTACCATTGTGTGGAAGCAGTTATGCTTTAAAAATCCGTGACAGTGTAAAAACTGAATTATGCCTTCTTAAGAAATGGAGTTAATTCTTATATTACTAGAAAATATTAAGTACATATTTGGAAAAAGAAGCTGTACCAAACAGTGACCCAGGGTAAGATGAGTGGATCTTGTTCTGATGCATATGTTATACTATCAATATTAATGTGTTGAAGGATTTACCCAGTTGATAAACACAACTCTTTTTATTAGTGCTTACTTGAGAAGAGAGTTTTTAAAAAAATGGGTAAGCTTTTCTCACGCAGAATTGCTTTTGAAGTGCTGTTTTATGTAGTAATGCTGTTTGCCTTTACAAAGTAATGCCACCATTGCAAAAGTTCATTTATAAAATAGTAATTCAGTTGATAAACATTGCACATTGCCTTCTTGGATCCATCATAATTGTTACAGTCTGTAGCTGCAGAACTTTGCTCCTGCCTAATAAAGAAACAAATAGACTTTTCCCCCWTATGAAGTTTTCAGGAAGACTGAACGAATCCTGTGATCATGTTGAGTGCTCACCACCATGTTATATGAATCTTACAAGGATAAGAGTCAGAATATGCATCAAGAAGCTCACAGAAACATAGAAGAATTTAGTAAATAGAAGGAAAATGAAGTGCTTGATATTGAGATATTTAATCATACCAGGGAGTTCACAGCAGGGAATGGGACTGCTACCACTCCTATGAATTGAGCTTCAGATGACTGAACTTTGCACTGTATGCAAATGGCAGACGTTCTGCATGATGTTTGTATCTTTTCAGGGTTATTTTCAAGAAACAGTACTCTACTATGGCTTTTACACCAACACTACAATTAGGAAGACAGAAAATAGTGCATCTTACAACATGCAGCTGGCCTATATTTTCACTGTTGGAATTTATTTTGTCATCTGTTTGCTTAGCTTGGTGTTCAGGTAAGTTATATGTTATCTACATGAGATATGTTGTATCTCTTGCTAAGTAAATTGGTGGGTAGTAGTAATTATGGGACACTGACCCAAGAGTGTTTCTGCAAGTCAGTATTTCCACTTGACAGTTCAAGAAGATTCTGCTCAAAAGGTAGGTTGGATGAAGAATAACTGCAGAACAGGAAGGGCCCTGCAGRTAATCCAAGCTCAGACTAATGAATATCAGGATCCCCTTTTTGTAAGCTGTTGCTTCTAGTATCTTCTGTCATTAACGTGGCCTTCCACAGGCAAACATTGTCGCAGTGACTGGGAGACAGAGATGTGAGAGAGTTACTTCTTGCATTAAAACTTACTTTCTTGCTGCAAAGACTTGGTGTATTTCTCTGTTACTCATCTCTCAAATTTATTTTTCACTGCAGCATGGCAAAATCCTTCCGTAGGAACTTCATTAACCCCCAGACATACTCCGGGCAAGCTAGCAAACTTCTCTGCACTTGGGATTTCAATATAACTAATGAAAAAGCTGTGAAGCTGAAGCAAAAGAATCTCAGCACACAAATAAAGGTACAGAACAGTGTAGGTGTGTACGTGCATGTACAAATAAGCCTGTGACAGAGTGACCCAAGCATGACAGTCCTGTACATGCTAGACTTAACAGTTGTCTTGAATGTCAAGTTTGAATCTTTACTCCTAGAGTTGACTTAGTAACTTGTTTTTCTTCTCTTTAAGCTACATATAAATATTTGTATGTATTTATTTAATTTTATGAACCTGTGACTAGTAAGATACTTGTCAGAGTATTTGCTCTGTTTCTTTTTCTTGCAATTTAACTGTTTAATGAACAGAAGGCAAAATTTGTTCTTAGTTGTGAAATGTCATATAGCTGAGAGAAACAACTTTTAGAGTAGGAATACAGAGTTGACCTGTAAATATTCCCAAGTTATTACTGCACCCATCTTCTAAAGAAATAATCTTTCCTTCAAGTACTTCAGGTTTTGCTTCATGCTGTTGGCTGACACATTTGTTTCCCTACAGGAAGCCCTCTTTGAAGTAAACAGAGAAGTTCTGAATTTTTCTTTTAAGGAGAGATTTGTTCATTTTGTTATTCATCTTGCTGCTTGGGTTGCCTCCTTGGGAACCGCAGTAGCTGCTTGTGCTGGTGTTTACTTCCTCTCCATTAATAATCTACAGGTAAGAGCAGATTTTTTAATTTAATTTTTTTTGGATGCATTTCTCCACTTGGTATCCTAGACTGAATGCAAACAGTGGACTGTTCACAGTTAAGGCAGTAGGAAAGCATAGCTGTCCTTTGTGCTGATGCACACAGGCTCTGCTGTATCTGAAAAGGGCTCATTTGGAAAGGCACACATTGTTGGGTATCGTTGGGTACTGGATAGAATGCAGGATCTGAGCAGTCTGAGCACATTCTCCCCACCTCAGGGGTTTGACTGCATGGGCTTGTGGCCAGCTTGGAGACAGTGCAGCTAGAGGTCTTGGAAGAAACAGAAGGTGTCTCAGCAGGGCCTTTCCCTCCTTTACTTTAGAGCTGCTTTTAAGCTGAGACTTAGAAGATTTGGCTTCCTGGCTTCACCTTGGATCTGTCCATCACTGCGGTGGTTTGAGTTGTTGGCTGACCCTGGCTGCAGTCACTGTACCTGTTTCCTTTACCCTGCTCAGCTGCTGGGGGACGCCTGTGTCAGTGAGGGCACTGCCTCTGCTTCACTTGTCCTCTGTGACTCAGCTTAGACCTTCCCTTGCAGAGCAGCTTGACTGTGCTGGTCCTTGACATTGTCTCACCTTGCCAAGGTCCCATCTGCTGGCACAACTCCTCCAGTAGCTACTTCCTGGCCCGGCTTCAATGATCTGTGATAGCTTTTACACTTGTAAAATAAGGTGTTACTAATGAACATCCTCCTGAATGACACACCAAACACTGCACCAGCAATAAGGGAGCATCTGTGGGTGGATTATGAGCAGTAACTATTCCATCAGGCTCAGCACAACCAGAGGACTGAACCTCGCCCTCAAAGGCAATCCTTTGTGTAGGATAAGAATCTTAACAAAAGACATGCCCTTTGGATCTCCTCATCCAGGAATGTACAGAGAAGTGTGTCCTTCTGGACACAGTTTAAGGTAGTATTTTACTTGAGGCTCTGAGGTTTTTGTTTATTTGTTTGTTTTTTCCTCCTCTCAAAGCTGTTCATGAAAGGACATAAGAATGACCTGGAGGGTCAAGCTGCCATGTTGGTGCTACCCATCGTTGCCTCTCTCCTCAATGCATTCATCCCATTCTTCTACTCATGGCTTGGGCTCCTGGAGCACTTTCAGAATCCCAGACACCAGATATACGTCACTGTTACCAGGTATTATTGCTATGTCCTCTTAGTGCTTTTGGTTTAGTGGTTGACTCTCCTTTTTAAGAGGAGACTGTGTCTAGGTGGGGTGTTTTTCCCCTCACAATTGGGCATGCTGTGACACTGGTCTTGSCTTTGTAGCTTCTGTAGATGTCCAYTGTGCTGTGGGCATCAGGGGAAAGGAGGGAGAGTGAAGAGGGATCTCACTTCACCACAGGTGCCCAGGTGTAGCACTGCATAACCCGCAGTGCCCCGTGGGCCTTCCTGCCCTGTGAAGCTCTCCACCCAGGCAGGGGCCTGTGCCAAGGTTGTCACGACCCGCTCCTTTTGCGGCAGGACAGCRGAGCAGTGTCACACCTGAGCTCTGAGCGCCTGTTAGTCCTGGCACTGTGCAGGGTATTGTCAGAGTAAAAGGAGGTGGTCATGTGTGACCTGTGGTTATCCCACCACTGTTCCTTTCAATGGGCTTATGAGCCAGCAGTCAGTGCAGTTACTGTTACTTTTTCCTTCCAGAAATATCATCCTGAAAATATCCATCATTGGAATATTGTGCTACTATTGGCTTAACATTGTGTCTGCATCAGAGTCACAGGTAAGGTTTTAAAAATATAATTCTTTGGCTTAAAATATCAGCTCAGGAACCACTTTGATAATAGACTTCCACCAGCAAAGCAAAATACATGTAGTCTCTTGTACAACTGGATTTGCCTTCCTGACATTTCTTTATTAGAATCTTTAGGAAAATAACTGTAGAGGAAAAAGAATAGTTGCCCAACTTGAATTTCAGCTTATCTGAAGCAACACTCAAAGAGAGATCAGATGGGGTTAGTTAGGGTACTACCAAGACTTGGACTGGAGCCTAGGCTTTAGACAGATGCCTGAGCATTAGTGAAGGATGCTCAAGTTATGTGTTTTTTGACTTATGGATATACTTGTACTTTTTTCCATGTTTTTTTTTTTTTCTTCTTGCAAAGTGCTGGGAAACTCTGGTTGGCCAAGATATCTATCGACTTGTTCTGGTTGACTTCATATTTTGTTTGCTTGGCTGTCTCTTTGGAGAATTTGTACGAAGGTAAGTGTTATTTTCTTAAATTTTTGTTTTTATTCATAAAGACTGATGCCAAATATATATGGTCCTTCCTTCCTAATGTGAGAAAAGGAGAAGTACAACAAAGATGTGTGGGTGGCACAACTGATGCTTCCTTGGTTGTCTCCAGCAAGCCTGGTCTCGAGGCACGTGCCATGGCTATGTGCCTGCCATGGTTTCTTACAACGAGGCCAGAGTACTGTTCTGCTCTCCCAGTGTGTCCTCCTTCCCCTTGGATGGAAACCAGGCCTGGAGAAAGGCACAGTGCACTCTGGTAGAGATCCTGGATGGAGTGAAAAAGGTCCTGGAATTGAGCGATGGACAGAAAACACTACTTTTCTGTAGACACACAGAAATGCTACTGCTTTGTCTTAGCATGCCCCTTTGTATTTTTTTTTCCTCTCACTTATATCATTTTACAAAGTGCACACAAGTTCTGAATCTTTATTTTAAAAAGCCTTCATTAGGATGTAGCATGGCTTCCAATGTAGAATTTTGTACTCTGGTAGGTAAGGAAGGGTTTCTTTTCTCATTTCATGAGTAAATGACTCTCAGAAGTCATTTACTTCTGAGTGCATTCCTTTCTACTGCCAGACATTATTTATGAGGTGAGACTGAGAGCACTAAATGTTTACAAGCATTTAGAGTTCCCGGCAATACCTGTAGGAGGTCCATAGTCATTGTTTGCCCTTTCCATACAGTGAGCACAAGGCTGGCACGTAAGTTAGAACATTCATGTTAATTAAATAGCAAACAACATTGAGAAAACCTTGAAGACTCTTTCCTGCACAGCTCTTCCCTGTAATCTGTGTCCTCGTGCTGTTCCGATAGGAAGCCAACTCCCAGCAGGAGGTTACGGTAAAAGCTGTGGTGTCAGCAGTGATGAATGTGTGAAGGCACCAGCCTTATGGCCCCAGGAGATTAGAAATACAGTTGTGTTGATGTGTTCAGAGACACACCCAGCGTGCTCAGCACAGAAACCTTGTTAATGGTGCAGCTGGGCAGATGGTACAAAGTCTGATGTTCAAGGAAAGATGAAAAACACACAAAAAACTAAAAAGCAGAATGTGAATCTAGCTCAGAGAAAATGAGATATTAAAGTGAAAATGTTGGTCCTCAGCAGGAAGCCTCTGGGTACTTACTTACCTGTCTGTATCTCAAGTTACTTGGGCCCTCACTTAGTTTAATGTACAAAATGCTTCAGGATATGGTGAGAATATCATCCTATAAGATTTTCAATTGAGGGTGAGATTTTTTCAGGACTCCAAAACTGAAAGTACTGGAGTAACTTGCAGTTTCAGCTCTTTAACCAGAAAAGTATGTTTACGTGTAGCATTTTATATGTTTACGTGTAGCAGTTTATATGTGTGTGTATACATATACGCACACTGTGTGTGTATATATATATAATAGTATATATATATATTATATATATATATTATATATGTACACACTATATATATTCTTTGAAAGTAGCATAAAAATATCCCAGGTCTTATTCCATTATTTTATTGTTTAATTTTTGATTTTCTGTCCAATCAACAAGCTGTGCCTGCATTGCAAGATGTAGTGAATGAAGTCACATGAATAATTTGTCACTTTTGCCAGTATTCAGAAGCTTCCTTGCACAAATTTCTACAGAGGGTTTAATCACTTAATAAATGCTATTRTACCATTATTTCTTTCCCCCCAGAATTATTGGAACAACAGTCTGCGTAAACCTGGGGATGCCAGAATTTGATATTGCACGAAATGTTTTAGATTTGATCTATGCACAGACTTTGACCTGGTAAGTGGTGAATTTATGGCCAAAATTTTGACCCTTAGTTATACCACAACACATCCTGACTGGTGCTTTTATGAATGTTTTGCATCTTGAAGGAAAGAACAGAATAAATATCTGAGACAGTATATAAAGTACCTTGTAAATATTGTTACTTGCCTGTTTTCTTTGTAGTTATGCAGATGATAGCAATAACTATTCAGAATCCAGGCAAATCACCTGTAGTTTGGYTTCTCTAGGAGAAAGTTGTGAAAGSAACATCGTGGAATTTTGCTTACTTCCCCACTGGAAGAGTGTTCCTATYGAAACAGTTTCAGTATTAAACACTAAAAATAAAAAAGCATCATTATTTCTTCATTACTTCTAAGAATGTGTATGTTACCAAAATTATAAGAGAATTTTGCAGGCATGTATGTACCTATATCTATATATTTGGTTTGAATTTGCATAGATTTAAAGGTTAACTTACTGATACAAGATCAGTGTTAATATACCTATATTTGCCAAACCCTAGCTGTATAGAAATGTTTTTAGTGCAATAAGCACTGTGCAGTGAACACTGGATATTTAACTTTTTTTTTCTCAATTTTTCTGTATCCTTTCTGATAGGATTGGTATCTTCTTCTCRCCTCTGCTGCCTGGTATCCAGATGATAACATTTTCTATAGTATTTTATGTGAAAAAGGTAACAAGCTTTACATGCATTCGTCATAAAGAACTATATCTCTGAGAGCACTTGGCCTCTTAGCGGGGATGAATTGGTTTGAAGTGCTGGGCCTCCTTGGAGGCTGGGAGCTTTGGAGTGTAGGGAGCAATCTGATTGGTTGGGCTTTTTTTTTGCTTTAAAAGAGCAAAATTTAGATGTACACGCTCAAGTTACAAAACTTGAGAGGGAAAATGTAGAAGGGTAGGAGGAGAGGTTAAGAGCACAGTTAGGGAAAATAATAGTGGAATCAAAAGCTGAGGAAATTAAGGGGTGTCCGTGTATACGTGTCTACGCAGACACAGTCTGTTGACTTTTCTGTTCCCTTTTCTGCCCCAGTAACCTAAATCTTAACAGGGTGATTCCGATAAAGATCACRGTGCAATTTTCTTCTCTTCAGACTTCTTTTTCTTAGTAGATAATAGACTATTTATTAGATGGTTAGGTGATTTGTAGCACTGAACGTACACCTGGAGCAAAGCTATAACTAGAACCATGGATTTTGGCTTCCCTGAACTTGGTTTGTGTGTTCTGCAAACACCACCCCCCATCAGAACCTCACTTTACATTGAACCATTTGAAAGGCTGTACTCTTGAAGTTTTTAAAAACTACAGTATCTCTCAAGTCCTTACACAAGAAATTATTGAAAACAATGGTATTCCAGCAGTTGCCTCCAGAAATTTCTGGAGGATTGACTTAAGCCCACCTGAAGTGGCAGGTGACACTGGGCCAAGGCTGAGTGTGTTCCCATCTCTTTAAAGGTCAGTCTGATGATGAATTGTCAGCCTCCCCGCAAGGTCTGGAGAGCTGCTCAAATGACAACATTGTTCATCTTCCTACTCTTCTTCCCATCCCTTGTGGGAGTCCTGTCTGTCATTGCAGTCACTGTCTGGAGGTAAGTAAGAGCACCGACGATCAGGYTTGCCATCTTACACGTTGATTTGAAAACAGGGAGAAGAATCAGTGGTTTTCCATGTATAAAAGATAAATCCTTTTTAATTGCCTGTGAAACGTTTCAAACGTTCATGAAATGTTCTGTATTCTCAAAACAAATCRTTCTCAGTTTGTAAGAATGTGGTTAGTGTAGTGTGTAGGATATATGGGAGTGTACGCTGTCTCAGAAGAGAGTGGGAGGAGAARCAAAGTTGCACTGAAATTTTGGGTTCCTTTTAAATGTCGCAGAAAATTCTTTGATTTGGCTTTTCTTCCTCAAAGCTTTCTGTGACTGAGCCTGTTGCATTACAAGCCATACTGAGTCTGTAGGGAAGAAACACCTGGAAAAACTCAGTTCAGTCAACTTCTGGATTATTTCCAAACTTCACACGCCCTTTTGGCAGCYGGTGCTAAGCAATGATGCAGCTTGGTAGTTGTCAGTATTTTAAAACTACATTGCTTATGTGTATATTTCTCTGTGGTCATATGATGTGGTCATACAACAGAGATTCCTCTTTTTCTTGACRATTCTCAACCATGTGAATTTGGTATTTAGCGAGACTGGTGACTGTATCTGAAAACAAGGACAATGATATACTTCAGAACAAATATCTCCAGATGCGAAGTGGGAGTTTCAGACTCTTGAACTGGCTCAGTCTCAAAGCAACAATATTTTACTATTTCAATTTGTCTGAAAACTTTCATTCTTGCTGTGGGCTACCTTTGCCACATTCTGTTGTTGCTGAAAGTGCAACCCTGATAGTGACTCAGGGTCTGGAAGGCAAGGTGAGATGGTGATTTTATTAAGGATATGTGATGCAACTTGGAAAATTCAGATTTTCAAATTCCTATAGCCTATGCTATGTTGTTACTTCTAGGTTGTTACATTAGACTTGCTGTATTTAGGTCAGGATTACCTTTAAAGGACTGGTACTGCTSCACTGCATTAGAGTCTCTGATCTTTTACTGTATAGACCAAACAGAGTGTTTTAATGGTCAAAATGTCACTTCGGGAAACAAATTGAACGTAGATGATGAAAGTTCCGTAACACTCAAAGGAGACCAGAGGACTATAGCAAACTAAMAAGCAACTTTATGTGCTCCATATTTAAATCAGTGGTTAGTACCTGTGGTTAGTACCTGAAGCTTTAAATGTCTATTTTCTCATACTTTCAGGTTAAAACCTTCAAAAGAGTGTGGCCCTTTCAGGGGTTTATCTTCTATCTATGCTGCAATCTCTGTATGGATAGAAATACTAAAAAATTACCCTGGCTCAAAATGGGTAGTGTGGATCTACCAAAATTTATTTCAAGGTGCACTGTTCTTCTTCATCCTCTCTACAATTCTCCTGTAAGTACCTGCTAATGAAAAGCACTGGAAAAGAATTTGATGCAGAAAACCTGGCAATGTCGTGGGCAGTGTCTACAGTGAAATTGCAAAGTACATCTCAAACATCAGAAAGCTCATATATTGGAAATTCATGTATTTAAAGTGTATGAAGAAGTTATAAAAAATGTTCCTTTCATGTTAGGATCCCAAAGCTCTTTACAAACCAGCTTCATGCAGACTCTGGGAGATAGTTTTTGACTGAACTTTGTTGATACCCAGGCTTCCAGATCTGTTATCACTGCCATAGTTATCATTAAGAACATGAGCAAAGAGAAACATGCTGCATATAGTTTGCAGGATAAATTGCCTTTTTTTTTTTTTTTTTTGGAGGTGAATAAATCAATAGGGAAAGGTCCAGCTTTCTTAGGCACAGGTGAAAAAGATGAGGTCTGTGCTAGAACTTTCTTCCAAAATACAGAAGTTCGGGGGTGATCACTTCGTTTTTTCACAGATTACAGGGATACTGTGGAGTGTTGTAGCATGTTAAAGTTGGCACACCATATGGGGAGTGCTAAGAAATAGTCTGCAGTCTGTTTCCAACTAAACATAGATAAATTCACATACCATCCCCTAGACCAAAGTAATATATTTTGGCAAAAACAGTATGTCTTTATGTAAGATATGTGTCCCTTAGGAGGGTTTGTTGCTGTAGATGTACTACTTGATCCTTCTAGCATAGGATGGACCTTGCACATCTAAGAGTCAAATGCTGTTCTCATAAAACAAGAAAATTTCCACCTATGTTTGGTGGATCTGGGATTTATCTGGAAGCAGTAAGTTTTCAGTGTTGTGGCTTAAGTCCCCGTGCCTAAGTAATTGATACAAGGCGGGGTAAGAGCAGCAGGTTGAAATATGTTATCAGAGATGCACCTTGTACTGTTAATCTACTTTAATTGTGTGTGACCTTGAATCAGAGCCCATAAAGCTTTACATCTGCTCCCAGAAAACATCATGGGTTTGCTCACGGGCTTTGTTCACAGGTTTTTGTAATGAGATAGATATTTGGTATATAAAATGAAAAAGAAAGCTTTCCGCTTAGGCAATGTCTGGGAGGAGATGCACATGCATGTGACGTGAGTGCTCATCTTTTGCACTTTCTCTTCTTTAGAATTGTTACATATCTTTACTGGAAAATAATAGAAGGAAGAAAGAGCATGGTCAAGCTCTTACGTAAGCATATTGTCAATGTAAGTTTGACTTGCAACTTTGGCTTCTTTGTTGATTGTCTCATCCTCCTGTAGTGCAGTTGTAACTTTTCCTATGACAGTRTGGGAGAAAGGGGAAGCCCTCCCTTGTTTCCCATGAGATTTGCAGGATACTTAAATCACAAGCAAAAAAAAAARAAAATTTATAGAAAAATAATTTTACCTTCAAGCTCAGCTACTGTCACTTTCTTTGCAGATACATTATTCTGGAATAAAAGGAATTTTAATGATTATTCTGCTCAGTGGTTACTCATAGATGGGCCTTGAGCATCTCTCAAGAATGGTTAGTGTATTCCAGCTAATGACCAAATGCATCTTCTCTATAGGTAGGAAAAGATAAAATGTTTTTACTTGAAAAACTACGGGGACTGCCAGCAGCAAGACAAAACCTATCTGTGCCGAGAGGACAAGACCGGCAGGTCAGTTGGATAGTTCACATGCTACTATTTTAATTACTTACTTGTTATGATTTTGTGGGATTCCTCTATTCTTGTAACTAGGCAGTCATTTTGGGATACCTTATACTAAAAACCTTAAAAACCTGCATGTATCTAAAAACATACAGCATAGACCAACAGCATCCAGCCTTACTGCCTGAGCTCTGCTCTTCCTTTGCTAACTGGACCTTATCTACTTCTGTTTCATYTAATTATTTGTTTATAAGGTCTCGCAATAACAGCTAAATTGCATAGTTCTTAAACCCAAGAGACCAGTCCACAAACAAGAGGGGTTTCCAGCAGCAGAGTGAGAACAGGACCTTGAAAACTGCCACCTGCAATTCCTTTCTGTGTGCATAACAAACACGAGTGAGTCTCTTCTACCTTGGATCCATCTTCGCCATAGCTGACTTCAGGAGCATGATGCATCTCGCTAGATGATCTAACAGAAGGTGCCGCTCGGTTGGCAGAGCGGGGAGGTCGTGTCCCTGCGTCACCACGAGATGGAGCGCGAGGCTGGCACAGCCTCTGCTTGCGCAGTCTCTGGTCRGAGCTCAACAGGAGGCTTTTCTGACCATTTCTCAGCAAACAAAGACCCCTCCCTGTGCTGAGATCTCTGCACAGGCTCTCTCTTCTATTAACRTCTCCAGATTTGCTCCATTGTAGTGATCTTGACGTCCCTTTCAGTACTGTCAAACAGTACAGCAGCTGAAGCAGCTGAGGTAGGAAGAAACCTCAGAAGGTCATTTAGGAACCTCTGCTCGCAACAGGGCTAAGCAGATCAAGTTCTAATATGCAGCACTACTTGGCTCCAAAGGAGAGGCTTTGTCATATTTCAGCCCACAATGGAGCCCTTGGCTCCATAGGACAGTCTTTGGATTGTCCTATGCTAGAGAAACCTCTTCAGGTTAAATGAAGGGACTTAACATCGTGAATTTGTAAAAGAAGGAGCACATTGAGGCCCATGGTCTTATTTCTCCTTCAGTTTGTTTTCAGTTGTTTTTTTTTGTTTGTTTGTTTGTTTGTTTTTTCCAAACACAGACTGACTCCATAAGTGTAGAAATGTAGCAAAACTAATCTTAACAAGACACACAAACACAAGTCAAAACAACCAAACAAAAATGGATTCCACCCACATGACTGACATTGGATTTCGTGGTACTGGGTGGCATTAATGCTATCCAAACCCTGAGTAAAAGAAAATACTCTTGACTGTAAAGTGAGAAAGCTTGAAGTAAATAAGCATTGTCTTGCATTTGGAGATTTACAGATATTAGAGAATTTAGATATTCCTATACTTGCTTAGGTTTGATTTCAAAAGGAAATGACAAAATAACTGAACTCTAGATCTAGTACAAAGGACACATCTCTAAAACAAGGAGTAACARCCTTTAAGTTGGATACAACCAAAAAGTCACGGTTGGAAGCCAGGATATATTTCTGCTAATGTCAAGTATTCTCTTTCAGAGAAGCTCTGCTTCAGATCGTTTATCTATGCGACCTGGCCAGCACATGCCAAGCTACCCAGAAAGGACATTTGACAGAAATCAAAATGCATTCCATGAGGATGAGGTGAGATAGCTGAAGAAGGAAGTCCCTGCGTGAGCATGATATAGAGAACAGTAATATGTTRGACAAATACAGTAATCTAGGAGAGAAGGACCTGAAATGACAAGTTAAGCTGAACAAGTTATACCTGAACTGTCATCAGAATGTCTTTGGAATAGCCATGTTCTTACAGATCTGCTTAGATCTGTAGATCTGCAGATTCTTGAGGAAAGGATATCATTTTGTTACTGGTAACTGGTAGCTTTTTAGATAAAAGATGATAGGCACAAGAGGAAAGTATTCATGTGAATCTGACTTACGAATTTTATTTTCAGTTTTCCTATTCTCCTGAGATCTTGGAGGGAATTGGCCTTCCAATAGGTAAGCAACAAATGCTGGCCACAGAGAAAGCAACCCTCAGAAGTTCAACTCAGTATAAATGTTTGATGTGGTAGACACACAGAATATACTAGAATRATATAATAGACATAGAATTTTATCATCGTGGGTGAAAGGAAAGCAAAAAGAGGGACCTTCTAGGGCCAATGTCTTCTAGCAGGGAACACTTATGGGTAGTGTGCTGTGATGGGGTGGTGCTTCTGCAGCCTCATCACTAGCTCCTCACAGCAGAGCGCTGAACTGCTTTGGGTAAACGAGGCACTTTGCGCTATGGCAGCAAGGAAGGCAAGACTTGCATCCCGTGCAAGTGGTTATTAGTGATGTACAGTTCCTAGGACACCCTGGGTCCTGAGTAAAACCAGCTATGGAATCTTGCCTGATGACTTCAACTACTTTGTTTACACAGACATCTTCATTCTAAATGCTGGTCRGATCAGATGCTTAAGCAGCGTGGAGTTTTAACCAGCGGGTGGGTGGTTATTAGACCTGCGCCCAGCAAGCCTAACAGCACTTCCTTTGTGGAAAGCAGATGCAGAGACATCCCGGCCAAGCAGCAGGACGGGGATGTCGGAAGCACTCGCGCTTGCCCTGCGTGCTCGACGAGCAGCTGAAGAAGACGATGATGACCGGGATTATTGACCGTGAGCGCACCGAATGAACAGCCAATGTTAACAGTCACAAGCTACTTCTGCAAGAAGTGACAGTGTTTTGCACTAAGGACTGGAAAAACATGGGGGAAAAAAAATTGTTTTTTCCCAAATGGAATAAAAATCCAAACATTAGATTGCAAAATGCACCCTAAGTGTAGTTATAGGGCAGGTTTGGTTTGGAAGTAGTGTGATTCTAGCGATCGTAAGCCTTCACCCAGGATTCTACTGTGTCAGCACAGTAAAGGCGCCTCCACAGTTGTTCGTTCATTGCTGACTAAACGTAGACAACCTTGTGCCTAATTGTAAATAAAAACTTTGGTCTGAAAGTATTTTTATATCAATTAAATAGTGTGAACTACTTTTAYATGATCTAAACAAGTATTCGTTAAATAAAGAGGATTGGTCAAATAAAGAGTAAAATTAAATGACAGTTATTTTTAATGACTGATACGTTGTAATGGCTGCAAAATAACTTGTATGAACCACTMTGGAACCATCTGTTCCATTTTCACTTTTTATAACTGTTACTACAACCACTCAAAATGAGTTTTGATAGTAGAAGCTTTTCTTAAGGATGACTATATTTTCAAAATTCTGTTTTAAGTGCTTGTAAACAAAAAGTCTGTGGTGTTTATCCTTCCAGTGAAGGATGGATTAGAAGTAACTAARCAGATACTTTTCATCAGATGTGGCTTTGAGACACTTGTTGTTGCTTAAGATGGATTATCTTGAAGGAGAGGGGCACATCTCTTCCTCAGGATCATAATTTGGTTAAAGACAACCCAAAAATAGCTATTAAAGGTATAGAAAAAAGGACATTTACACACACTATAAGTCCAAAGATTAAATTTTATTAAATTTTGCTGTGTACATAGCAGTGAACAYTTGTGAATGGGCCTTGTGTTAGCACTGAGGATGGTGACTGAGTACAGCAAGATGGGAGAGGCAATGAGAAGAACTTGGAGGCCAGAGCTGCCCGCCCGGAATGCGGCTCCCCGGAGCCACAAGAAGCGGCTGGAGGACGCAGCAGCGAATGCAGATTTGATACATGGTGGGCACCAGAGCACTGAGCAGAGGAGTGTTGGTTCTGCAGTACGGGGTGGACGAGCGACATGAGGAGAAAAGGCTCCTGATCTCSTAGCGTAGCTGCCTCGGTGTGTACAGCACTCTTCCTTGCTGCTAAATATCTGCTAAMTATTTGCTATCTGAGTAAAAAGAARTCACCCTCCCTTTGCAGAAAGGCTAAAAATCCTGGCACTTGAATACATGAGTAAACAACTCATTGTTTTAGAAAATGTTTGTAATAGCTATTGCTGTCCATGTCTRTTTGGCCCATCTACAGCAACTCTATTTCGGTGGTAGCTCTTTAATTCCAGATCATATTTGTTCTTCTCATCAACTCATTTGATCATAATCTTACCCTTCACTGCTCTCTTCCAGGACAGAGTAAGTACAGTAGCAAATAGATAATCCTCATRGTAAAAAAGATTTTAAAAGATTTCCTCATCAGACTGGAAAGTAAGAATTTCTAAAGCAGGGCATGCATGCACTTTGCAACATCACTGTCAGCTGCACTCAGGAGTATTGCCTCACTGTGTGAGGGGGCAAATGCTTCTCTCCTGCCACTAAACTTGCTTTAAATGGGGCAATTGTTTATTTTTTCCACCGTTCACTTTATTTTCAAAACGATTCTTTTATTAAGGTTGATTTTAAATATTAGCTGGCTGTGTGAAGTGCAAACTAATTCTCGCTATGAGATGTATCATCAAGAGCTGTTTAAATGTGGTAGCTGTGTACTAAACTGTACCACGGATCCACCTGATCTGCTCTCTGGCTTCTTGCAGGTGCTGTGCTCCACCAGCACGTTAGGAAGCGCCCACCCGGTGTGCAGTGCAGATCTAAGCTGCAGAGCAACAAGGCCTAAACAAAGAAGGTATTTAACAACACACTAGTACAAGACAGATTTCTGCACCGTGATTACACTTTCTACTCACTCCTGCATTGCTACATGTGGCAGTTGAAAGGTATCTTATGAGATTACACCTCAAACTGCAGCAGGTAACCAATCACTTAAATGTTTGAATCACTTATTTATATTGAAATTAGCAAATTAGTATCTTGTTTTCCAAAATTATTTTAGTTATTTGACTTRATAAAATTTCCATGAATTTGGGCTAAGAAAAGCTGCTCTTGCTAACATTGACCATCTTCCCCAACTACTAGCTCCCTCCAGAGCAGAGTTGTCAAGGGAAAAAGGTTTCACTGATTAGATATTTAAAAAAATCACGCAACCTTTCTTGCACTAATTTTTGGGTACTTCAATCAATCTGCTGATAAGCATCTAGTAAAATATACAGTAACCTTGAGAGTACAAATGCCTACTTGCTTATTGTAAATACTTGACTTCAAATTAATTCTGGATGACAGATTCCCACAAATCCTTGTCCTTCAATTGTGCAAACAGTTTTTCAGCCAACTAACTACAAAAGGCATTTCAGCTCTATTTGCTTTACAGCTAGCACCACTCAATATAGAGCTTTCTTTTAAAAAGTAAATACATTCATGTGTGCTACTATTGGAAGGAAAGATTTTCTGTCCTCCTTTACTTCTTTTAAAAAGACCAGAAAGTAAGAAAATGCTCAAGTTTTAACCATTAATGCTCACAGTCTTTACACTGAACATGAGAAGCTGGCTTTTACTTCCTTGTTGGGAACACAGCTATCCTTCCATGCAGCAGGAACTCACTTCAGCATTATTATTTTCAGGTTTTGTTTTAAGAACTGTAGCATAGATGCTTTTCAGATACCACAGACACACCTCAAATTACTATGTCGCTGCAGGGCAGATAGTTTAAATTACCAGAATCAAGGCATGATTTTAAATCATACTATGAATAAAATGCTGATTTGACTTTATAGCCAAGATTTAAATAAAGCAAAGGAATAATCAGAAAATCATACATCAATCTGCAAAGATCGCTTGATACCTAATTAAATTGTCAAAATCCTTCTGCATTACACTGTGATTTCTTCATCTTTGCACAGGCTCARTGTGTATATCAATATTTGCACCTCAATTTTATCCAATGTTACAACAGAGGGTTTTTCTGCATTCAAGATCTGATCAAATAGAATTAGGTCCCTGCTCGTCCTTTCTCCAGAACTATCATGAGCAGTCCCAGCTGCATCAAGCATACCCTTGTGTTGGGAAATCCAGCCTTGCCAGAATAAGGTAGTCCGTTTAAATGGAAGGTATGCCAGCAGGCATGCATCTAGTAGTGGGGATCACAGTCTTCCACCAAGCTGTCTGTGATGTAGCTGGCTTCCAGGACTGTTTCATAGTATCTTTTCTCTGCAAATGTGTTCACTGTCCAGGCAACCACTTGAATTCCTTTTGAAGACCAGYGCCTCACATAGTCTCTGTATAGAATAAATAAACTGTAAGCTAGATACTACCCTATTTCATGCATACAGCACTCAAGCTAAAACTGCATTTTAGTTTTACATCAGTATTTCATCAAGAATTATTGCATGTCATCTTTTGCAGCAAAATACCCTTGAAGAGGCAAAATCAACACTATCCTTCAAGATAAAATTTAGGATCTAACAGAAGGTAAAAATACAGATTGAAAAGACAGGCTTAAATGTAATGAATATAGATTGAAAAGAGAGAAGTATAAATGTAATGAAACTAACTCTGTAAACTTGATTACACAATACTAACTGGAGCACCCTGATAAACAGGTGCTATTTCAGCTTCAGCTTCACGTGTTAGTAGAAATGGTATTGTCTTCTGATACATTAGCAAGCTTTAAACACTTACTGAGAAACAAAATTCTTCTGTATAAGGAAAGCTGAAACCCCACATAATCGCCACAAGAAACTGTGTAGGCTCCAATCTAGAATGACATCCATCATCATATACCAGTAATGTTTCCAGAAGGCATCAAAACGGGCAGTCCCATTTCCAAGATGACTCAGTTGCCAGGGCCTGTGTGTTAGTGCTGTTACAACATTTTTATCAGCTTGTCTCATCTGGAAGATCAAGATGAAGACATTGTAGTTCACACAAATGCCAAGCTGCAGAGCTGCACTGAATATAAAGTGGGAGAGGTTAAATGCAAAGTGATAGCTTGAATCTGCAGCTCTATCCAAGTTTTCCCCTTTACAATCCTGGTCTTTTCCTAACTCTTTTTGAAAATTGATAATAATATTGTACTGGTTTTCTTTACTTTAAAATGTGCTGAATAAGTGACTGCTCTTATGTTAACAAGCAGAACAGTCAAACAACAGAATAAAATAGATAGTAAATGGATTTGACAACAAGAATTAGGAAACAGTTTCAAGAATAGTCTACCTATACTTCAAAATGTGAGACTTATTTAGATGTTGCACACAGACACCTGCCACACGCCAACTTTAACAGTGATAAACTTTTTTTTTTCAGAATGGGAATGTTGCTGTTGATTAATAATATGTGCAACTAAGGAGCCCAGAATCATTCACTAAGATGATGCAAGAGACTTATGATTTGTGCTTCTTTTATTTTCAGTCTTAACAGCCCAAACTAGTCTGGAATTTTAAGCTGTATATCTCACTGAAAATCTCAGCTAGAAATAAAAAAATTCAAAATAAGCTTTTAGGAAACGTTACCTTATAAACAACATCTGGCATGAAAGAACAGACTATGCTGTTGTTATACAAACGAGGAAACTCCAGGTAGAGTTGTTTTAGAGCTTGAACTGCCTGTCAATTAGAGATACACACAGGTGTAGCATATAAAATAATAAAGATTGATTACAAGTACCTCCCTTCAATATTTTAAACTGTAGAAGAATAGGATCCCTGCTTAGCTGTTACATAGTTCCCCTMAGTACAGGCAGACAATTCACATTGTTACACAGTGATAGCATGAGCCCAGCTCAACATTCATACAAGCCCCATTCTTAGTTGGGAATTGCTGCTTCCCAGAACATCAGAATGTGAGGAGTGAAGCCCAAAGATGGTTGTTTTTTTTTTTTTTTTTTTGGTCCAACTTTGGATGACGCAAGGCCCAATCTCCTTCCTACTGGAGAAGGGTCTGTACTATATTTTATCTAGTGACCAACAGCAGGCTAATGACCCAAAGCAAGGCTCAGTGAAGGTGACAACCCATAATAAGTAAGTGGTACCTGGTTTGCATGGCCTTTGACATCGAAGTAGATGATAAGATTGTGTTGCAGAGACTCCACAACAGCTTCTTTCAAAGTTGGTACTTTTTCACCCTGGAATTTGCTCCTGTTGAAATACACAACTTCTTACTGGAGTGCATAGACAAACAAATCCCTGAGTACATGGAGCTGTGTTCCAGGGATTCCTAAAAAAAGCTGGCAACTCTTCCACTATTAGGGACAGGGTCAAGCACCAACAGAAAAGGTAGCAGCAGTCTCACACAGTGCAAAGCTGCACATCTATAGCGATATATGCACAGCTTCTTTCCCCGCCAAATCCCACTAGACAGTCATACCCCTCCAAATTCAAGGTCTAACACAATGCATGCCAAGACAGTGTCTCACACTGAAATAATCTGAGATTTTCACTTACATATAATAAGTGAAGCATTCAGTCTCAACTATGGACCACCTACCCTCTCACTTCACCCTGCTTTGACAGTGCTCCTTAGCCCCGAGCTAGAAATGTACRTCTTGACAGAGTAAGGCAGACAAGCTGAGGATGTAGGAGAAAAAGCTGCATGCATCAGTAAGTTATTCCTGATAAAGTGACAGCCAGCAACAGTTGATCAGCATTAACTGCCTATGTAGAAGTTCTCACTGTGTGGTTCAGGAAATCTGGCCAGCTCCTTTTCAATATATAATCATCATGTAATGATTAGAAAACATRAAGTTGCCCATTGAAAGCAA
Source organism: Nothoprocta perdicaria (assembly GCF_003342845.1). Classification (NCBI taxonomy): domain Eukaryota; kingdom Metazoa; phylum Chordata; class Aves; order Tinamiformes; family Tinamidae; genus Nothoprocta; species Nothoprocta perdicaria. The sequence continues at coordinate 7,415,519 of NW_020454316.1, read as the reverse complement.
AATTCCCAACACATAATCAGCCAAGAAATACATGTGAACAAAAATAATTTTACTCAACTACGCAAGTCAATTTTGGAACCTAGTGAAAATGACAGTATCTTACGTCCATTTATAGTCCCTTCTGCAGTCCATTTATAGGAAACTTATGTGCAGATTAACCTGACGCTCATTAGATGCCTATGGACTGTCAAAATTATCTTGACTCTACTGTTCTTGTTTCAGGAATGAGCAAATGTTACTAATATCAATTGAAGGGTAACAGACAGGACTCTCTTTTGAATTTGAAAAAAAAAATCACTAATAGATCAAAGTAGTCATTTTCTTTGTCATGGATGTTTGTTGCTGTTGAAACAATAGTCTCACTACAGCAATATGTCTTTTACCATAGTCTATGWTTTGCAGATGGATTAAGCCTCCTGACTTCATCAAAGGTCAAGTCGGACAGTCTTCCGGACCCATCAGTCGTCCTTTCTACTGTGTCATCGTGCATTAAAACAGGAACACCGTCCGCAGTGAACTCAAGATCCAGCTCAACTCCCGTTGCTCCATTCTCAGCTGCCTTGAAAAAAACAGAAACCACATATACAAAAGAAAAGACAGCTTTATAGAATTAGTAAAGATACTGCTATATTTAGTGTCTTTTCTGGGAAGAATATGAAACTATTCAATAAGTTCAAATATGAAACTATTCAATAAGTTCAGTCTGCAGACCTTAGGAAGTTTTATCAAGTTATTGGAAAACATATTTGTGTATCAACTGAAAAGATATTATCTCTCTTATACATAACATGCTAGTGATAATGTCTTAGCCATGGGGTTAGGATCAGAATAAAATAAAGCAGGAAACCTGCTCCCTCCTTCTTGTCCAATAACTCCTGAGTTCTTAAGTTGTGTTACTTCCTAAAAGGGATGGGTAGCAGTTTAGATAACTTGCACATTAATACTTGGAAGGCAACTACATGTTCTAAACCAATCATGGCCRACACTTTCATTAGAGCAGGCCACACAGCATAACGACTTTCCTTGCCAGCAGAAAGAGCTCTCAGCCTTCTTTTATGCAAAATAATATACTTCCTTTCATGGTCAAGATTCACCATGTTACAGTTGATCCACCCCAGAGAAGTACACATAAAATGCCCCAGAAGCATCGGTTATGATGCTTTTACTAAATACTAAATGCATGTAGGCAAATCCTAATTCCTGTTTAAGGATTTCCTATAAAAGAAATGCTTCCTCCTGCTTCCCATCCCTTTCCCAGAAAAGACTCCAGCAAGCACAGAATGAGCTGCAAGATGGCTTGGAAGGCCAGATGCCCTCCTGGAATCAAGAGCAGTGCCACAGAAAGACAAATGCACCAGATGCTACCATATAGTCAAGTAAGGATGCTCTGAGACTGGAACAGGGGCCTTCCCTCACCCAAAGGTAARGGGCCAGCAGATCTCCAGCATCTCATCACTGCAGATACACTACAGAGAGASACTGCTAACGTCTACTCCATATGGTCTCTAAAGAATATTTTCATTCTAATTGCTTGTCAGACTTARAGCAGCCTCTTAGAAACACGAAAGCTTCCCATGGGCTGTGTTAAATATTCCAAATGCTTTACAAGTTCAGAGTCATCTAGCTGTTTTTTTGTGGCTTGGATATACGAAGTAAAGTCTTTTTGGAATAAGTCCCAGGGACCCAGACATCTACTGTATGCAATCAATGTGATTTTGTCCAGTTTCCAGAAAAGGAAATTTCATGTTCTCTCTGCTGCCTGGGCAGTGAACTCGTCAGATTCCCAACTCTGATGCAACATGACAAGACAGGTGAGGTGGCTGGGCTGATCAAAGGAAAGTTCTTGCAATGCTGAGTTTTCCTTAGCTGTGGATTCTCAGAGCTCATTAGAGACCTTCAGAGAGATGACCTTGATACTAAGCTCCTGTGCTCCCTCTACAGTCTGCCGCCACACCTACAAAATAAAGTATTTCATTACTGCTACAGGGCCAGGCTGTGGCTCAGACACGGGCTGCAGGGCAGGGGGTGAGAACACCCACCCGGACACAGTTCACATTCAAAAGACCCCAAACCCATCAGTCCACGCTGGCTCCTCCTGCAAAGCAACATGGCAAAGCAGAGGCGGCCGGCGCCGGTTCAGAYGATGAGGGCTCGGCGCCTGCTGCAAAGACACATCAGCAAACACAACCCCAGACTTGTGTTACTTCAGCAGTGCGACCTGCTTCGGTGTCCGGGCCGCCAGGGCCAGAGGGGATCCGGCGGGGCCGGCTGCCGAGGCTGTCGGAAGAGCCTGCGCTTCCCGGGCTCTCCCCTGCCCTCCATCCTCCTCCCCAGCACGGGTAGCTCCGGGCGGCTGGGGCACGGAGCCGCCCCGGGGCCCGGCGGGCCCTGCTGACCTGTCGGATGGCCGCCAGCGTGTTCTCGGGCGCGTCGTGAGCGCCGCCGCGGTGGGCGATGCGGGCGGCGGCGCCGCGGGGCCGCACGATGCGCTGCGCCCGCTGCGGCGCCGCGGGCTCCAGGCTGAAGACGTGCAGCGCCAGGTAGAGGCCGGCCGAGAGCAGGCAGGCCAGCGCCGGGCTGCGGCTCAGCGCCAGCGCCGTGCCCAGCAGCACCGTGACGGTGCCCAGCAGGCCGTCGCCGTGGCACAGCATGGTGACCGGACCCGCACCGCACCGGACCCCAACGGCCACCGCCAACGGTCACTCAACCGCTAGCCCCACCGCTAACCCCCGCACAGCCCCTCTCGCTCGCCAGCCAATCRCCGTGCAGGACTCGCCAATCGCCCAATGGGGAGCGGCGGCGGGGCGGGGCGGGGCCGGCGCGCGGCGCGGCTGCGCGTGCGGCAGCGGCGGCGCCTGAGGCGGGAAGGCGGGAGCTCTGCTGAGGGAAATGCGGCTCGGTGCGGCGCGACTGGGCACGGTAGGAAACGGGCCGCCTTAGCCGAAGCACGGGCCCTGCTGCCCATACTGGCCCTGACAAGGGACCGGGGAGCATATGGCCTTTTTTTTTTTTTTTTTTTTTTTTTTTTTTTTTCCCAATTATGCTATCTAAGTAGAAGTACGACATTGTTTTCCAAGTTAGCATGCTTCCAGCTATGTCAGTGTCAGCTGTTTTAACTGCCTCTTCAACCCTTTCACAGACTAAACATGAGGCTTGGTATTGTAAAAGAAAAAAAAAAAAAAACCTCCCCAAGGAAAAAAAAAAAGGCCAAGAGAGCTAAAGAGCAACCTAAGAGATGGGAACAGCCTTTGCTGGGGAGTAAGGTTCACTTCTGCCCCTTGTAAAGAAAATGTGATCCACTGGACAAAAGAGCAACGAGATAAGAAGCTGCAAAGGTTAAAGAAAATCCAACTTGTTTAGTCTGGGGAAGAAARAAAGAAAAGCTAAACAGAGATAGAGAAGATCAACTTGAACAAGAAGAGGGTTGAATTTTTCTAATGGATAGAATGGGAAGAAACTGCAGCAAGGGAGGTTTAGTGACTAGAGGTGGAACAGGCTGCTCAACTGGAATTACTTAAAAATAACACTGTCACATGTTTTAGCTGATACTAAGTGTGATTCCATCTGATAAAATACCAAACTGCTGCCATTCYCTGCTGCCTCTGTGCTTCTGGCAGCTATACTATGAGAAAAATCAGACACAAAACAAATAATGGAATATCCAATTAGACCTCTTAGGTTTTTATAAATCTTTTGATAAATTCTGTAAGATTTGAAATATGGTGTTTTATAAGGTGTAACAGATAAAAAATATTATTGAAACAAAAATGCRGCTTTATTTTCCCTAAAGGCTCGCAGAACTCGGTGTTGTTAGGAACGCGAGTCGGCCTGGCCTCAGTGGGGCAGGTGAAGGGGCAGCTCTCCTCCGCCTGCCTCCTGCTTCGCCGCCCGGGGCCTGGAAGTGCCAGGAGGGATCCGGTGTCCCGGACACCAGCTGCTGTCTCCATAGGCCGCATTAACAAGTTCTCGTGTTTTATCTCTGTTATCTCAGAGAAACGGATACCCGCTGGCACGCTTGCAGCCCGGCCTGTGGAGGATGTTGAACGGGGCACGGGAGCGGGGAGCTCCCCAGGGCTCGCCGGGACAAGGCGGGAGGCCAGGACCCGGCGGTGGGAAGCGCTGGGGATGGGCACGCTCCTCTGGAAATGGAGCCGCCCTTGTCTGGAGTCCGTCGGCAGTTGCGGATTCGTGCTGCAGGTCCCCGTTATGTGAAAGCACTGTTCGCAGAGCGAGCTCCTTGCTCTCCTCGGACAAACGCAGAATTCTTGCGAATTCCCCGGGCGCTGTCTCCGCGCGCCAGCCCCGCCTCACCCGCGCTCTCCGCCCTCCGCCGCGCGGGACTACCGCTCCCGGCATGCCCTGCGTCCTGCGGCGGCGGCGGAGTGCGGCGCGGCGCCGCGGTGCACGCTGGGGCTCGTAGTTCTCGCAGCCGCCGCTCCCCGGAAGGGCCGCGGGGCGGGGCGGTTGCCAGGCGGCGGCGGCCGCGGTCGCGGTCCCGGCGGGGAGGCGAGTGGTGCGCGGGGGCCTCCGCGCCCCGCGCAGGTAGCGGCGGCGCCGGGTGCGATGGGGGAGCGCGGGGGCCGCGGCTGGGCGTGCTGAGAGACCGAACCGAACGCGCCGAGCCGCCCGGGCCGGCCCGCGCTGTGGGGAACAAAGCGGCGGAGGCCTCGTCGCGGCGCCGCGGCCGGGGTGGCAGCGGTTGGGCCGGGCCGGGCGGCTCCTCCGAGGCGGCCGCTCTGTGGTGGTTGTTGGTTTCCGGGAAGCCCGGGGTCCTGCCCGGGCGGGAGCGCGTCCCGGGGAGGCAGCTTCTCCAGCGCCAGGGCCGCTCTTGCTTTGAGAGGCCGTGGCTCTTCTTTAAAAAAGTAAAAATAAATGTGTGGTGTGTGTGCGCGTATATATTATATATACACACCGATGCACACGCGCATACATTTTGCTGCTTTTTTCCCTAGGAAAAACAAAAGTCTCTCTGGTAGTGGGGGTTGGCTTTAAAGGTTTCCTCTTTGATGGATCTTTTGGGAATTCTCCATGGTTCCTGTAGTTCTATAAGTCTTGGTTATCTTAGTGCTGCTTTCCCCCGTGTGCATGTGATGCAAGTTTTTTTTTTTTTTATCCTAACAGCTGCCTCCAGATTTTCTATTTATAAGAAACAGCTTTGCAGCTTTTATTAGTTTTAGAAAAAGAGAGACTGAATTGCCTAACATATAATTGGTTTCTAGATATAGAGATAGAGAAGAAAGAGCTTTGAATTGGTTGTTGCTCCTTCCCTTTGTGGTCCTGCTTGTACAGTAGCAAGATCTTATCACTCCGTGCAGCTTCATCCCATAAAGATGGAGGACTATGAAAAGTTTTGTAAGAAGCATTTCTCCAGAATCCAAGAAGAGGCTATGAAAAGAGAACCCTCTTGCAGTCCTCATAAAAATATCTCACTCATCCAGTTCCATGGAGTTCCTGTGCTTTCCCCTCTGGTGAGTGGGTTTTGCTTGGTTTTGTGTGTGTGCCTCCTAATTACTCGACATCAGTGCTAACTTTGATGTCTGAGGTGTATATATATGTCGCAAGTTGACAGTGGAATTAGCAAATATTGAGATAGCTAAAGATCTTTTAAGTAAATTTACTGTTCTGAACATTCGCAGCGTTCTCTCATCTTTTTCATGTGCTCATCAATTGTGTTGTCATTCTATGCTTATGCTAAACAGAGCTCCCCAAAATGGCAAAAAAGTAATATCGCTTAAAAAGAGACTGGCATTTAAAGTGTACAAAGTATCAGTGAAGTTAATTGTGATATTTGTTGGGTTTTCTTCTTTGTAATTTATTTCTATAATTCTGTATTGAAATTGGCATTTAGTAATACAAATCATGCTTCTGACACTACTTTGCAGCTTAGCCTTGAAAAGAAAAAGGAAATACAGGAAGACAAGCAAAAAGCACTGGACTTAGAGATCTGGAGACAGAACTCCAAGAAAAGAGCTTTACTGAATCGTGTTCAGGAGATTATAGAAAATGTTCAGGTAAAGTTCACCCGGGTCTGTATAGCTTTAGAGAAACGTGCATATGTATATCTTGAGAAAGCACTGAAGTTTAAGTATTCATTGGTATAAAATGAAGTGCTTAACAGTTAACTTCCCCAGAACCAGTGTTTGCTACTGTTTCATGCTACACAACCTTATTCATAATTTAGCAGCACCCTGTGTGTTCACTGTTAAGTATGGAATTTGCTTTCCACTGCTTGTTTTGACAGATTACACCAAAAGACTGGCTTTGGCTTTTGTAACTCTGTTTGAAATATCTAGATTGTAAAACAAACATACAAACAAAACACCCTGTCCAGTGTTAAAGCAACTAGTTTACTTTATTTGCAAGTGTGTAGCTGAATTGGAAAACGATCTATATTGAAGTATACAATTACAGAAGTAAAATTACCTTTGCAATGACTTGTTGCAATGACTTACCTTTACACAACTTCTGCTATGCCCTTTATTATTGTTTTGTTTCCTTTACTTTTTCAATTATGGCATTAGAGGTTTAAATTAAAGAGTATTAAATGCATCCAACTAAATAGTATAATCTGGTTTTGTAACAGAGCCGTGATACAGCTTTTATACTAAACTATTTATTAAACAAATACAGTTAACACAGCTGAGTTACTAAGGTGGCAGACAAGTGCCAGTTTGTGCTGTTTACTAGAGCGAACATGGCAACAGTCATCTGACTGGGGATTTGAAGAGCAGACTAGGAACATATGTTGAATATAAAAATAAGTTAGCTTTTTTCCTTTTTTTTCCCCTCTCCTCAAGAATGGCCCCTTGATAATTGAGGTGTTGTCTCATAGGATAATCTTTATTTTTTAGTGTGGAAATATTTATGATCAAATGCTTGCTAGAAGTGATGAAAACTCATAACTCTGGGTTAAGTGAGGAAATGGAAAAATGTTCTTATAGTTCCATGAATTTCACTAGGGCTTATTTTGATTTGTTCTTAATTAAGCACTAGGTTAAGCTRTATTCAGTGCCAGAGCTTTTCAATTATTCATCTTTAATAAATTAAGAAAATATATATTTTAAGAGAAATCTTGCAAGATAATATTAAGTCATAGAAATATTCGAATATTTTCCAAGTTACTTTGTGACAAAAAGAATATATTTGAATTCAGATCATTGGTATCATTTAAGTCTGAGTGAATCGTTAATCAAATCAAACCATTAAAACTGTTAAACTATTACAACCATCAAACCATTAATCAAATTTTAGTTTCAATTACCTTTTCCTCATTTTAAAGGGTGCTGTTTTTGAATGAGGTCGTTAGCGCTGAACTGGGCATTTTCATTGGCTTTAAGGTGACAGCATTCTGCTTCAAGGGCAGGTGAAGCTCTGACAATAATCTGAAAATTAGAAGAGATTTTGCCTCAAATATGTGATATTATTCAATTTTTCTTTGTAGATCAAGAAAGCATCTAGTGTGAGTGAGTTGAACAAGTGGGAGGTTGAGAATGCTTGCCTTAATTCAGAATCAAAAGCTTTGACTGACTTTACACCTCTGTCAGATGCCAATTTGTCATGTCTTGCTGTGAAGAATCATTCCACAGAGCTTGAAAAGACGCCAGAAATGAAGCCATCAAATGCCACTGGGCAGGTGACATCCAGTGTGACAGAAATGGTTAAGGTTATAGAAGAAAATGCAAAGCAAACTGAGAGTCACTTCTCAAAAGACATACCTCGTGCAAAGGCTGTGTCTTCTGACAACGCAAGTGGTAAACTTGCTTCACAGGCTTTGCAAATCCCGGGGAGGCCAGGGCTGCCGCTCTCTGATGAGGAAGCCCAAGATCCCTATGCAATGAGTCTTCAGAACCTTCTGAAAAAATCTCGGGAGTATGTAGAGAAAGAACAAACCAGACGTAGCTCAAGAAGTAATTCCAAAAGGTGTGTGAATGAAAGTCATTCAGATAAAGAAAATGACGCAGTTAAAACAACTGACTCTGTGAAAGAGAGAGCAAAGCTTACAGGCAGGAGCTGTGCAGTGCTTGATAAACCCACTCTTAATAAGTCAAATGCAATTCTCCAAGGTGCCTCAACTCACACAAGTAACACGAGTATGCCAACTTTATCCAGTTTTTCTAAAGTGGATATACCTGTGAGAGTTGGAACACCACCACTGGTGGATTCAGATTCAGATGAAGAATTTAAAAATACTTCTACATTTGACCGTGACAGTAGCATTATCAGGAGCCTCACAGGCTCTTATGCCAAATTGCCGAGCCCTGAGCCAAGCATGAGCCCGAAAATGCACCGAAGGCGCCCAAGACCCTTATCGATGGGACACATAGTTATAAATAACCCTGTGAATGCTTATGAGCTGAGCCCAAAAGGGAAGGGAAGAGCAATGGACTTGATTTTGCAAGATATTGCTGATAAAAATAATGTCTCTGAATCGGTGCCAAAGTTAATGGTGGATCTTGCTGTGCTTTGCCCTGGCAAAGGTCCTGGTGTCCACAGGAATTCTTCAGATGCCTGTGATGGGTTGGTGGCTGGCAAATCCCATCGACATTCCTTTGGACACCTGGAGAGCAAAGGAATGTTGTCTGCTACAGTGGAAGGACAGGTAGTGCTGGATGGCAGAGGACAGTATAAAGTAGAGACTAGTACTAATATTGTAGCTCCAAAATTGCAAGAGCCGCTCGCAGTCAGCCAGTCCGTGGTCACTCAGAAGATCCTAGCTGTGAATGAAGCCCAACCACCTAATTTGCTAGAACATACTAAATGTAATTCTCCAGTAGAACTTAATAAATCTTACGATGTTGAAAATCCATCCCCGCTACTAATGCAAAGCAAGAATAAGCGACAGCAGATGGATACTCCAAATGTTTCCCTAGCAAATGAACAGTTTCTGGAAAATGGTTTTGAAAAGGTAAAACGTAGACTTGATTTGGATACTGAAAACTCCCAGAAAGAAAACAGTTCCTGTGTGTTAGCAGTTGGAATGGAAGAACAGGAGAAGCAGTGGTTGCAAGAACAGAAATACCCTGTGGGATCAATTTACATTACCAAGAATGTAGTTCCTGATGGTATTGCAAAAGGTAAAAGATTCTCTTACTTTTTTTTTAAACTTATTTCTCCATTTAGTAAACAATCACTGTTACAAATGTTATACTCACTGGTGGTTCTAAGTATGTGTATATTGAAAGATAGACGTTCTGTTTATGTTGATTACCTTTTCCAGTAACCTCATTTTTTACTGTAGTTTTTAATTAATGACATAGATAAAGAAAATGTRGAAAACGTTGCAATGTCTGATTCTTCCTAATGTATATTTCTTCTCAGAAGAGATTTTAAAAACAAAAATGTTGGCCTTTGAAGAAATGAGGAAGAGACTTGAAGAGCAGCATGCCCAGCAACTATCMATTCTGATAGCTGAACAAGAGAGAGAACAGGAGAAATTGCAGAAGGTAAGGCAACAAGAAGAAGAATTCTGAGCAGAAATAATGTATTTTATTGTAGGTTGTCATGAAGTAATTGCTTTTGCAATAAATATTTTATTACTCTATGGAATTAGAAAACCAATTTTATAGCCAATTTCTTCTTTTTCAGGAATTAGAAGAGCAGGAAAGAAAGCTGAAAGGAAAGAATRTTACTACCACAGAAATAGAAATTTCCAAAGTGAATATTAACAGTAGGATGGAGTTGGAGTGGAGAAAAAAAAGCGAAAATGGCTTTCCAGAAAGTATGCAGTCTCAGATGGAAACAGTCCATAATGCAAACTCTACCAGCATGGGTAAAAATGGGAGGACAGAACAGAGATTAAATGCTGCTGTTCTTGCTCTGCAATGTTCAGCRGGGTCAGCTGCCTCACTGTAATGATAACGGCAGTGCTCCTGTCTGCGTCTGCTTGTCAGTCTATTCTGGCCTCTGCCACTTTCTGCTCTTGGCAGCTCGTGTAAAACAAATCTTTGTCTACTTGGCATTTGCATGTTTTCAGTTATGTTTGTGCTAGCCCCTCTATTACACCTGTGTGTATAATTATTTTAGGGCATACCTGAAGAAAACAAGATAAAAGTAAACTGATATGGTCAAGGACGAGGACATAGATTTAGCTCATGTCACAGAACATTCATCTGTGTAGCTGCATAGTAATGAACTAAGTGCTCTAAGTACTAAGTTTGTATAGGAGGATTAAAAGCACTCAGCCAGTGGCTCTCCACTGAGAGGGAAATACAGCTCCCACTGAACATGTCTCACCTGATCCGGAGCATTATGAAATAGTGTGATTTGTCTTCTGTTTAGTCAGTTTTGCTCTGAAGTGGATCAGAAGTAATTCGGTTGCTTGTTGTCTGTAATTGACTTGAGTTGTATTGCTTGACTATATTAATGTAGGCAGACTTAGTACTTCCTATCAGATATAGATAGAAATTTGATGCTTTAGCAGGCAAAAGGTAAAAAGAACTTTGCTTGAGAGTAAAACTGCTGAATTCTACAAACTCATACTTTATTCATCTTTAGAATCCATATTAAAGCCACTTTCTTGAGATGCTCTGTGAGTAAGATTTTGTGTAGCTGTTTCATAATAGTGGGAAGGTGATCTACTTGACACTTTCAATTTGTAGCATATGGGCTTTCCCCCCGACATACAAGTATTATAACACATTATAAATACTTATAATCTTCCCTGATAAGTAATAATAAAAGTACTAGAATATACAAGCCCCAAAAGGCTTCCTGTCTGAAACCAGAGTTAAAATAGAGTTAAAATAGAAGTCTGTATCTGCCTGATGCTTTTTTTTTTTTTTTTTTGTATGTGTGTGTAGTATTGTATCACATCTATTTTCTTAAGCAAGTGTAATGGTCATGTATGTGTACACACACACACACACAAATATATATTTATACATCTATTTATGTATATACATAGAAATATAGTTGTTTTACGGACAAAAGTTAGTGTGTTGAACAGTAYGTTCTCTTTTGCATACAGGTTTTGCTCATACTACACCAAGCACCTTTGCTTCAACAAGTGAAACTTCATTCTTCCTCTGGGGCCCATCAGGTAGTGGAGTTATAAAAACATCAGTATCCAGGCCAAGTAACAGAATCAAAACTAGGTGGACTCAGGTAGGCAAAAATAAGGTTTACTTATAGCTGAAGAAGCTGTATTGTTTTATGTGCAACTGTATAATAGCTGTGCCAGAGTAAATCTCACAAAAAAAAGTTCCTGTATCAACTTAGATTATACAAGAGAAGTGTATGTGTATATCTGTGTCTTGTCTAATCTAAGCATATATGCACACACAATACATATTTCATATATTTTTTGTTATTCATATGAGCAAATATRTAACATTATATTACTTCGGATAAATTAATTTTGTAATGCTATAGCGGATATCTTTGGCCTAGCTGGTTTTTACACCTATCAACAAGTTGTTTCGGATGTGAAAGATATGTCATGTCATTGATACTTTTGAGAAATAATCCATAACTTCTCTACAGAGTATAGGATATAGAAACAATTTTCTTTCTTTTAAGGTTTTCAGTCCAGATATACAAATAAAGTTCAATAAGATCACTGCTGTGGCCAAGGGCTTTCTCACTCGTAGACTCATGCAGACAGAAAAATTGAAATATCTCAAGCAAACTGTCAAGGTAAGGAGATCAGTATTTTTACATTATCCTTGCTCCTATCTTCAACCGACAGAGGAATTAATGCATTTTCTGCAAAGTATAAATTCAGCGTTCTGGAGAACTTAGGCACATGTCRTGTGAACGTGTTCAGGTATTGCATTGCTCAGTAACAAGACCAATTATCAAGCCCGAGGCCAGTGAAGAAAACTTGTACTACTTGTACAAATAGTTGTAACGATTACTTTGTTGCAAAGTATTATGCTGAATGCTTAACATTATTTTCTTCTCTTCTCCAGGATACTATGGAGTTCATAAGAAATTTTCAGTCAGAAGCCCCATTAAAAAGGGGAAGTGTTTCAGCACAGGATGCATCCCTCCATGAACGAGTAATGGCTCAGGTGATATAATTTAAACCTTTTTTTTTTTTTTTTCCCCCTACTCCAGCTATTCTGATTTTGTAAGAGGAAGTTATTTGGAGATGTATTATAAGATAAATAMCTAAAACCTTTAAAATGACTTTATTTACAGTAAAAAAAAAATCAAGTGTGGYTGTGAGAAAAATATTCCATTTTTGTTTTATCATATTTATGTGGATTTCAGAATTATCTATTCAAGTATTTTGTTTAGAATGAAAACGAGAATAACTTGATAATCAAAAACATATGAAATTTAACTCAGATCAACACTTTATTAATTTTTTTATTCTTTTTTCAGCTAAGAGCTGCCCTTTTTGACATTCATGACATTTTTTTTATAATGGAGCCATCTGAAAGAATGAATATTCTGCATCATGATCGTGAAGTTCGTAAAGAGAAGATGCTCAGGCAAATGGTGTGTTATAACTTTGAGATGAGTTTTAGATAYTGAACTATTATTGCTTTTAAAGGATTTATGACCCAGTAACAAATTTAAAAGTTTAATTACTGTTTGTGCTCTGTGTACTACCATATAGTGGTGGTAGAAATGTATAAAAATAGCATGCGGAAAGCAGTAGAATAATTCAGATTTTAAATTAAGGCTTCTTTGTGACACAAACCTGAAAGTAGCCCAAATGTAAATTTTTTACTGAATATGAATAGGGTTAGATGGGCTTAAGTTCACCAAAAAGAGTAGATAACGTTGTATGTTCTTTTGCTTTTTTTTTAGGATAAAGTAAAGAGTCCAAGAGAGAGAGCAACACTTTCAACAGCTACACAAAAATCTCTGGATAGGAAAAAGTATATGAAGTATGTGCGGTTCTTTGGGGGGTGGGTGTATGAAATAGGATGGTTAGGAGCAGTTGCAAGGTGTGAAACAAAGTTTCTGGTAAAACAACTCTACAAACCAGCATTCTTCTTAGGAAGAGTGAATGAAACCTTCCTTCAGGTGTCTGGTGTGTTACTATTTTTAGTAGTACTTTTTGTTACAGATRTTATCCCTACAGATGCAAAAAAGTGTTTGTTCTAAGATGCTGTATTTAACTGATGAGCAAAATGATCCTTGTGCACCTAGTTTATGATTAATTTTGTAAATTAAGTGCTCCAAGTTCTTTCTTCAGTTGTGCCAAAGTTTCTGACACTAGGGATAGCACTTCAGSCAGAGATAACACTGCTCTCTTGGATAATGGCAGACAATATTCTGCAACATAGGGAGAAAACAATTGTTTAGTTACTCATAAGTAAAATGGTAATTTGTGAAATTCTGGCAGTAGATACTCTCAGAAGTATTCTCTTACAAATGCTGTTTGAAGACCTGCCTGATGATTTTATACTTTAAATGCATTTCAATATCTTTGTTTATCTAGGGCTTCAGAAATGGGAATGCCAAGTAAAAAAATAATCATAAAACAAAAAACTCCTGAAAGCCGGTGAGTGAAAATTTGAGTGCTGCTGTCTTGTGGGTGAAGTGTCAATACTGCTTTCTGCTATAACAGATATCTGGCGTCCCTTAAACACAGTTTTTATTTTGCACTTGCCCAAAAGTTTTGAATATGTGTTATCTACTAATACATTTTATTTTTCAATGATTAGTTTAAATTATCTGTTTCCCTTTGCCTTTCCTTATGTAAGTCCTTTTTTCCTTTGTTAATGACTAAGAACCTGAGGCACTTTGGGGAGAATAGTTTCCTGGGTAATCCTTTGTTTCTTTGCTTTAAATAGAATAACTAGAAAATGTAGTAGTTCTATTCTAGACTCTTAATTCCTGCTGCTTTTGCCTACATGTCATCTGCATTGCAGAGCCTGTTAGTCTTACTGACTTTATTATGTGAAAGACTATGCATAATTCAGCATACTTGTGAGTCTTTTATAAAAAGAAGGGGGAAGACACTAACAGAAGTTTGTATTTTAACAGAGTACTTCAGCCGAATCAAGGACAGAATGCCCCAGTTCACAGACTGCTTTGCAGACAAGGGTAAGAGCACAATGTGTTCGTAACTTAAAGATAAGAGTGAATGCAGAAGCCCAGTAATTTCTGAATCATATTTATATGGTGCAACTGTTGTTCAAAGGCAAATAATTATTTTTATGGTATTTTGGGGTAGTGCTTAGGCTTTTTATTTTACTTGATAYTATAAGAAAATATTAAGTGTTTTCATCCTTCTGTGTATTGTCTTCATTTACATTTTGTTCCAACATTTGTGTAACATTCATTTTCCATAGACCGTTGCTTCTACTTAATGAAATATATATAAAAATATAAGCAGAAACTCTGTGATACCATAGTATCTGAATTGAATAAGTTTCTTGCTTAGAGTATTAAAAATGTGTGTATAGAGGACATATTATTTTATTTAATGTTTCTATGTAAGCCTTAATATTGTTAATAGGATTTGTACACATATTCARAAAGAGGCTGTTTGGGATATAGTAAAAGTGTTTTCATACCAAAACCAATTTGATAGTGTCATTATGTTTTTGGATACAGCCTTTCGACTTTGATGCAAGTGACTTTTTAACTCTTTTATATTTAATTAGAACCCCTAAGACCTCAGTGAAGGGGGTTGAGCAAAATAGAAAGAAGGCCTCAGAAAGCAGAGTGTCTAACAAGGCTGTTTCAGGTGTGTAGAAAACTGGTGCTTGGATCTTATAGTAAATAAGTTACTAGTATTAAGAACAATTAAATGTGGGATATATTGTTTTCTTTTTCTTGTGCACCTGCTTTGCTATGTCCTAAGTCTAACCTATCTCTTTAAATATGCACTGATAACTGTCCACTTTCAGATTCTATAAATGTAAATGTTTAGCTCATTTATTTGCATTCGCTCAATGCTCAAGCATAAAAAAATAAAAAGTTGCCAGGTGTACTCGCTCTAAACTGGACTTGGGTTACAATCCCAACATTATTGGATTGTTCGATCTCTACAYGTGTGCGACTTGTCTTCAGAAAGAAGACTATAAAAAAGGACAGGAAGGACAGTTCTAGAGCATTTACCAATGGGCATACAGTCCTAGCGTATTTGCAATAGCATCATTCAAGAATGTTTTGAGTTTTAATGGTCTACTGGTTACCCTTTCATTTAAAAGATTTGGGAATAGTGATAAACCTCTCTCTTTTCATCCTGCTAAGTCGTAAAATGAGCAAATCTCTATGAGACATTTTATGCACTTTCCATTTTTTAAATGGATTTTAAACATTTTTAAGAGATAGAAGTCACATTATCTTTTGGTATGTTAATGTTTGTACTTCAGAAAATTAAGATCTAAATTATACTTTCTCAAAGGGCATTTATACAAGTTGAGCAAAAAAAAAGTGGAAATAATAAGGCTCAAGTAGAAATGCTGTAACATAGTAGATTTTCAGCTGCTTTCCATAGTGATCTAAATTATGTATAAACTATCAAACCTTTCCTGTATGGGAAATTCTGCATTTATTTTGGGCCTGTAACAGCGCTAAGGACCATATCTGTGAGCTTCAGTGGAGAATTTACACTACTTAGTAGGACCAGATAAGTGTTTGTTTTACCAGAAATGTTTGTTTTGTACCTTGTGAACCCAGCAGAAGCATTCGTAGTTGTGCAGAGTAGGAAACCACACATCAAGAAACCTGTAACGTTTCAGTTAAAAGAGTCTGGGGAGAGAGGAACAAGAGAGGAGGGGAAAAAGTAAATGATGAGGATACAAATAAGGGTTATTTYTCTCCTTTCTGATGCCAATTTTCCTGTTAGTGCTGTCACCACTAAGACAGAGCCTGGCAATACTCAGTTACCCACAGTGACAGTATAGAAAAATAAGCAGAAAGATCTTTAAAATGTAATAGAATGCAATATAATTGCATTCTACAACAGGAACTAACCATTAAGACACATTTTTATCTGACAGTTTGCAGAAGTGTTTTAACTAACCAGATAACTGAGGGAAGTTCTGAAGAACACAGATTACCAAACAATCAAGYTCTCTTCTAATTACACTATTACAGAAGCTGCAAAATTATTATGGTGCATAGGTGGCATCAGCATATAATTGATGTTCAGCCAGCAATAGTCTTATGTTTTGCACAGTGTTGTGGAATTACATCTGGCATCAAATCAAATTTAGACTACCCTGTCATTCGGCTGCGTTGGTAGTGTGGGCTGTTTTGCTATTGAAGTCGTAATAGTCGATACCTGTCAATGAAAAGACCCTATTGGAATATGGCTCTAAATTTCTCTTCGCCTTTTCTTATGGCTATTTATTTAATTTTTGGAAAACTTWAGTATCTTCTACTGTGACTTTATTGAAACTTAAGGATGACATATCTAACCTGTTACCTGCTGTCTGGTTTTGGCTGCATGGCATAACTTCAGCTAGTGTTTGGACATCACATAAGGCATAATACCAGTACTTCCACATGCTTGCTTATGCATAGGTCAGAATACTTGTACTAAGTTAATAACTGAAGTAATTAAATGGGGAGCATTGTCTAGACAGGAAAAAAAAATGATCTGCATAATAATGTGACAATGAAAAATATCTCAGATTGGATGAATTTAATTAGAATGTGGTTTTGTTCATGTATAGATAAAATGTGTATAGTGAAAGGTTTAGTAATATGTGAAATATTGGAATACGTTTTTTTTTATTTGATTTTTTTTTTGTTAGTCATTTTAAAAGTCTGTTTTTGAGCAACAAATCTCTTTTCAAGAAAAGTCCCTCAAAGTCATCAATGGTGAGGTGAAAATTTCTGCCTAGGAAAGACCAGGGACAGAAACTAATCTCAAGTCAATATGGAAAAAAAAAATCAATAATGCTAAAAAGAAAAAAATACTAAAAGCCAAATGAATGCATTTCCTTTTCTTGGTTTAGTAGAACTTGTGCATGACAGAAAATAAGACTTGTAGCAGTTGATTGCTTTAGGCAGTATAAATATTCATTTGTTTTCATAACTATCCTAGTCTGCTGTCCTTCTAATCTAGGTTTATTAGAGGGCAATAAGGAGGAAGGATTAATACGCAACTATTGCAAGTGTTACTTGTCCATTCAAGCTACACATTAGACAAACCCTCAGAAGAAAATGTCATACCTGTCCAGCTACTTCTTTTTCTTTTCCATTTTCTGACTTACTTGAAATTCTGCCCCCCAAATGCTTTAACGTGGAGTGCACATGACCAGAGCTGAGCCCAGTGTTCAGTCACTGATAAGGTCTCGTGCCTGTCGGTGCGGTGGCTTTGCCRTGCGGCAGCGCAGGAGAGCCGGCGCGCGCGGCGCTGCCAAGGACTGGCCCGGCAACATGGCCTTTTGTGCAGTGATACAGTCCTCACATATGAGGGATCCTGCCCTGGGAAAGGCCTCTGGGGGCTCTTCCCAAAACTGCTCGGCACTGGGCTTRGCATAGACGCTCCTGAGCACCTGCAAGTAACCGCTGCAACTGTCTCATCAAAGGAGTCAAAATCCTGAAAATCCTAAAAACCACCAGCACTTCCTGCCGTTCACTTACTTGCCTGGTTTCTTTTCCATAGCTCTCTTCCATTAACCCCACTCTGCTCCATGCTGCATGATCTTCACTGCTTTGTGTTTGCTCACGTTGCTGCACACTGAATAATAATCCCCTATGGAGTACTGAGTTGTGTGATGTTTTAGCAGCCTGCAGTGCTAAAACCCTTATTCCTGGATGGTATTTGTGCTCTGCATAGGGTAGAGCACTATGACTTTCTAAAAATGTATAAAATAAATGTATTTATATGTGTATATAGATATTTTTTTCTTATGGTGGGAACACACTTCTTTTACAGCTGTCCTTCCGTAAGGGCTCTGTGATTGCCTTATCCATACTTATCTTTAATTCTGATTACATAGGGAATGTAAAGGAATGTCCCTTCGACATAGGGAAACCTACAGTAGTTCACTGAAAAAGACAGTTCAGTTGTAGCAGGATTTGAGTGTTCTCTGGCATATATTTTTGACCTTTTTCAGTTCAAGTCTTTTGCTTGTCTATATGTTGGACAGTTAGATAAGTGTTAAGCTGTAGTTATGCGACTGCGTCACTGATAGTTAACCACCAGTACTCACAGCTATAGCTGGGATCTACCTGATGCTGTGCAGGGTGCTCTACGTGAACAGCTCCAGTGCTAGCCCTCTTGAAGAGGCTTTGGCAAGTGGAGATTTTAGGATGGGGCAGAGAGTGCAGGAATTGTCTGTGTGTCCTGTGCCTTGCAGAAAGGCCAAGCTTCGGCATGGCAGCGCATGTCCTTTTCCCACGAGCGTTGGCTGCCTCCCTGCTCCCTTCTCCACTCCACAGCTCTTTCAGCAAGGAGCCTGGTTGCAGGGTGATGGGCAGAGTTGCTCCTCCAGGGGAAGAGAAGAAACTATCAGCATGAACCTCTGCATTTTGTCCTTGGTCTAGCTGTTGCTTCCCTCTGGCTGGCTTTCTGAACTGAGGGAGGATCCATCAGAATGGAGACAGCCGATAAACGCACGGAACATCTGCTTGGAGAGAGATCTGTCTGTGTGGGGGTGGTTGCAAGGAGGAGTTTAGGCTCATACTCCAATAAAAACCCAAACAAACAGTGTAATCAAAAAGAGTTAAACACACAACCATACAATGTTCATCTACTATGCTTTGCATTATTCTTGCTCTGTCTCTGCCTTTCTTGATTTATTAACATGGGAGCTGGGGAAAAGGAAATGTGACTTTGTTTTTTTATTGATAGTTTTTAAAGTAGTATATGGTGTATATGGAATATCTAATACTATTTCTGCTATTTTAAAGTATTTAAAGTATATTTTAAAGTAACTATATAATTCAC
Organism: Nothoprocta perdicaria; assembly: GCF_003342845.1. NCBI lineage: Eukaryota > Metazoa > Chordata > Aves > Tinamiformes > Tinamidae > Nothoprocta > Nothoprocta perdicaria. Next base: position 7,396,705 of record NW_020454316.1, on the reverse strand, counting down.
AAATGTTTAAAAGAAACAGTATTAAGACAGAAAATACAACAGATAAAACTAAATGGAGCAGTCATTGAAGAAGGGAATACTGTAATATGTAGTTATTGTCAAATATATTTGTAGCTTTAATAAGCGGGTCTTTTTTTTTTTTTGATAATTTGTTCAAAACAGAACAAAAAAACACAGTACTATCAATAATAAAAGGCTAATGTTTCTATTTAATTTTTAGGAGCATATGCAGGAAGAACCCAAAAAAAGAAGCCAAATGTTGTGACAATCTGAGAAGACAGCACTCACTGGGATAAAGGCTATTTTTTATTAATGGCATTCTCAGCATTGATTCAAATATTGCATCTCCTATACATATTTTATATATAGATAGATGGAAATGACACGCATACACTTTATTTAACAGCTCCAGCTGACAACATGTTAATACAGTCATATTGAAATAATGAAGGACTACAAAGCTCTAATACTTGTGGAAAATTGCATGTTAAAATCTATTATGTAGATTAATTTTATTGCCGTGCACAGATAAGATTCATAATATTGTGTTTTTTAAAGACGACCATAGGGTAACGTTAAGTTAATTTGTGACTTCTTTAYGCTTCTCTTACACTTCTATCTGTCATGTGCTTTTTGTATTACTTAAAGTTGCAATTTCTTTGTATGGCTGCCACCATAAATAAGGGAGGTGTGTGCCTGTTTAGTTGTATACCATAAAATGAGACCAGTTAAATAAGGGGAAAAAATAATTGCAACAAAACAGAGCTCTTCCATCAGTGAGTTTTAAGCAGCCTTTCTGAATGTACTTTACACATGTATGCACTTACCTCAATTCAGTTACTAATTGCCTACATTTGTTGTGTATTTCTGCTGATTTGGATAAACATGGACCAAACTGACTGCCGGACAGACAGATGTACTTTTGATGACTGTACTAAAGTTGCACCTTTATACATGGTAGATCAAAACACTGTGTCAGAAGCAGCCTAGGATGTTTTCCTTCCTTGCTGCCTGCTGAATTTTCATATGGAAATGGCTGTTTGGCCAAGATGGAGATAAGTATAAATCCTAGAAAAGTTTAAGGCAGCAAGTTTTCCAACAATTTTTTTACCACTTCAGATTTATAAATGATTTATCCATAGTAATAATGCAAGTATGTGATGTTTTGTTCATGACAGTCACACTTTTTCTGAGCAGTTTCTCTTCTACCATGAACTGACAGGCCCTTGTACAGAAATCRTGTTTCCTGATTTCAGGGTAAAAGCAAAGGAAAACCCCAAACCTGACAAAAAATACACTCCCATTTCCAAAATCTAACAGTAAAAAATCATGCTCGTATTTTGTCTTGATCTTTCTACTCATAAACCTCCAATTTAGGGGGAGCAGAATTTTGCAACTTCCTTAATGAATTCCAGGAGACAGGCTGTTAAGTGGAGAAGAGCTTGACTGCGTAAGTCTTTGCAGTGCTTATGACTTTGCTTTGTAACTAGTACTAGAGCAAGGATTGCTAAATGTGAAATAGATTATTTTCTTGTTTTTCCACTATAAATACTGCATGACACTTTAACTTCAGAGGCTTTGTAACATATTGACACTGGTATATGAGAAATAAGATTGACAAAAAATTTCACTGTGTTAAATATTAATAAAGAGGAACGTGAACAGGGGGATGAAGGCAATACCTTCAGGGGAAGCAGTAAATGCATGGGCTTGCCTGCAGAACTGTCTCTGTTCATCTGCAACTAAGTTTGTCTCCKGTTGCTAGCTGCATTGTAAAAACAAATGTTTTATACCATGTGGTAGGTTACCTGAATTGTGTACTTAGAAAAAGGCAAAAACACAGCTAAGCACCAGGAAGATTGTCACTGCCCAATGGCTCTTTTGGTTGGTTTTGAAGGTTTTGAGTAAGTAATTTACACTCGGTATTGTAAATTAAGAATTTATACTCGTGGAGACTTGTCTCCTTAATTTAAATCCTATTTTAAAATTTCCACAATACAAAAAATGCCTGAGATGAACTTCGTGCTTCCCTGTAGTCATAAAAAGGTCTCWCAGTCCTCAACTTCTCTTCGTTTGGGTACTCTATAAATTGAGGTAGAAAACATTTTAAGAGGGGAAAAAGTTAGTGACAAATGTAACCTGTGCTCACAGGTTATAAAACTTCAGTGTGCAATCAAGTTTGCTGTTGATATATAATTGTTAAGGATTGATGTTTTTAAAAAATCTTTTAATGTGCTGTGTGATTGTTAGCATAGATAATATGTTGGCGTAGAAGTAGGTTTAGTTTAAATGTTAGGAGAAAGGAATGCTTACCTTCTGTTTGGGATTGTCACCTAAACCTCTTTTACTTCAAGAATGTTTCCAATGTGTATAGTAAAACATGTAGCACATTTTTGTTAAGTGTTATGGGGCCTTTTTCTTGACAAGTGCCAGATTTTTTTTAATATACTTGTTTTTATTTATACATATTTAATTTTAACTCACTTCTTGTGTGGAATGTACTATCATAAAAGTCTATTTATTTTTGTACTTTATTTCATTTTCACCACTCTTGCTTTTTACATAAATATGCTGTGTAATAAACTTTTAATCTTTAAAAATTCTTGTTTTCTTTCCTTTTTTTTTTTTTTGACTTGAAAATCACATTAGTAGTGGCAAAATGCAGCCATACGCTGTGTGGCCTTCCCCCTCAAAATTCACATTCATGTTTGTCGATGCTGTTAAGCCATGACACAGCCCTGTTTCCCAGGGCCTGCTCTCCCGTTTTGAAATTCAGCTTTCTCCTCGACGAATGTGTATCACTCAGAATTTTCTTAGTGAATTTTCAACTTCCCCGTTTTGCTACATATTTTGTGCTTGTTTCAAAGTCGGAAACTAATGTGCTGGAGCTACTACCGACTTGCACTATACGAACACGAGAGKCCGAGGCCGTGTCCGTGCGGTCACTTGAGGCGGATTTCCGCGGCGGGCAGAGGCGCAGGTGCGAGGCGCGAGCCGCCGCCATAAACGCGAGGCCGCTCCAGCTGCGGGCGCCCTCGTCCCGCCGCCGCTCCAGCTGCCGCCCCTTCCCGCGCTCCGGAGAGTTTCACATGAGCGAAACGGCGTCGGGGCGGGGAGATGGCGGCGGGGCGGGAGGCCGAGCCCGCGGGGCGGGGAGATGGCGGCGGGGGCAGAGCCGCGCGCGGCGTCAGGTGACGGGCCGGCAAGATGGCTGCCTTCCCGTGGTGAGCCCGC
>NW_020454316.1:7290234-7393445 GCF_003342845.1 Nothoprocta perdicaria | reverse complement strand
GCCGCGGGGCAGGCGCCGCGGGGGCCGGTGCGGGCCGGGCCGCCCGCTCCGCTTCCCTGCGGCCGCTGCTGCGTCGCTACAAGGCTCCGCGCCCCCTTGGCGCCGGGCTCGCCTGTGACCCACAGCAGAGATGAAGTTTTCTGTGTTTATTGGATTTAGCGTGTTTAGCGCTGTTGGTTCTCGCCGACGAGCTTGTAAGGAGTAAGGGGAAGGTGCAGCGTGCGCCTGGGCTGCGTTCCTGCCGCTCCTGCTGAGGCGAGGCCGAGCGAGCTGCGGGGCCCGGGTTCCTGGTGGCAGGAGGGGCRCGCGGGGCTCTCTCTGGGATGGAATCAGGGAAACGTGTCCGTGACGTTGTGTGAGCGTCATGCTCGTTCCCAAATGAGCAGGGCTCTGTTTTTGCAAGATTTGCTGTCCTGAGCCTGGTGGTGTTTGCACGTGAGATACACCCAGTGCCCCAGTGTTGATGTGCTGCTGTCTGCCAGGGTGGTCTGTGATCCAGGGCAGGGCCAGAAAAGGAGTATGTCATGATAGGAGCTGGATTGCCAGAAAGATTTCCCTCTGTGTTCTGTTAGGACGGATAATCCCTCTTCTTCAGGCCATTAAATGTGTCAGCAAAGCACTTAACGACCCACGGAAGTAACTGGTGTCTTTAACTGGTGTCTTTAAAAGGTCCGTTGCTACCAGAACATGTGCTTTATAACAACATCAAAGCCGTGCTTTTTCAGATAAATTCTCAGGGGGTGCCAGATACTGAGAAACCAGAATTTGTGTTAATGAAGAAGCTCCGCAGGTGTGGGACAGGCCCRGCGCTCGGGTGCTCGGGCACCTGGGCTGGAGGGCAGGGGCAGTGGATGGAGTGACTGTCTGAGAGCGGCTCCTCCTCGTGCGGGGCCCTTGAGATCACTYGCTGGTTTTAAGCATTGCTGGGTATTTTAAAACTCCCTTTTTACAGGTTAYTTTTCTTTAGGCTTATAAGCCTTCTTTGCGCTGGTTAAAAGGAGCTTGCATTAACGTGAAAATTAAGAAAATGATTGATGTAAACTTTTATTAGAGTAGAAAAAAGCCACAGTTCATTCTGAAATGAACAAATTTATATATAATATAAAACTCAGGTCTGGAATTCATTTTTGTGATAACTTTTCTTCACTGTGCTCTAATGAAACCYTTAACAGGATAATAGAGATACTGTAATTAGGAAGCCAGACAGTTTGTCTGAAAGATTTTCTTTTTTCTTTCTTTTTTTTTTTCCTGCATCTAAATGTTAATTAACCCATGAGGCAAGGGAACAAGGAGCATCACTGAAGCATGGAACAATAGTGAATTAAAGGAAATATTCATGTATAAAGAAAGGGAACTGGAGATTAAGGAAATAAAAGGAGGCGGCTGGTGGATCTCGCGGGCTCTTTCTCCTGCTCGGCTGTGTCTCAGGGGCTGTCACCGCTCTGCAGAGCCGCGTGACGAGGACTTTCTGCTCCAGCTTCCTTGCAGAGCTGCAGTATCTACCAGGCCAGAAAGGCTTTCTAGTAAAATTACTATTAGGTAGTTTGATTTCATTTAATGATATACTTAATTTGCATAGGCAAGGCTTTTATATAGGGACTTATCTACTMTGCAAGTTATGAGTACTGATAGGTTTTTTTCTCTTATCATTTGCCTTCTTCAACTTTCATTATGAATACAGTGAACAACTGGGATGATAGATTCCCCAGGAAAGCTTGGTAGCTACACAAATTAATCTGCAATCTTATTTTATGTGTGCATGATAACTTTGATTTTCACACAAAGATGTGCTTTGGTATGCCTGCGTAAATTGCCCTGTTGATATTCGGTGGAATGAAAAAGATTCAGCAGCAGATCTAGAATACAATTCCATGTCTGCCAGGATTGTTTTTCACAATATTATTTTCCATATCTCTCAGAGAAGTTTTAGTATATACCCTAGACCTTAAGTCTGCTTTCCAACATGCATTTCTTTCTGTAAATAGACCTACATCTATATAGAAATAGAACACATGTTGTTCTATTGCTAGTGTTCCTTCGTTGCCAATGTTTCTTCATTGGCAAATACATGGTAATTATATGTGTATAAACTTTCCCTTTACTTCTGCATTTTAAGGCATGCAAGATCAAGAAACTATGTTTCTGAATCTGAAGTGTACAAGCTGGAATCTGTACCCTTGGATTTTGGTGACTACCATCCGCTAAAGCCCATTACAGTAAGTTTCRTGTTGCACTCTTAGAAAATGAATGTGAACTGAAAATGATTGTGTGCCTCTTCTTACTCCTGTTCTTTTAAAATGAAATGRATTTGAAGTTGTTGGTATTAGTAAAAGTTGTTTTCTATGTCAATGGCTTGTTGTTTTTGAAATATCAAGGTTTTTTTCTGTATTGTGTGCCTTTTTAAAATCTTTGTTAGTGATGTTATATGTGAAAAATGATTTCTTTTTGACTAAGACAGCATCCCAAACTTTTAGTGTTTCTTAGTTGCACTAAGTGCTAAATAATAAGTTGCTAGATTACGAGTAACTTGCCTAATTGCTTGATGTAAGGTTTGTTTTGGGGTTAACTTCCAGTCAGCTATGCGCTTTAAAATATTTACCATTGCTCTAATGTCTGAGAGGCTTTTAAAACTGCCCCCAGCTTCCAAGAGATGATAGTTGTACACCAGTGAATGGTAAATAGAGAGCAGCTTCCTCYAGGGCAGGCAGTGGGGGCGGTAAGATGGACGCCTTGGGAATGGATTTGCTGTGCCGGGCTTGAGTGCTGTGAAAGAGAAGTGAAGATGAGACTGCAAGAAGAAATCAAACAGCAAAAAAGAAATGGGAGGAGAGAGAGGAGGTCAATAAAATAACTTGAAATGGTTATATTTAAATTCTGTAGAATCAGAAGTTTAAAAAGTTATTGACATGAAGCCTCAGTCTTTGAGAGGAAAAAGACGTGTTTCTCTTCAAATGCTAATGCTGATTCTAAAGTAGTTCTTGTAGATGGGTCTTTGTTTCACTGAAATAGCACCATTTATGTACTCCATAGCCTGATAACTTATTAAAGGGAATAAGTTAAACCCTTTTTATTTAATTATTTTAAATTTTTCTTCTAGGTTACTGAATCCAAGACTAAGAAAATGAGCCGAAAAGGAAGCACTTCTTCTACCTCTTCTTCTTCTTCCAGTTCTATGATAGACCCACTGAGCAGTGTGTTGGATGGTACCGATCCCTTGTCTTTATTTGCAGCAGCTGCAGATCCAGTGTCTACTAATGCTGCCATGGTAATATGAGAGGACTGTTATCTCAATTAAAAACAATGAAAACAATGGAACACACACAAAATCCAGTGAAGTTAAATATATTTGTCTCACCAATGTAAAGATTATTTTAATGCAGAATTCAATAAATTTGATTTGTTTGAAGGTAATATTAATTTATACAATAGAAGAAGCCTTTCTGGTTTTCTTTTTTAATTTGTCTTGTGTTTAACTATGGACTTTTTTTTCAGTGTTGTAGCTTGTAGAAGAGGCAGTTGCCTCTTGAAAAATTCTGACTCTTAAAATTGACCTTCATGTCCTTTTTTTAACAGATTTGTTTTTAACATTTGCACTCATACTTTTCTCACAGGATAGTACACGAAAGAAACGTGATAAAGATGACAGCTCAGCAGTAGGAAGCGATTTTGAACCATGGTCAAGCAAACGCAGTGAAATTCTTGCCAGATACACAACAACAGAGAAGCTCTCTATTGTAAGTGACATTTTCTCCAAGTTTATTTTTACTGGAACTTAAATGGATTTGCTGTTCTGTAATTATTCACTGAACTAATAGTGATCCTATAAATTTCACTTTTAGCACAATGGGAAGCTGTACTACAAGTTTTCCCTTATGACTAATTGTTTTTGAACCAAGTCCAGAAGTCTGTTTATCACTGAAACCATTGCTTTGTCCCTTTCTATTGATACAGCTGACTTACGGTTCATTTTTATTTCYAAATGATTAGAGGCTTAATTAGCTATGTAATTACTCCTTGTAATGCTGGCAGCTGGCAAAAGTGTTTTCTAAAAGTCTGCTTTTTCTGTTTCTTCACAGAACTTGTACATGGGATCTGAAAAAGGTAAATGGTTTCTCTATACCGAATAGCAACATTTTTGCTTGATATAAGGTACCATTTTTGTTTTTGAATAAGACTCTGCTTGTTTTTTTTTTCCCTTAAAATTGTTAATAAAAACAAACCCAATGACAAACCTGTTTTATATTCCTGCAGGCTGCTGAATTCATTAATGCGTATTTTGGAAGGAAGTGGAATTCAGTATCTTTCACTGCTTAGGCTTAAAGCTTAAAACTTCCCCCTGATTAAAGTGAGGATCGTGTTTAGCAACTTTTCTATTTGCTGGAAGGGAAAGAAGTCCCTTTGGATCCTGTTCAGTTATTCTCTTTATATGAAAGTAAAATGATTTCAAATGCATGCTGAGTGTTCAGAAAAGAGCCAAATCTTAAATTTTTTATAATGTTTTCTAGTGAAGGAAATCTGGGCTAAGTAGTCATAGCTGGTTTCATAGTAAAACTAAATTTTTATGTGCAACTAAACAGGATTTCAGCCTTTGCCAAAAATTACGAGACACTTCTTCAGAATGTGAATAGTTTTGGATTGGAACAGGTTGTCCAGAGAGGCTATGAAATCTTCATCCTTGGGTATCTTTAGATTTGGCTGCATATGACCCTGCACAGCCTGATATAACTTCAAAGTTGGGCCTGCTTTAAAGGCTGGAAGAACTGGGCCACAGATCTCCATAGGCTTCTTGTAGCCTCAATTATTGCGTGTTCCTGTTTCCTGATTCTTGCCTTACCTGTCAAACTTGCAAGGAGATCTAGAGCTCGTCATTCTGTATCCAAAATGAATGAACTGTAGGTGGGATTAAATGGATGCCAGCAATAGCCACCAAATAAACCTACCTGTCATCTGTAGTGGAAGTTGACTGTTGTCTGGGGTTGTCAAGTTTCTTTGTCATTTTTCCTTGAGCTTAAAACTTTAAAGAACTCAAACATAATGTCCTTTGTAGGAAAAACCACAGCTCCTGGCTCAGCAGTTTCTGAGAAAGTAAGGACAAGGTTAGAAGAACTGGATGACCTGGAAGAGGTGAGCAGTCTTTCTTACCTGATGACATTCCTGCTTTGAAACTGAAATAAATTTGTGTAGTAGATATCTTTAGGAAACTTTAAGAGGTTCCTGATTCTGCATATGCTTATGCACTGTTCTTAAATACAGTTTTCTACTGTCTAAAAAGAAAGTGATTCATAACTTATTTTCTTAAAACCTGAATCTGTTGAAGTAGATTCAGACTCTGCTGAAGAGTCAAAAATTAGGAAATTGTTATAACTCTTTTTCKTTCTTCTTTTTTTTTTCCTTTCTTTCTTTTTTGTCCGATCATTTGACTCTCTAGTTGTTTACTGTTCTACTCTGTTTTACTGTTCTACCTCCCTTACTAAGTAGATTTGTGCTCTCTTAACAGGGATCACAAAAAGAGCTGTTGAATTTGACTCAGCAGGATTACATGAATCGAATTGAGGAACTTAACCAGTCATTGAAAGATGCCTGGTCCTCTGATCAAAAAGTGAAGGCTCTAAAAATAGTCATTCAGGTCAGTTTTACATTTTCGTGGTTTTGTTCTGTACAGARTTAATGCGGGTCTTCTGTTATTTTTGTTTTACAGTGGAACCTTTTTCTTAATATAAAGGATTTTATGGCTTGTGACAACAGTTGAATTTTCAACTTCCTTATTGTTAATGGAAATCCTCTTCGGGATTTATTGGAATACTAAAATTAGGAAAATCTCCCTTAGAATTTAAGTACTCGATTGATGAAACTCTTACTGTATCAAAGGATTTGTCATGATAATTTGGAAATAGCATCCCTATCTTTTAAGATACTTCTTGCATCTATGAGTGTACACACCCACATGCACACTTTTTTTTTTTTGGTATTAAAAAATAGTGTAGGCCAGTAATAAGGCACAATAACTTAAAAACTAGCAGAAGGATAACGTATGTGCAGAGGTTGTTTCTCATGCAGTTCATTGCAGTAGCTACAAAAAGACCTGTCTTTTTATGTTTAGTGAGAGGCTGGAGGAGAATAAAAGTGCTTTTGTTTTGGTTCCGTAAAGGGAATTTTGGAATACTTTCAGGCAGAAAAAAAGCTTCAACAGATGACATATGTCTCTTTATTTAGGACTTCTGAATTGAAACCGTTAGAGAAACAATTTCTCTTTCCTTTCTAAAAATCTATTTTTAAGTATTTTTTATCTCACTTTTATTACAGTATCACACAGCAGATCAGAGGTATAACACAAACTTGATAAGGTCTTGGTAATCCCTGTTTTACCAAGCACGTAGGCTGATATCCCATGCAGCAGGCAGCAAATTTTAAAGGCAAAATGCAGTGGGTTGGAGAAGAAGAATGGATAGGATATCAGTAAAACAGTCATGTTATACTTAAGTTATTGGAGTGCACATTTCATATCTGTAGTTAGACGATTCGTATCATAGTGTGGAGTTTGCTACCTGCCTGCTCGTCATTAGCTTTTGTGCTCTGGGGATTTCAATCTGAAGGGGACAGGATAATTTGAGGGTATTGATTAGAGTGTATGGGATGGAATTTTTCTTGAAGAGAGTGGCCTACCAGCAGCAGAGGACAATTTAAGATTGATTTATTTATGGTTATTCAGTCTTCCTTTTGGGTCATTTAGGTTGATGAGCTGTGAGAGGAAAAAATAGGACAATTAAATGTTCCCTTGTTTGACTTGGCCTTTAGAAAAGGCCACAGGCAGAGTGCATCGGAGGACAGAGGAGATAATGACATCCTTAAAAGCTATAAAACTGATGTAATGTTAATAGTCATCAAGAGAGGTTATATAAAGGTTCCTATTTTTTTCTTTTTTTGGGTCATGGTAGATGGAGAACTATTTGCTGTATTTTCAGCCTAAGTCTTGTCAAAGATAACAAGGGAAATACTACAAAAATTGACCATGAGTGGTGGTCAGAAAATGATCCATGACCTTTCATTACTAATATTCAATTGTAATATTAGGAAATCAACACTTATTCAGGAAAACCATTTGCTATATGCAGCATTATGAGTTAGGAATRTTTTCATTTAAAAAAAAGGATAAATATAAGCAATTTTGATACAAATTTCCTAAAAGGAGGCACAAAACCCAGTCGTCCTAGAAACGACAGTATTTCAGTTAGGTTGGTGGTGACTGATATAAAAAGCAAATGTGTGTGTGTATGTATCTGTGTATATGTATATATGTGTGTGTGTGTGTATATATATAGAAGTATTGATGTTCAGATTATCACTGCGTGTCAGCCATAGTAAGTGTATATACACRCGCGCACACACACGTTTATTTTCAGCATAGCATCGCTGTGTTTTATTTTTCTTCACCCAAGACTTTTAGTATTGTATCAATCATCTTTTAAGGTCTTTAATTGTCTCTCTATTGAGAAATGTATATTTATACACTTTCACATTTTATTGGAAATGTATATGTTGCATTGGTGCATACTTGTTCATTTCAGTGGTTGGTTCTTCATGTTGGTTCTTTCCATCTGTAGTTACTAGTCTATTCTAATCTATCTGGAGTATGAACACAAACTTGCATCCATCCACTGATTTCTTTTTTTCTCCTTCTAGTGTTCTAAGCTTCTTTCAGACACAACAGTAATTCAGTTTTATCCAAGTAAATTTGTTTTAATTACAGACATTCTTGATACATTTGGTAAGTATCTGAAGTGTAAGATTTATTACATAATAACAAAATATTTTTTTACAGTGCTAGAAAGTATGTTATAAAAATATTATACTTYGCTTTCTCAGTAGTTTACTTTCTCGGTTGTCTCTTTTTTTTCAAGTAAGTCATTCTTAAAGTGCTGGAATGACCCAGTTTTCACACTGAATATTTGCMATGTGAACACTTGGACAGCAGTGGTGTGAATGTGATTGGTGAAAAGTTCTCATTAGTGAAATATTTAAAAACTAAATACTCCATTTGTGTTTCTGTCCTCTGTATTACTGCAAATCTAGAAAAATATCCCCAGAAAAAATTTTGACCACACTATACTTATGAAAATATTTTGCTTTTGACAGTCTCTTGAACCTTTATCTCATTCAGTCTTTTTAAATATAAAGAGGTCAAGAAGTTTGCTTTAGCTGAATAGGGAATAGTGATCAGAATGTATTAGTACTGAGTTAAGTATTTTTATTAATTTAAATTATCCTTTTTATGATATTACCACCTTCAAACAAATTTTGTGTATTTTTTCTACTATATTATGAAATGGTTTATGGTGACATCATGGTTGAAAGATAAGCTGGCTTTGAACAGGATACGCTGTGCGGGTTAAAAAAAAAAAAAATCCCCTTTCTTCTACATGCTCTTTCCTCTTTGCTGAAAGTTGTTTAAGAAAACTTAATATCTGAACTCAGCTAGCACAGGACACCAACTAGCCTTTCTTGGCTCGAGAGTAATCTGACCTGTGTGCAACCTTTACACTTAATGGAGCCAGATAAATTTTTTATAGTGTGTAAGTTCTAAAATCAGGCCATTAATATTTCAACCTCACTAGAGGGCAGCATAATGTTAAAATTCCAAGAACTTTTTTCCAAGTGACTTCAGTGCATATTGGAAAGAGAACCCCTGTGTCAGCATTCTGTGTTTTACAGCGTATGAATGATGTCCTTTTGTTTTGTTCAACAGGGAAGTTGGTGTATGAAAGAATTTTGTCAATGTGTATGGACAATCGTGCGTCTTTGCCAGGTAACTTTGTGTCTGTTTATACTGTGTCATGGAATAAATCATGGTTGAACTGATTTGAGAAAGGTTAGATGGGACCTGTGCTACTATAGCTCATATGAAAAAAATACCCCATATCCAGTTATTCATTTTTAACAAAAATAGAATATTCATAACTTCCTGCTTCCATCATTCGCAATGTTTGAAGTTTACTTTTTTACTAATAAAAGATATTTGTGTTTTTTCACATTAATTGATCAGAATTTAAATATAGTTGCTACAGATATGATGAATTATTGGTATAAACATTAATGAAGGCAGAGGGTCCCATAGCATGTGACGGTTGCTGAGCATAGCTATGTGCCYTCTGGAGAGCCCATCTCCTGCCGCAGCTATCCAGGTGCTGGAGTCATTGCAGGGGGTGTTGGGAGCTTCCAGAACAGTTACAAAAGCAAGAGGGAAGAAGGAAAATCTGCAGTGCAGTACTCTGTGAAACTCGTGGAGGAAACTCACTGATATTTATAAATAAGATATTCCCAGCAGAAGCTGCTTGAGTAGCTTTATTGGTGAGAGAAGAGGGGTTCTTCCTTCCTAACCATCTTGCCTCTGACATGGGATAGATCCCAAGAAGCYCTTTTGTTGCCTTCTGTTCGAGGTAACCTGGAGGAGGAGGGGGCAGTTAGCCATGCATGTCACCCTGGTCAGAGCCCTGTCCTCATAACCCATCTGTTCCATGCTGGGCTGGCAGCTTTTTCCTGCTGGCAGCTGATATAAATAGTCCTATAGATGAAGAGAAGACTGCCCTACAATGTTAAATGCACAGYGTATAAAAACAAATTTTGTTCCAGGATTTAATATCTTCTGCTTCTTCCAATATRATTTTAAATAGTGTTCACTAAAAAWTTTATTACTTTCAGAGTAAAGAATTTGAATGCCTGAACTTCTTTGATCCTCTATATTTTTATGCATTGTTAGGGATTCCCTATGTTTCTTACCCTTTCCACTCCCATGGGAAGGCAGAGTTCATATTTTCAGTWGAGTTAAGATTAGTTTTTGAGTTCTTGACTTTGCAACTTTTAAAATGTTCCTTAATGCAAGTGGAAACTCCAGTTACTGCTTGCTATAGTTTGTATAATCAGTTCTTAACTACTGCAAGTGAGAGCAGGGGATCAAACATATTGCCTAGTTTAGCATGGTGTACCAAATTTAAAATCTAGAGTGAAAAGTAACTTATTTGCAGACAGAACATAACTGTTTCTGGCATGGGATTTTCTTTTGCAGATAATTTTTCTCCAGAGAGTGTTAATGATACAGCTAAAGAAACTTGCTTAAACTGGTTTTTCAAGATTGCATCAATCCGAGAACTCATTCCCAGATTGTATCCTTGTCACATGAGACTGTGAGAATGTGTCCACAGGTTTTTCATAGAATCTTTCAAGCAAACCCACAGTAGTGTTGTCTATAGTGACTTTATTTCATTTGTTTTGGGATAAATAATTTTGAATTATATTTGACAAAACTTTGACAAAAGTAACCCGAATGCKGAATTATTTCCTATGGTTAATATAGCAGTGATAGAACTGATGTGTGAAAGCATGGGAAGAAATGAAAATCTAGATACATTGTAAAGACTCAGAAAATATAGTGAGGTTAATTAGAGAATGCCTTAAGATAGTGCTTCAGTAYGTATGTGGTGTAAAACTTTGTTTTTGTATGGCATATCTTTTTTATTATTTTTTTTCCTTAATTTCACTTTGTTTTAGTTATGTGGAAGCAGCAATATTGAAGTGCAATAAGTTCCTATCCAAAATGTAAGAGCAAATATTAAAAATGAGAAGGAAATGAATGGGCAGGCTTATAAACTAATGTGAGAAAGTAAGCATCCCAAGTTCCATGGGTAATGGTGAATAGTTCTGGGAGGAAGAAGTATTGAGGAGCTTTGGAGTTTCTGGTGAGAACACCATGAAGTCACTTCCAAGTACAAGGAATACAACAATATCTGCCGTTACAGAACACTCATAATTGTGGCATTAAAAATTTGCAAATTAGAAGGCGGTTGTTTGGGATGGTGAAGAGGAAAGCAAGATTGCTGAGAAGAAGAGTGGAGGGGGAGAAAGAAGGGTTAGAAAACTGAAAGGAATGTCTYAGTGCACTGTATTGTTAGAGACAGGCAGGAGCAACAGTGTAGGAGTGGTGAACCACTAMCAGAATGAATGCTGTAATCCAAATTGCTACTCTGGTGACAACTTCATTATTACTTTTTCAAAAAATGAACTGTGGGAAAATGAGAAATAGAAGGAGTTCTGACAATACTTTAAGWGAATACTCTTTTTATGTTGAAATACAAGCTTTCTAGAGCTTTATTCTTTCCCCACATTAGAGAAGAGGGTTTACTTTCTGTTGTCTGTTTATAATTTTAAGCATCCAGCTGGGCTGCTCCTGGAAGGAAACATTGCAATTCAAGTATAGGATGTTTGTGGCTGCACAGACACATTCAATTTAACTCCTGAAATAAAATTTTCTGTTAATATGCTTTATCTGTGGAATGTGTTCCTGTGCACAGTCAGCAGGACAGCCACTCAAGCTATCCATGGGTGGTGTAATTCTGTTATTGATTGTTAAATTTCAATTTAATTTCTGAAAAATCTTAACAGGGGGATCTCAGAATGTCTCCCACGATTAACGTCTATGATTAGAGGAATTGGAGATCCGCTGGTTGCAGTCTATGCGAGAGCGTACCTCTGCAGGGTAGGCTACCATTTAACATTTAACCATTAAACCTGTATCAAATACTTAGTACAGCTAGTTCTGCCCTAAAGGAAACTTGAACGGTAGTTTTTCTCAAAATTACTCAACAGTCTGTCTGTCCCTAAATAGCAAAAGCTCTTTTGTTTTAATAAAATGTAGTCTTCCTTCAAATGTTTATAATTAACAAGTAACTTTCTCTGCTTCTTACACTAACTAGTCTTACCGCTTCAGGGAGGCAGAAGTTAGCAACTTAAGTGTAAGGAGAGTTTGATACAACATGCTCTTATCTGATGGCTGGAAGCTGCATTTTATAGTTGATACATGCTTTTCTTCATTTTGTCTTCCTCCCCCTACTGCTGGCCTGCAGTGGTGGGCAAAGGGCTGGCCCACTCCTCAGTAAGCAGCCGTGTGACGGAGTGTCCCTACAGCTTGGCTGGGGTCTTGTCCACAGCTATTCCTGCAGTCACCTGAACAGCTCAGCCAGGGCAAAAGTACCCAAAGAGAGACCTAAAATGCCTCAGAAAAGCCATCAGTGGTGGGAAGATACTTGTCAACTRCAATTGGGAGTAGTGGCAAAGAACTTGAGTACAATTAGGAGGTGTTGGGACTGTGAGATRGCAATACTTAGGTGAGGGTCAGTGCCGTTATCAAATGTCCCAAATGTGGTCAGCATTGATGTAGCCAGTGAGCCTGAATAAACTATCCAGTCTGCTTTTAATATGCTCTTCATATGAATTCCTGCATCTGCAAGTAATCACTAGCCTCTGCCTTGRTGGATGAGCTGCTTGTGAGTTTATTTGAATCTTGAAATACAGTAATGTCTGCATTTTTGTCATAGCTTAATCGTTCCTGCTACGTAGTACAAGATTTCTGAGGGTTTGTAGAAAGCAATTTGGATGAATATTTATGTAGAGTCTACCTTATTACTCCTAATAACTCTAAAAGATCCCTAATGATAGAGCTATTAAGACTAATAGCCTAATAACAATAATTGGAATTTTGTACTAAGGAAGAGTTTAACGTGCCCTTTTTGTCCTTACAAAGTAAATAATAAAAGTTTTCTTGGAATAAAGTATCAGCTATCARAATGCTGACTTTGAAGGAGGATGTTTAATATTCTGTAATACTTGTATTGGCATTATATTAATCCTCCCTAATAGTTTTTGTTTTCAGTATCTTCCCATTTTTTTCAAAACTGTAAGTTCCTGACTAGGAAGCCAGTACTACAGAGATGAATGATCTTTAAACACCCTTATTAAGTGTGGAAATGATCATTCTCACGTTAAACCAAGGAAATGGATCTTTGCACAGCAGGGTGATGCATTTCATTTGCCCTCCGGTTCAACAATCGAACAAAAGGAAGCAAAAACAGACAATAGATGATTGGTATTTGTGAAGTGCATGTGCTTTTTGATGAATATAGCTAGATTTCCTATGCTCTGGAGTCCCCAAAACTGAGACCTTTTGCTTTGCTTGAAGAGAGGAGTCTTAAGCTGTTGTAGTGTTTCAGTTGGTTGGTGTTTTGAGGAGTAGAGGTGAAGAGGGAAGTGTTAAGTCTGAGCTCTTACTGCTTCTCATTCACTTCTGCTTTTTCTTTTCTCCCTCTTCTTCCCCCCTACCGTATTATTGAAAACGACAGTCCTTTCTGGTCTAGTTCCTCTTGCATTTGTAACTCATTGCATAAGCCTTGTATTTGTGCATCCCAAATTTTAATAAATCATCAGTCTTCTCGTTTGGGAACTCTGCTTCATCCTGGCTGCGGCATCGATAAACATAATATAAAGCAATTTCTAAACTTTTGACTGACTTTTTTTAGTGTTCTTTACGATACACTTTCTACGTAAAATGAATATAGCCTTTGGCATTGCAGGCACTGGCCTTCATCACTGCTTACAGATGCCTATATGAGAACTGTTTTAAATGTGGCTGTAACTGCTTGAGGGTCTGCTGTCCATGGGCATAGCTGTAAGAGCAAACAAAGAAATAATCCCTCCAGCTTTTGTATGTGATTTAAGACTGTTGATTGATGGGTGTGATTGAATATGTTCCTCTAGAAAATGCATTTTTACTTTGAAGCTGGAGAACGATGGTAGACGATGGATGCAGATTAAAATCTTTCTTTTAATACAGGTTGGGATGGAAGTGGCACCACAACTGAAAGAAAGCCTTAACAAAAATTTTTTTGATTTTCTTCTAACGTTTAAACAAGTAAGCAAATATGTATTTCATTTGTCAAATGATGTAGCTGTGCTTTATAAGCAACCTACAAAAGAAATACTTCTTGAAAAATCAGAATACTTTTTTACTTAGCTACAATATGAGAAACTTTACCTACATATTGATAAATTTAATGCACCCCATTGAATATATTACTGTGCTTTAATTATATATGCTATGTGCAGGATTTTTTTTTATGCATTTAAAAAATGCATGCAGAGACTGTTTCAAAATGTCTGTTTATGATCCTGTCTGTCGTAACTTCAGTTAATACATAAGCTTTGTTTAACTTTCCTGTTGATAGCAACACTTTTTATTTTGCCAGATTCATGGGGATACAGTTCAGAATCAGCTGGTAGCACAGTGTGTGGAGATTCCCCTGTATTTGACTCTATACTCGCCTGCTATAGACTGGATTTTACAGTGTATTGCATACCGTGCTCCTGAGGTAAGTAGGTGTGGTGCTACTGGAAATGTTAGTGGAAATGTAGGAAGGTGAAGAGGTAGATTTTTTTTTTTTTTTTTTTTTTTTTTAATGCTCTATAGAGCTACTCCTAAGCAGGCTGTTTTGTTTTATTCTCCCTCCACTGCATATCTGCATAATGCAGTGCGAGGAACATGCTGCAAAACCCACCTGGAACTAGAAGAAGTCCAGAAAGACTTGTGGAGAACTGCACATACGTAGTATTTTGTAAAATTTAKGAGCACTGAAAGCATCTGATCTTGTAACACTATATATTTTATGCTAGAAGGTTTTGGAGGGAGTCGTCCGATATGAAGGTTGTGTGTCAAACATGAATCCAAAGTTTAGGCATCGTATATACATTTTTATTATATTGTAGAATTCTGTGGCATTGAACGAATCTGACACAATCTAAAATATCAACATTGAAATGTTTTGCTCTGCTTTATACAATTGATGCTCTGAAATCTAAATCTAAATGATTGGCTCTGCTTTATACAATTCATTGCACTACTCAGGTTTTAGACTTTGCATTCAGTATTGATATAGAATTTTACAGAGTTAACAAACATAAATGCTCCCTTTTCTGTGTTCTGTATGTTAAATTGTTGTATAGACTACTTCTGATTAAGCTCTGCCCTTATGTAGCAAAATCATGCTACCAGAAAGCATGAGAGAAGATTTTAAAAAAAGAAAACACGCAGCCCTAAACCTTCCCCTCCATTGTTACTTGAAAACAAAGCCTCTAGATTTGTTTAATACTGCAGGGAAGTTTAAGATAATTGTTACCTGATTAACAACCTATGTCTAAGACTGATTTGCCAAATAACTGCTGGAGGGCTCAAAGTGATGACAGCATTACTCATTTGTGGTAAAAAATTTTTAGTGTCTTTTTATCTGCTTCCTTAATTCACTGGTATAAGCTGCATTTTTTTAATCCATTTGATCAATATGTTGCAATCAATCTAAGATAGTTTAAGTTGTTTTTTAAAGATGCGTTATAACACTTCAGCAGCAGCAAGAAAGAATACTTGTTTTCACAAAGCTCATATGAGACCGCTTTAAATTCATAGGCAACATTATTGTTTCTTGCTGCTTTTAGCTAATTTTTTTTCCCTGAGTTTATTAGTTTTTTTCTGTCATACTGATATAAAAATGATTTGGGCAAACTATAGCTCTGTAATTGCTTAACATAGCRGGCTATTTTAGTTTCTGTCTGTTTTGTATTCTGCAGCAGAGCGCTCTTAATCTTCCCTCTCTAGCCAGAGGTAATTGACCTTGTTGGCAAATAGTAATTGTTCTGAGAAATGGCATGGCTGAAAGATTGCAAATTTGACTTCCATAAAATGGTGTTTTTGATTAAAATGTCACTGTACCTGCAGATGTGCTTTTATAGTGTACTACACAATTATTTCTTTCTGCTGTAAATACAGGATAAGAGGATTATTTGAATGTATTGGGTAGGTAATTAAAACAGCTTGTAACAGACTTCACTACATTAATTAAAGCTGAACTTTTCCTACATAGTCTCTGCTCACTAATTTTAATAAATAATTTTTATAGGTTCTGCTTACTGAGATGATGGAAAGATGTAAAAAATTGGGGAACAAGTAAGTATTGCACAGTCTAGAAGCTGCGAGTCTGCATAATCATGAATCCCTGCAATATAGCACTCTCTTTTCCCTTTAAAAACCATTTTGAATGTATAGCTTAGCTATTGTTCTCCCAGGAACTRACTATAGGCATAATTATGAACATTTATTTTCTTTATTTTCTACCCATGAATTCCAAAATGGTGGTAAATTGCTTGTAGAACACAAATTAAACTAGTTGCTGCACCCTATTGCCTAAGCCAAGGCTTAGGGCATTTGATGCATTCCCTGTCCACTATTCCTGTAATTCCTGCCTGTGCTTCTTTTTTTTTTTTTTTTGCCTTCCCATCCTTTCCTTCCAGCCCCTCTGTTGGCTRTAGTTATCCCATCCATGAATTTGGCAAGGGAAGTTGTAAATCATCAGACATCAGAAGGTATTAATATTCATAAGACTGCTTTCTTAAGAATGCAGATTGTAAATTTCTATCAAATGGGACCAGTGATGCTCATTCAGAAAGTAAGGTAATGCTGGGCTATTTTAAGTGCTGTCTACAATCTCTCTTAAGGTAAACAGTCTCATATGGTCTCCTTTGCAATAATGAAGGACTTTTGTGCTAACTTATGGCTGAGTTTGCCTAAAGGATTTGMCTTTCTAATGATGTCAGATTTCTTTTTTCCTGTTTGATTTATTTTAATTGTAACAATTCAGCTGATGGAAATATGACTTTCATAAGGTATATATTTTTTAAAACAGAAAAAGTTTGATATAGACTTACCCTGTCAAAGAATACTTCTGAACTGTTGTTAAAAAGAATAGCTTACCAAGCACATGAGCTACTGTTGGCCTAGCTGCTTTTCTCTCTACCAAATTTCAGTAAAAGAGCTTGTGTGAGGAAAAAGTTACCTGGTTTGCCTTCTSTTTGTCTGATAGCTCGGTGTTTTCAGGTTTTGCTAATGTACTCTTTAGTCCTCATCAATACAAGTTCAACTTTAAACCTTTTTGTTAAGTATTTGTTTTTTCTTGTTGTTTTTTAACTTCAGAACAGATGTTAGATTGTTAAAAATCTGAAAAGTTCAGATAAATATAAAACAAAGACACAAAACATTGAGATGTATCGACCTAAGTTCTGTCTCTTGCAGTGCTCTGCTGTTGAATTCAGTCATGTCGGCATTCCGAGCGGAGTTTATTGCTGCCAGGTCTATGGACTTCATTGGCATGATTAAAGAGTGTGATGAGTCTGGATTCCCCAAGGTAACTTTTGTGTGTGATTTATAGTATTCTTATTCATTCTCTGACTGACCACTTTACGTTCTTGGATATGGTTAGACAACTTGCACATTTGACTTACACATTGAGCTAGGTTGGACAGACACATCTTTATTTTCAATGTAAAATTTGTGATTAACTT
The DNA here is from genome assembly GCF_003342845.1 of Nothoprocta perdicaria. Taxonomy (NCBI): domain Eukaryota; kingdom Metazoa; phylum Chordata; class Aves; order Tinamiformes; family Tinamidae; genus Nothoprocta; species Nothoprocta perdicaria. The sequence continues at coordinate 7,376,237 of NW_020454316.1, read as the reverse complement.
GCAGCATCTTCTCTTTCGCTCATTGGGATTAAACTTGGCTTTGGCTGATCCTCCTGAAAATGATCGCCTTCAAATTTTAAATGAAGCCTGGAAGGTTATAACAAAATTGAAGAACCCTCAGGTGAGTTACTGGTGGTTCCATTTTCCTAGTAACTGATTTTCCGTTTAAGCCCAACTTGAAATCACTTGTTCAGTAAGCAGTACATTTGGTAGTTTATCTTTCCTAGACACAGGCAGTTGCCAAAAATATGATACCTAGTAATAACTCTATATAATCCTGTTTTCTGAGCTCTGCTTRCTTATATAGGCAATGTAGTTCTGAGGTTCATCATTATTGACCCATCTTTAAGTACACATGAATCTCATCTTGGGATATATTCTTAAGCATAATTTTTGGAAGTATGTTTTCTTAGCCTTTAAACTTTGATAATCACCAGACATGTTTATTTCTAGGATTATATCAACTGTGCTGAAGTGTGGGTGGAGTACACCTGCAGGCATTTCACCGTACGTGGAAATTACTTCATTTCGGGGAGTCGAGGAGGAAGGGAGCAGGTTTGCTGCTGCAAACTAAATTTTAATAATAGAAAAGCTAATAAACCATTTAAAACTGTGTAGACTTTCTTTTGTTTAAAAGAATTTATTTCCCTTTATGAAAGATGAATTGGAGGGAGAAAAGTTGTGGCTGTGAAGGAGGCTTTTTTCAACCCTGTGTCGTATCCTTATCTCTATTTAAATGGCAAATGTACCAGTTCAAAGGTTTACTGGACCTGTGGTTTAACTGTAACTCTGTAGCTAGCTAATGCTTGGATAGATGGGAATGAATTATCAAAATGGTTTTTAGTGATTTATGTGCTGATTTCTTTAATGTGTAAACTCACTTTCAATACACAGAAGCGAGAGGTCAATACTGTTTTGGCTGATGTTATCAAACACATGACGCCTGATCGAGCATTTGAAGATGCTTACCCACAGGTAAAGTGCATTTTCCTTAGATGAAATTAGTTCTAAAACATTGCTGGTGTATTTTACCACTTAACTATTATTTTTAAAGAGTACCTAGAATTTGGGAAGCTTTTTGGAACAGTGTAATGCTGCAATGTTTTGYGCTCTTATTCCCAGTAAATCAATTTTTCAATCTAGAAAAAAACTATATCAGAATGTTTTATATATCTAAAAGTAGCATTAGCTGTAAAGTTGGCAATGGTATTCTGCTGATGAAAACCAACTATTATGCCAGACTGTGTAAACAGGAGTAAAACATGAAATGTTTTGTCCAGTTCTTATCACTGGATGTCAAGTGACATATGGATTACTTGGAGAGATTTTAGAAAAATGAGTTCATGATTTCTTTGTAGGGTAGGAGGAGTCCCTACAAAAGAATAACAATCAAACTGTAGGCTTTGTTCTTGGTTTGGTTTGATTTTAGAGCTAGAGAGGGTGCAGGTTATAAATCAGAAATTTTCCTAACTGTAAAAAGTAAAGAACAACTAAAAGACTGGCTGGGGAGATCAGTGAATTGAGTATCTGAAGAGCATATTGGAAAAAAAATATTAGGAATAAAATACTTGAAGTTCTTCCTGCTTTGGGGAAAAGAAGTGGCAAAGATGAACACTTAAATGTCCTCCAGCCATTTTYTATGAAGAACTAGAGAAGAATAGTCTCTGATGTCAGTAGACTTAAAGATAAATCTGTGTCAAAAGAAATTCTAGTATTTTTTTCTTAATTTAACTTGTATTATAATCTTATTTTTTAATTTTATTTTTAGCTGCAGTCAATTATTCAGAAAGTCATTACTTATATCCATGACTTCTCTCTGCTTTTTTCAGTGGTAAGTGTTAATGTGTTTATTCAAGTTTCAAGTTTTTACTACTTYGGTAAGAACATTTGTGACTTGCAAATTTAGATTGTTTGCAGACGCACATGATGAGAGGACTTTTTGTCAAGTAGAAAAGTGCTAAAACATTTTGCCAGTGTTTTGTTGCTTGCTGTTTAAATATTCATTATTCTAATTCCACTTTTCTGTACGTTTTCCTTAAGCTATTAGATTTGCCAAGTTGTTTTTGTTGTTATGGTGTAATTGACAGTGAAAGATAAAGTATCATTTATTTCTGGATGTGTTCATCTAACTGCTGAGAGCTGTTTGTATGTTAGGATATATGCTTGTTATACTGTATTGTGGAACTTTAATGTTGAAACAAAGAGAAGATTTTGGAGTTCAGAGATTGCATGTGCATTGGAAGAGAGGAAGGAGGATGATGGGCTTCAAATTACTTAAAACCATGTGAAGAATAAAAAATTCAAATGTCTTGGACCTTCATAAATTGCCCTAGATAAATTGGGGCTTGTTCTCATTGTGTTTATTTGCTTTCAGGAGAAGTTCTTGCCATTTCTGGATATGTTCCAAAAAGAATGTGTGAGAGTGGAAGTTTGCAAGTGCATTATGGAAGCTTTCATTAAGTAAGTGGAAAATATTTCGATTAAATGCGCTTTGGAGGATCTGGGCAATCTAATAAAAGATTGTTAGGGAAGATAGATTGAGTTGGGTGTATAGTCCGCTTAGTTTGCCCACTCCAACTTTGGCTCATTTAGCTTGCTGCACCCCTTCCAAAGCTGAGTTCTGTGGCTGGGCAATAAATCTGCATACATTAAGATGATGTTTCTTAACAGGTGTTTGTTAGAATTCTAAGTTTATTAAGCTAGTTGTTTTGATTAATAATAATAACAATTTTATATATATACAGGACATATATTTACGTATGTTTGCATGTTGTATACACATGCACAAAACTTCTATGCATTCTTAATGTCTTACAGTGCTGCTCAGGAGTTATATTGTAAAAGGATATTAATTTGATCTTTTTTTTTTCCTTTGGACAGTGGAGTATTTTTCATCAATGTTTTTCAAAAATATCTTACAGGCACCAGCAGGAATCTACAAAGGATCCTGTTATACTCAATGCTCTTCTGCATATCTGCAAGACGATGCATGATTCTGTGAAGTAAGATCAACTTTGTTCTAACTAAACTGTATTGCTTATGCGAAGTGGGGCTGCTTGGCAGGTGGTTTCACACTTCTGGAACTGTTTTGTGGTGAATTAAGACATGAATCCAATYAGCAGTGAGGGAAGATCTGTACAGTGAAGTGGCAGCGTGTATTTTCTCGTTAATTACCGAATGATTTGAATACTGAAGCAACATTTTAAAAAGTAAATAGCAACAATTATGGAGCATTCTAGTGAAGCAGATAACTAAAGACATTTAAAAAACGCACCTTTTTAAGAAAGAAATCAACATCTTCTGAGTTGTGCTGAGAAATAATTTATTTATGARCTTTAAACAAGTATGTAGTCATTAAAACACAGATCTCCTTAGTCATTTATACCTTCCTGTGGTTATTCAGCCACTTCCAGTGAGTATGCAATTTTGAAGACACCTTGAAAATCTCTAGGAGCTTAAGCATGACCATTTTCTTAATTTTCATAGTGCTTTCATGTAGAGTGTCTTAGAGTACTGGCCAGATACTAATAAATCAAGCTTCAAATACTTCCAATTTTGCAATTTAGAAAACAGATTGTAGGTAACTTGCACAGATGATGGAGATATGTGTATGATAGCAAATTAAGGCATGGTTACCATGCTTGAAATCTTTCTCCTCTCCTCTTCTTTGTCCTTCCCAGCACTCTCATTTCATAATGTCTTGCAGGGTCAGTGTTCCGAGGGAGCTTGTAACTTTCTCAGCCTTGATATTCCACAACTACAAGATCTCTTTTTGAGTAGAAGTAATTTATTTGATATGTGGTTCTAATTAATACGAGTTTAAGTACTTGATTGTGGGTTAGATCATCTTTTTGGGCTATATATTGCACTAAAGGCCACTTAAACCTTTAAATAGAACAATGACTTGAAGCTAAAATAGCTTATTAAAAAAAAAAAAGATGTTTTATACTTGGTACTTCCTCTGACCTATTGCCAAAACAATTCTCGTGCTTTCCAACAAGCCTTGAAATCCCTTAAACCAGCAGTTCTTTCTAGCTGAGACAAGATTGTTTATATCACTTGCTTGATCCATTCTATTATCTTTTATTAGCGAATTGTCATAACTTCTAACTAAGGTAACTCCTGCTTCTATTTTTTGTATCGTGGTTCAAGGAAGACTCGGTTGACTGTGTAGGGCTCACTGAGCCCTGTAGCAGCTGCTGGCAGGTAGCCAGATTGTGACCAGTTCAAAGACTGTTCACAACTGAACTGGAAACCTATAATTGACCTAGAGATCCCATTACAAGTCTTCTGAGTCTCCTAAAGTCCATCAGTTGCCTCACTTGATTGGCAAAGCACTAACGAGCTAATTATGCTGACATTTTCTTTCCTCTTTACTGAATTTATATAATAAAACTATTGTCCTGTTCCCATCTGGTGTCTCAGATAGGAAAATGGTAACTGATACACTAGAGGTCAAACCCGGAGCCAAGTACATAATAGTAAAAGGATTAAATTGGATTAGTTAAGTGTAATTTAACTTTTTGTTTATCCGTTTTCAGTGAAGCAGATTTGACTTAATGGATTTTCATGTGATGTAAATTTGTTTCAAATCAGATTTGGACTTTTTCTGTAGAATATGAATCTGTAGTAATCTTGAAATAAACTTGCTCTCATACCACTTCTCTATTAAATGTAAGAGAAAAAAAAAAAGGCATCATAACAAGCTGATGTTAAGGCCAGTRTTAGAGTGCTGTGCCTGTGTTAGGCATTCAAAAAAAATGTTTCTAAAATATATTCACTATGATATTTACTTTAAAATTATTTTACAAGACTTTTTTTTTAATAGGATAAGTTTTTTTCTCTTTTAATCATAATTCATACAGATTTTCATTTTAAAAAAATGACTTCAGTCTTATTTTATATTGTTTACCATTATGAATATTAGTATATCTTCTTTCCTCTCATACCAAATCTGACTTTATTAAAAATCTAAAGCAATTCCTTTAGCAATTCTTTATTATCTTTTTAATTCAGGTTTTTCTTATGCTGCATTGTTGACTTGCAGGTACTCATATTAAAACTTCTGTGTTAAGATTATGAGGTTAATATGCTAGTGTACAATAAATGTTTATATGGTCATAATATTATATGAATTAGTTATTAGTTTTAAAGCTGAATAAATCGATGAAGATAGGTGGTATTCTAAAATTAATTTACTATGCCAATTTTCTGTTACAGTGCACTAACTCTTGAGGATGAGAAAAGAATGTTAGCAGCTTTGATAAATGGATTCATAARAATGGTGAGTGACAGTGTATGTGTCTGTTGGAGTGTACCTTATAATTGGGATTTTCATATGATCTCCATGAAAAAACAGGTGCCAAGGTGGACAGTGTGTTTCTGACTTGCTTAGGTATATTAAAAACCTCAGCAGATATATTTTAGTGAAATAAAATTAAAAAAAAGTCATACAGCTGTTAGTAATGTGGTGCAGTGTGTTAGAGTGCATGTATTGTTTATTTAAGCATATATATATTTTTAAGATGTCACGTAATTGTGAATTTAAAAGATAAACATTAATTAGTTGTGCCTGTGAAAAGAATGCACTGGAAAGAGCTACTATTCAGAACTGCATGAATGAAATTCCACTACTCATCTCTAAATGACACCAATACTGACATTAATAGTCACAAAATAAGATTTTTAGTGTTAATAGCCTCACAAAAAAAATGAATTGCTTGATTTTGAAATTAATTTTTAACCTTTACCTCCAATTTTATTGCAATAAAATCTTTTTCAGTTGTCCTTTGTTTTTGAGATGTCAGGTTGTTTTAGGAGATCTTCTCAAGCTTTTTTTCATCTCTAGCCAGATATTTTCAATGCTTGGCTCTTTATTCAGGTAGTCATAGCTGACAGGCTTTGTCTCTGCTTGTCATCGTCTTTGTTCTTTTTTGCAATGCTATGAATTTCTCTCTTGATGTATGCTTTCTCTTCAGCTATAATATTTAGCTATTTAAATGGCCTTTTTTTAATTGTATTTTCACTTTATTAAGCAATGCATGTAATACAATATTGTATAATTTCCTTCAGAAGGATTTCACACATTGAATAATATTTGATTGTTTTTAGTCTAAACTTTGGAAAAAGAAAACGAAAACATAGCAGCAAAATGCCTAGTTCAAATTTTTAAACCAAGACTGAATAAGATATGGAGGGAAAGCAGTTGTAACAATCATCTTTACAGACAGCCTTTCTGTGGAAAGTCTTACATTTTTTAGATAAGTTATCTTGAGACTAGGACTGAAAGAATCAGCAGTTATTTGCACAAATACAAGAACGGCTAAGGTCGTTGCCTCTATAATACGAAAAGTAATYCTTTGTTTTCTAGTGCAGTTCCTTTGTTCTTTCATTGTCTGGATTAAATGTAACTTTCATTTTCATTCAGAAAAAGCTTCTTTCAGATGTGACTTCAGAAATAAGAAATAAAGTGACCTTTGGTTTTATYAGAAAAGAATTCCACTTGAATACATAAATGTAGACTGCCTAGAGACTGGTTCTCATGCTAGGCTTTTGATTGACAGCTGAGACACTCCAGCTGACAGCACTTGATTTTAAATCTGGGAGGGTTAAAATAGGATATTCTCATRGAAAGGTTGTTTTGACTTTCTCTCCTTCTTTCCTGACAGAATACAAGGTTTCACCGTCTTACATCAACATACATATTTACTAAATTCAAGCAAAATACTGTTGCTGTTAATGTTGTGTCTATTTAGGAAATTTTTGATTTTATTTTCACCAACCAGAAACCACAGCAATGTGAATAGAGATTTTCTTGGTTGGTTTGTTCATCCTGAAGGCTAAATGTTGGAAAGCAGACAGTTAAAAAGGACAGATTCTCCAAGCATTAATTTTTTGGAAGGTGGTGTCAATTCTTACTGATTCATTTTGACTTTTGAATATCTGTGGTTTATCTGTATACATTTTTAAAGTATTTCTTCAAGTCAATTGTCTACAATGGTAAAACAAGTCTGTCTTTGTCTTCTATAGGTTTCATTTGGCCGTGACTTTGAACAACAGCTGAGTTTCTATGTTGAAGCCAGGTCAATGTTTTGCAATCTGGAGCCTGTTCTTGTCCAGCTCATTCATGTAAGTCGCTATTATCTGTGTTATCCTCAATACATATATATTATTTGCAGTTATCTTTTGTAAGAGGAAATGTGTTGGCAAACGTCCACCACAGCCCAGGTTATTGATCTATGTCGTAGTACATTTGAAGCCATTTTGTTAGATATTTTAAAAGTAGACTTTGGTCTCATCTCTCATTTTATCACTCCAGACAGGAATGCCTGCTTTCATGCAACAAAAAAACTAGTTGCATTGTGATTTGCAACAATATTTTCTTTTGAGGACTTGGTGAAGATGTTTTGTTTTTTAGGGAGTAGCATGGGGAGCAGGGCAGGGTACAGCATGGGTACATACAGATGGGTTATCTGAAATCATGGTACTGCAACAGGAAGGCAGTGCTGACAGCGCGTGGTTAAGAAGGGATGGGCTGGAGCCTTGAGTGAATCAGCAGCCTTACCCCGAAGCATCGTAAGAAGCACACCTGCTTTCAAGGAGCAATTCATCACTAAGATCCTCAAAGTGGAGAGAGAAAAAACAAATAGTATGTGAGGGCATATAGGATCGGGGACTCTTTTGGCTGTTTTTGTTATCTAAATGCATTTAATAAAACATGCAGCTTGATAATTGCATCTGACCTAGTAAACTTGCTCATTTTTCTTCATGGTTTGCTTTGTTTTTTTTTGTAGTCTGTGAACCAACTAGCGATGGAAACAAGAAAGGTGATGAAAGGAAATCATTCCAGAAAAACTGCTGCCTTTGTCAGGGTAGGTAGGTGTGAGTAATAGTTTCTGAGCCTGCCTTCAAACAGATAATGCAGTCTGTCACCACCTAAGCTTATAGTTTCTCCAAAAAAATTAAAAGTAACTAATGCTGAACTAATACTAATATAACTAAATAACTGAACTAAGTAACTAATATGCTGAAATCAATATCTGAAGTGCAAATGAGTTGTTTGACTTTAGTGGTCAGATGAACTTGAACTATGTAATAGATGTGCAAGTTTTATACCCCTTTTCTCATCTGAAACATAGTTAACTAAGATGTCTGCATCTTTATGTGTAGTAAGAGGAATTTGCATGTGCTACCTTTGCTGAATGGACACTTGTTGTTCATGGCTTAGGGTAGAGAACTCTGGGGTGATAGTGGCCAAGTTTTGTATGCCTGGGAGACGCTCGTAAATAAATATTATAATGTGTAGTATATTATAGTTACTGTGTAGATATTCTTAATAGTAATGGAATAATAGTGGCATTTTTTGGACTTCACATAACATCTGCTTTTATTGAAAATCTTTCTCTAATCTGGTTAACAGATTTAGAATCTTAATTAGAAAAGAAACAACTGAAATAAATTGCGTAGCTCAAGAGTTAAGAATTTTCTTCGATTTCTTTTCTTGCTGTAGGCTTGTGTTGCCTTCTGCTTCATTACCATTCCATCCCTGAGCGGTATCTTTGCACGTCTTAATCTTTATCTGCACTCGGGACAGGTTGCTCTGGCAAACCAGTGCCTTTCGCAAGGTAAGGCAGGATTGTTGCTTGCATGAAGGTTCTACTTCAAAGTATTTTCAGCAATGGGTAACAGTGTTTTTGAAATGTATAACAGTATTCATAATGTGATTAAAACATAGCCCCAATTCAGGCATTCTTTACAATGTGAACTCCTTATGCTAAAGCGACTCTTCAGGTCTAACATTAATCCTGTGCTGTAAATAGCTAGTCCAGGACCATTTGCCATGGTAGGTAGATTGTAGATGGCAGATTGTCTTAAGATGGTAGATTGTCTTAAGTTAAATAACTTTGAAGTTACAGATATTTTTTTTTTCCTGGAGAATTATCTAAGCACTATAATCACAAATAGCATGCTTATATTAACTGTGATGAAGGAACTCATTCATCTGCATAATAGTGCAGCTGACAGAGTCCTGCAAAGAATTGCACAGAATTGATAGCCATTTTCTGATGCTGTTGGCCCAGCAAAGCATGTGGGTGATAAATTCTCAAATAGGAAAAGCAGTCCACTGTATCAAAGAGTACGAGAGGGAATAATATCAGACATTTATAAAGAATAAAAACAATTTTCTATTTTAATCTGGATGACTGATAGAAGCAGTGCCTGAGTGCTGGTGTCCACCATCCCATTAGCTCAGTCTCAAGTAAATGGAAATTCTCAGAAATGGTGATCTACGGGGAAAAGATTTGGAGTGACTGGCAACAGTGTGGGCATTCAGTCTGTATCATAATTTAATATGATCTTTTTCCTATTCATATTTGAACTGGAAGACAGATACCTGTTCTAAAAGCCTTCAAACCTTTAATTGTCATAGTATCCTTTTCCTTTTTCAAGTATTGTAGTCTACTTTACTTTGTAATTCTAATACTAACTTCAAATGTTTGCCTTCCGAAGGTAAATTGCTTTTTCTTCATTTTTTGTTTTCACTGCTGCAGTGAAAGTAATAAATTGGATTACTCTGTGGAATCTTTTGTTTTGGGTATTAATTATTTGTTTTAACTTTGTGCTTATTCACGAGAAGATTAAAAATGTTCCTGTTGTGATGGTTTTAATCTATGATCGCTACATCCCACTGTGCTATGTGTAGTCTGCTTTTATTGACATTATATTTTATTGTTATTAAGGCTCCTGCAATGAGTATTTAAAGTTCAGGATGAGTTGTATGTATGAGAAGATCTATCTATCTGTAGATACATTTATTACTTTTTTTTTTTTTTAACAATTCTGAACTGCCTGAATTTGACAAGGTATGCAGGCCATTTTGAGATTTAGAATTTGTGCTCTTCCTGTTTATATTCTGTATCAGGCAATTCCTTTTATGGGGGTTGTTTGATGGCTCTCCTTGCAGGAGGCTCATGCTTATCTTGCCTTATAGTACTATGAGATTCTGCTGTCTCTGAATGCTTATSAGTATAGAAGGAAAGTTCTGCCTTGCCTTCCTTTGAAGGAAGACCAAGTGTGTTTAATCTGAAGTAAGAGCAGGTAAAGCTTTGTTTGCCTCGGGTCACAGAAAGTTCTTATATATGACACAGGAAAGTATTGGCACAGTGGTTGCAATTGTAGCTAGACTTTTTTTTTTTTTTAGACTCTCCCAAATTTCTTAAGTTAGATATTGGGAAAGATCATTCTTACAGGGGGTGGAGAGATARCAATTCAAATGAGTTTAATTTGCCAGATATTATATAGGCACAGAATATGGGAAAGGAAGAGCTTTGAGAGAGGAGATGCATCTGGACTGGAAATGATTCCCAGGGCAGATCTCAAGTCTTTCCAAGGACAGCGTAGGGAGCCCATCCTCTTGTGCCTGGAGACAGGACTGGGACGCATCACCTACTTGCTGCTGTTGTTTTGGACATGTGTGAGGGAAGGGCAAGTGGATCCTCTCATTCACTTATTTGGGATTTTTTTCCCCGGGTTTTGGTGTTGCCCAAGCTCTGCATTCACCAGAATGTTCCAGCTGCACAAGCAAGCTGCCATAGGATGCTGATTAAGACTTTTTAGTACAAGATGACTCTTAACATTTCTTTGTTTTCAATCCTGGTGCCGCACATATAACAAAACAGAGGGATTTAGAGTAAAGCTGACTCTTGTGTTCGAGTGAAGAGTCTGCAAAATCAGTTGTTGTGTAATTAGTGTTGTTTGCAGTAGATAAACTATGAGATAACACAAAATTTGACTTTTTTCCCTGTTATGCTATTTTAATTCATCAATTTACTTCATGCTTTGTATCAGTCTTTGTTGCTGCTGTGTAGCAGTGCATCTTTTGTTGGAAACCAGATACAAGTATTCTCTCTTTAATATTCAACTTTTGAGGACTCTAAGCTGTGCTTTTCAGAATAACCATTATGATTCAATAACTTTTCTAAGCTGCTCTTCCATTATTTATGTGATTGCCCTCCCACGGCCCAGGGCCCCARCCATTGTTCACATTTTCAGTGTGAGACTGTGAAGGGCACAGCAGGGTTTCCCATGTGAGCCCCATGYGCCCACTGAACAACTCATAGGCATCCTCCTTCCAAAGCCTTTTAAGGTAGCAAGTGTGTGCAAAATATTGAGAACTTAATCTTTAAAATGTGTATTTATTAACCACTCTCCCTTGAATTTAGACCTGCAGACTATGGAGACAAATATTTGGTCTACCTCAACTCAACTTTTGTTGAAATGAAACCTATCCTGTTTCCTTCATGTGCAAATCACTGAAATACTTCCGTAACCCACTTTATCGTGGATTGTTATTGTATGTCTGTTTCCCCTGCCTGCCCTCCTTTTAGAAAAAAAATTATTTTGGGCGCACTTGTATTTGCATGAGTAATTTAGCATATGCTGAGCAGTTGTGAACAGTGACACCACTTGTTATGAACTGTATGAATGATCTTTGCATGTTTTGATTTCCTGTAGTGAGATAAYGTGTCTTTGAAAAGTAAGTCTTAGTTACTTTTAACACAACTAAGTCTGGATCTCAAGAGCAGGGGATGCRTTTCCAGTTTATAATGAGAAACACTGCTACATTCATAACCACATACTTAAACCCAGCCAGCTAAATGATGCCAAATAGCTGCTGATCCACTAAAACCAATGCAGCATGAAGTGCAATTTTCAGTGTGCAATTAATGATACCATTTGACTAGGAAGTGAAGTCTTGCCTTGTGTGCAACCTTTATTTCATGCTGATTGGGGTTAGCTTCATCAATTTAAAATTAGGAAGAGAATTAGGACTGAAAGGTAACRTACCTCATCTGATAGCTTAGGTAGTAGTGGGGCATATGTGTGTGCATGCAGTAGCTCTTTGAATATTCCAACTGTTCCTTTTGGCCATTTAATTATTGTTTTATAATTATTTTTAGTTCTTTTTTTTCAGTGAGTTTTCCCTTAACTATTTAACTAAATTGTTGAAATTGTTGATGTATTTAATTTGGAGAAGGAATAAAACTTTCTACTGGGATAGATAAGGGGATCTGAGAAGACTGTTCTGTTGTAAAGAGGAGGTCTAGGTCATAAGAATAAATAATTTGCTGAGCCAAAGCTTGCAGTGAGAGACCATCAAGAGCTAGAGCCATAGSTAATCTGCCTAGAGCTGCCTTTGTGCTTTGCCTCCCCCTCATGCCAGGGTGCAGCCCTGGCTGTTTGTCTGGGGCTGGGTCAAACTGTTCCTCTTTCAGCCACCAAGTTAGAGCCCTGCGGCCTCATCGCTCGTTAAAGCTTCTACAGGGCGCCTTGTTGAGCTCCACTTCTGGTTTGTGCCTTGAAGGTCTCTCACCCAAATACTCTAGTGTTGCAATTGGCATTTTTGTTGGAATAGGTATGTCTTAATACAAGGAAATTGAGTCAGAAACATGAATCTGTAGGCTCGTGTAAAGGGCATCTTGAACTGATCTAGCGAGCACCTGTTAGTGTTCAGATAATTTTGATACAGGACAGTGAAGAATCTGAAATGATTCAGCTCGTTGCATGATTTGGAGATGGAGCTTTAACAACCATTTGCAGTTTTTTTTTTAAACCCAATGTTTTCTGAAATTCAGTCTATAATTTTGGCAGGTGTGAGTTTTCAGYGTGTGTTTCTTCATGTTTCCTCTCAGTTGTGCCAGCTACAACTGCACAGTGAACAGAGTGGCTTGAAATTACAAACAAACTACTCCACAAAAGAAACTGTTTTTTATCTGGATCAGTTTTCCAGTTTAATTTTTTGATGAGAGAGATATTTTAAGTTGCCATTACTGCCATAAAGAATGTTTTGAAAACTGCTTCCTTAGCTGCACAAATACTGGAGAGTAGTTCCTGTTGTGCATTTAGTATGCAATATTTCTACATATAAGGTCACATGAAAATGTCTCAAAAACCCAGCAGTCTCTAAACTGTTAAGTCTTACAATTTGATATTACCAGAGTACTGGTAGGTAGAGACATTGAGGTGAATTGCTGCAAAACATGTTGATCCCGTGGCAGCTTCTGAGGTCCAGCATCAGCAAAAGTTCTTCCTGCAGAATACTGTCTGTTCTTTGCCTCTGGCTTCCAGGTGAGGATTTAAATAAAAGGAATCCTTAATTAAGCTTCAAAAACATAGATGAGCTTTGTTTTGAAAGCATAGCTTGTATTTCTTGTTAAAAGCCACCTCAGGAAGCAGGATCTAGGATTTTACAGTGATTGTAGGAGCTCTTCCCCCAACTGAATCACTAAACGCTGCTGTACAGCGGCAATGCTGCAAACACAGAATAATAAATTGTCATCAGTCACACTATCTGTCATAGGGATTACTTAATTTAGATTCAATGCATGCTCCATCTTGTCACTCTTCTGGATTTTCAAACAGATAATATTTTAATTTCACAATTTTCCTCCTTGTGCAAATGCTGCTTTGCCTGTCAGAGACAGCATGACTTCAATTGGTGGTCACAGTGTTCAGCAGGTAGATGGAGATGAAACAACTTTCTGGCAATGTGTGTTGAGTGACRTTTTTCATCTTTAAGGCTGTGAAATCCTTGTTTCGCTTCAGAAATAACATGCTGAGTGAATAATGTAATGCAGAGGATTATATGAGGCTAATTTCACCAAAATATTGTCAAAATTAAAAAAAAAAAAAAATCATCCCCCCCAAACAGCCAACACTGATCTTTAACAAATACAGATTTTAATTCTGAAGCATATATAATGCTTAGTGTAGTTTGAAATACTTTTCCTTAATAGATTGCAAAATGATTTTTTCTCTGTTGCAGAGAACATGGTTTTTCTTTTATGTTCTTATAAATGTGCTGGGCTTTTGTTACACTGTGGACAATGTGTGGTATGCAGTATTTTAAGTAAAATTTTTAGATCATATTGTTTTTGTCTGTTTTTGTCTGTTTTCTCAGTACTGTTAGATTTCATTTTTATTATTAAGATTGCTTTCTAATCCAGAARTATTTATAGATGTGAGGAATATAAACAGAGAGCTGATGAGATATAGAATTTAAAGAAATAAGGTGACCGCTATTTGAGCGTTACCAGTTCTTGGTTCATTATCTTCCTGCTGCTGAAGAAATGTTGGAGCTGGTAAATTCCTGACAAAATTGAGTTAATTTGGTCTTATCTAACTGGGAAACTGTCCATTGTGTAACACCTTTCTTTAGTCTTTTTTAGTCCTTATAAGATAGCAAGATGAAAACTGTATTCCAGATATAGATGCACAACTGCTATATAAGTGCTGTAGTGATGCTTTATTTTTCCATTACTGTCCTGATGATTCCTAGCATTGCTTGCCTTTCTGACAGCTGTTGAGGACGCAGTTTTCAGGAAACCATCCGCAATGACTCCAGRATCTTTCATAAGTGTAAATAGCTTATCTGGAACTTCTCTGTCTGTAGTTACAGTAAGGATTAGTTCTTTCCCCACATGCCTTGCTACTATTAGAATTCATCTGCTGCTTCATTGCTTAGAAGGTCCCTTTGCAGGCGGGTTCCAGAATACTCTGCGAACCTCGTCGTCTCCCTATTCACTGTTATGCCCAGGTCATTTTAAGAATGTTTTCCACTTATCTTTAAGGAACCTACCAGCAGTTCCATTCCACTGTGAAAACTGTCTTTTTAATATTCTMCCCTCTTCCTCTGTTTTAATAGGTTAGGAATCCTTAAGGGGGGCTTGCCTTATCTTTTGTTGGCTTAGCTCTTTAAGAGCTTTTTATATGAGGGATATTAAAAGCTTCTCTCTTAATTTTTAAAGCTTTTTTTTTTTTTTTTCTTTGTAAAAACTATTTATATTGTCTGGATCTTTTTTAACCACAAACTCACTAGTTATTTGGAAAGCTTTATAGATTTCTGAGTTACAATTTCTCAGTGCAAAACCCATTTTGACTCTGAAGTGATGTGTATCATTTTTCAGTCTGCTTTGGGGTTTTGTTTATGTTTTCTATCACATTATTTCCTTGTCTTATTTCCTTTTCGTTACTTAAGATAATTGTTTGCAACTTCTGGATTAGAAGTGATGTTTAGAGAGCTTTCAGATTCATAGTKTGCAGTAGATTAATAGCTCAAGGGAAGAATGTTTTTGGTAGACGTGGCAGAGCTCTCAGCATTACCTCATCAGTGTTGAGAGAAAGAGTTCCAAGTGTTTGCAGTGCTTCATCATCAAATGAGTAATGTGTTAATTTATAAAAAGCACACTTGGTTGTCATTAGTTTCTTTGTGTTGGAGTGCAAATTCTCAAAGATTTGATTCCATGTCCAACAGATGTTGGAAATCTAATGAAGYATTAGGATGAGCTCGGCAGGCTTGTAGGACACAAAGGTGATCTGGAATGCAGAAGACTGCAGATGGTCCCTGCTGTTATTCTTTGGGTGGATTTAGCCTCGTGTAATTGCATGTGATTAAATAGTTTGTGTAGGTATATGAAGCTTCTTACTCCCTCCTGCTCTCCAGAGATATCTGCAGGAGCAGAATTTCTCCCTGTCTTTGCTTGCCTGAAATCTTATAGACCATAGACCATCACAGGTGCTGTCAATACAACTGTAAAATAAATGTTTCTATACAAACTTTAATTTTTTGCAAACTTTAATTTTTTAACTTGAATGCAAGAACATCTCCATAGACCTGTGTATCCATATTTCATATATATATGTGTGTGTGTGTGGGGGGGGGGTATGTATATAGGCATTAATGTGTGTGTATGTATGTACCAGTGAATTCTGACATAAGAAAACACCTACATGCTGATTGCATTTGTTTTTCTGCTGCAGAATGTTAGTGGAAGTGCTGACTTGGATAAGCCTATTGGTTTTCCTAGCCTGAAGGTCAGCGTGGAGGCTCACGGGGAAAGATTTATAGGATTGTGGTCAAGCAAACTGAAGGAGCTGCTGTAGGATGAGTTTAGTGAAGCATGGAGTCTGTCRTGCTCGGTGCACTGCACAAGACATTAACAGCATCTGGGAAATCTTTATCATGATGATTTGTTGTAATGAGCAGGCTGCTCTCTCCTTATCTAGCTTAACAGCAACTCCCCTTGGAAGCAGAATCCCACTCTTGGTGAATCCAGGGAAAAGCATCTTTCACCAGAAAAAGGCCCTTTTGATCTTTCTCTCTCTCTCTTTATTTATTTATTTATTTTTTATTTTGCGTGTGTGTGTGGTTTTTTTGTTTGTTTGTTTTGTTTTAATCGGGAATGTGCATCATTGTTATGCTTTAAGAGGGCTCTTTACTAGACACTTTATGAAAACCAGGAAAGGCCAGTGCATCTCTTCTATCTTGAAGCATAAATACAGTAATAACTTGATAAATTGACTTTAAAAGATAGAAGAGGAAAAGTATAGTTACGTAACCATATAATTATTGAGATTCAGAATTGAATACTGATACTTATTCTTAAGAAAATASTCCGTACTCCCATAAGTATCTATTTAGTGAAGTCTTTCTCCAGACTCACAAACTCAGATGCCTTCTCTGCTGTCCTCCTTCAAAAGAATAAGGTGAAGTGTTTTTAGGGACTGTTGAGTTTCCAAAGACTGTAACAAAACCTTTGCATTAATGTGATTTTACTCTGTTTTTGCTGCTTATGAAGCATATATACCCAGGATGAAGTTCTGGAGAGCATTGGGGAGGACAGCGGCCGTTAGGGACGGTGCCCCCATGCTGGGGGGCTGCGTGGGAGCCGGGGGGCAGGCAGCCACGGTGCAGCATGCGGCGCTCCCCACGGCAGGACTCGCTCCCCACGGCACTCCTGGCCGGGCTCCCGCTGTTCCCAGCGCAGCTGCTGAGGGGCTCGTGTCCCCGAGGGGCTCAGCCACCCCATGGGAGGGCAGCTCGCCGTGCTCGGCCATGGCAGGAGATTAAGAAGGGTAAATTGGATCGAACGGTACCTGTAGTGAAGGCGAGAGGTTTTGTTTTCATGTTCATGTTTTCAGGAGAATGTCTGGGACTGATGTCTTTGGGGRTTAATTAATTAATCAGGTAGGTAATTAAGATGAAGTAGTCTGCAGTTCTTCTGCTTCGCTRTGAAGGTTAATTGCTGTAGAGATCATTCCTGCACCAATACAAAATAACTTCAGGAGGCAGGAGTGTTCCCTGCCTCRGACAGGGATACTTTGATATGTGGACTATTTTCTAGGACACATTTTTTCATTTGTCTGGTCTCATGTTTTGATTGTACGGTGATGTGGGGCATGTGCATTTTTTTTTCCTACTGAAACAACTGTGGAAGTGAAAGCAATTCATTTACTTGTGCTAGAATGAACATCTGCTGCTGCTTTCCTTCCTTCAATAAAGCTCTGAGAAAGATTACATATCTGCCTTGGGGCTGGCTGTTTAAACTAATATGTTGTTTGAACTAAATAAAAAAAAGTATTATTTCCCAGCAAAATAAATTTGCAGTATAAAAGGAAATAGAAGATTTGAGTGCAGAAGTGTGCTTTCTAGGCATGGAAAAGTTCAGGAGGTCTCAAATGCTTGTATACTGAAAAGAAACAAGAGTCAGAAGAATTACAGTTTTTCCAAAGCACATGTTTCATTGGTATTTCTCATAAGCTTAAATTAGATATCAGCTTGTCCTATATTTAGCAAATTTGCGTGGAGTCTCATGTGCTCAAATGAATATTTCCATAGCAAGCCGTGCTTCTGGAAATGACCTTGTCATTGGTATCCCCATCCCTACCTAACACAGCTTGTCCTTCACTGGGAATTTTTGTCTGTTTGTTGTCTGTTATTTGACTCCTTACCCTCAGTCTCTATTCTCATAAAGGTGAATGTAGTATTAATGCTAAAAGATGCTCTGAAATATAAACAAATGAAATGGGATATAGAAATCTAGTTATTTTGAGAAGTACCCAAAAGTGCAAAAGAATATTCCTATCAGTAGTTTGTGTTTTGCCATATAGGAAGTCTTCTAGAGCAAAGGGAAAATATTAGGGTTTTAATTGTGAATATTAACTTCATCAGCTGATAAGTAGATATTCTAATGTTATTTTTTGTAGGATTAGAGGCATAATAAAGAATTATGAAAAATCTCATAATAGCTATTTTGCCAGGGTCATAAATGCATGCGTTCATTTTCTGTGACTGACTTGAATTGAACTCTAAACAATGACTAGGTCATAGTCATGATTGCCTTAGAAATCAGGGTGATAATACAGCAACTATATTTTATTTTGTAGCTGATGCTTTCTTCAAAGCTGCAGTGAGCCTTGTTCCCGAAGTGCCAAAAATGATCAATATAGATGGAAAGATGCGACCTTCTGATTCATTCCTCCTGGAATTTCTCTGTAATTTTTTTTCCACATTATTAGTGGTTCCGGTAAGTTGTGTATGTGATTAGCACACAGGGTAGCATATATTTGTTATGTTATATTTATGTATATTTTTTTCTAGTTTTAGAGTAGACCTGCTTTAATTTGAACTTGTGCTTTCCCATATTCCTGCTGGTTTGCATCTGATGATGGTAATACTTGTTATCATACAGTGAGGTAAAGATGCCAGAGTTCCTTGAGCATTACTCAGTTTGGGGAGTGCTGCTCACAATTTCAGCAAAGGAACCTGTGCAGCGAAACTAAAAGCCTGTTAGCAGGTAGCCTTTCCTGAATCAAACCCTCTGTGTCATAGTCAGCAAAAGCTGCCTTACCTGAAGTACGAAGACCCCAGCATCGGTAGCAGAGCAGTCCCATTAGTGGTTACAGATTGTGCAGCAAGTCAGTGACAGATTAGGGACCTGAGCTGCAATCCTTTTGGCTCTAGGCTTAACTCTCTCTGAAACACCTATTTTGCCTGTCAYGAGTGAAATAAAATATTATGCTGACAACATCATCTTGAAGAGGATATTGCAGTCAAGTTGCAGTCGATCAGCTAAATGCAAGCAGCTGCCCTCATGCAGGCTCTTAGCCCCTAGAGCTACAAGGTAGTGCTTTCCTACACTGTGATTTTTACATTATAGTTGATCCAGTGTAATTGAGGGCTATACTGAAGGGAGTTTATCCTGCCTCTGCCAATGAGCTGATGAATGGAAACCAGTTGTGATTTTTTGGGAGTGGGAGATGCAGTGGTTGAGTTTTCCATCAGGAGAATGAACCAACTTGCTCAGTGGCTGCAAATTCCCAAGCTGCAGTGGCAAGAGAGGCAGCAGAGACAGAGCAGAAGAATTTGCAAGGAAATACCAGCATGCAGAGATCAGCGTCCTTTAGTTCTTTCTCCCATTTTACAAGAGAATAGAAAGGAAACTTCTGCAGTAAACTGCAGTAAACTGTGATTTGTCTTAATAAATGTTGGCATCACTGCACCAACTGCCAGCTTGAAATGAACCAAGTTCAGTATTAAAACCACTTGCAAAAACCCATGGCTTATGTAAAGCAAATGCCTTTATAATTATATTCCTTTCATATCAAAAGATTGTTGATTGTCTGTAACTTTGACTTCCCAGTGTAGGAGTTCTTCTGAAACTCATAATTATATGAGTAATATACTTGTTTCTGCAGCTTACAGAAATTATTTGAATAAAAGAAAAAATCTATATAGTGTAATTTTAGAGGCTTAGCTCTTAAGAAGCTGACTTCTTATTAGTAATACCAAATTGCTTTTGAATTACTCCCCCTCTGACTAGAAAACAAAGCATTTCAGGGTTTGTCTGCTGAGGCTGTCTAGATCAAGTTTGTGATTACGGGTCAAATAGATGTTTTAGGAGGAAACTATAACATGTTTTTAAAAGAGTTACTGGAAGCATGCCTCAGTAAAGTGGATGCCAGCTTTAATTATATTGTAGCATTTGCTGTTACAGAACTGGTATTGTGACTGAAAAAAAAAAAAATCATACAAACCCTAGTAATGCTGGTTTTATTTCTCCTGACCCATTTTCTGTAGGACCATCCAGAACAAGGAGTGTTGTTTCTTGTGCGAGGACTACTAAATGTGATCCAGGATTATACTTGGGAGGATAACAGTGATGACAAAATCCGGATTTATACCAATGTTTTGCATCTGCTGTCTGCAATGACTCAGGAAACATATATCTACCATGTAGATAAAGGTAATACGTAGGGATGATCCTGTGTACCACTGTGCCATTCGTAGAAATGCATCCCAGTGGACGGTAGGTAGTGAAAATTGCTCAATGGATTATTTTCCTCTCCAGGTCTGTGTATTTTAAGTAGTTAAAATGAAGTTTACTTGGGAAAAGTAAACTTATGTATGTATCTTATGTTCTRTTGTTTACTTACACTTAAATTTCTGATTTTTTGTATTGTAACTTTCTTCTTAGAAAAGGCATTGTTAAAGTGGATGTGCATGAGTGGTGCTTAAATACAAAGCAAACCCTTCAAACATTAAGAATAAGGGTCAGTAAGTGTGGCCAAATCACAATCAGATGTGTAATTTTAGCCAGACCTAAACTTGAATTCTCTCTGCAGTTGATTCCAATGATGCGCTGTATGGTGGAGACTCCAAGTTTCTGGCTGAAATCAATAAACTCTGTGAAACAGTGATAGCACAGATCCTGGATCATCTCAAAACCCTTGGGAAAGAGGAGGTATGTCCTTGTTCACTGCAGAAGTAAAATGACTTCAGAGTTAAATAAGTGGACCTTCTTCTCACCAGGTATGGGCCTTTCAGAAAGTTCTAGGAACTTCATGAGAGGGAATTAGGTAGTTTTATTTGCTTGCAAAAATGAAGCCTGTCATAGTCTGGGCTTTGAAAGACCTAATGATGTGAAAGAGATCGTTTACATTTATAATGTATTTTGAAGGTACGAGCTGAAGCTAATTGCGGAGGTGCATGCTGTACACGATGGGTCTCTGCATCGGGGGCATTACATAGTATCAATGCTGAAGGTGCAGCAGAGGTTTTGCTGCAGAGCAGAATGGATATTGCAGAGCAGCCAGGTTAGAGCTGGCTTTAAATCAACCAGCCTGAGTCTTAGTGCAGTCTGGCCTTGGAAGCATAAAGCTCAGTGTGGGATCATTTCTTTCTTTTGAAAGTCTTTCTGCCTATAATGAGCTCCATGGTGCCCTTGCCAGACTGCAGTTCTTGTCCTAAGCTAGAGAAAGCGAAGAAAGTCACTCCTTAGAGGCCTGGAACAGGCTGCTCAGAGAGGTTGTGGAGTCTCCTCTGGAGATCTTTAAAACCCACTTGGACGCAGCCCTGTGCCACCTGCTCTAGGTGACCTTGTGTGGGCGGGGGGTTGGACTACATGATCTCTAGAGGTCCCTTCCAACCTTAAGCATTCTATGATTCTGTGATCGGCTGCTTGGAGGAGCCTATAATTTTTTCCACTACAGAGTATACTAAGTGAGTATACTAAGTATACTACAYGTTTCGGGACCACCATGCAAAGTTTAGCTTTCTGTCTGCTTTTGCTCTCCTCCTTAAGCTATTGTAGAGTTTCAGGATGAGTAAATTCTCTGCTGAAGTGTCTCCGCTTCAGTGTGTGCATCGCCACTGTGAAAGACAGTTCTTTTTCAGGACAGTAGCAGCAGAAAACCAAACCCTGCCCAAGCAAATGTTATCCAGAGATCTTTAACATAGCTTGGCAGGTCTTTGGGTTACATGTTAATTTTTTTTGTACCTAACTCTTAGGTTGAGTACGTGGGTGAAATGSAGCGTGTAGGGCTTGAAATCTGCAATTTCTAAAAGGTTTTTTTTTTCTCCTTACTACTAATAAAATATGTTGTATTATTTAATTGAGGCAAGTACATAGAAAACTTGTTTTAAAGCTAAGTGACGTGCAGCTAGATCCTTGTCCTTTCTTTGTCACTCTGAGTTTTGGTTTTACTGCTCTGTTCATCCACATGTATATATGAGGTGTATTTATTTGGCTTTGTTCTGTRAAAGTCTGTGAGAGATTACACAGTGCTGTGCAAGAACAAAGACTGGTTAAGGAAGCTGTTGTTGCTAAGGAAATAAAGTGATAGGAATGTTGTTGAAATTGCATCCATTCATGCTAAAGTAAAGCCTAGCATAAAATCATCGTGGTATTTGGATTGCCTTTGGTGTTGGCAGCCTTTTATTATTTGTCTACTTGGCTACTCATTTACATGAACAAGCCTCGGATGATGCTGGGTTATTTGGTTCATTTCCTTTAAAAGCAATAAGGGGAAAAAAATATATATTTTCTCATAATAAAACACTTTCCTCAGAATTGTAGTTTGGAAGTGAATAACGCATCTTAGGTTAACACAGTGTCATCTTTTAGCGTTATTAAAGAATGCTTCGTTGGTGAGATGCTAGAAATTTTAACTTCTGGACGGCTCTATAAAGTTCAAGCTGTTTCTGATCCTGAGAGTTTGTGTCAGGGGTTCATTCTTCTGCCTTTGGGTGAGTGGAAGACTGATCTAACACTGCAGGTTTCTTAGGAATGCAAATCTGTGCTGCTTGCTGCTGGTGCTGGGTGTGCTGAGGGCCACGTCAGGATGGCGGTCGTTCCSTGCTCCGCAAGCACCTGCCTTAGAGCAGGCGTTGGGCCCGGCGCGGCCGGCGACGCGCTCCCAGGCGGAGCTGTGGTCAGCGCCGGTCGCCTCCGCTCCTCCTCCGAGCTGCAGGGTCCTCCCCGGCAGCCTGTCTACGGTGCCGCTGTCTCTGTCTGCTCTTCCAGCAGAAGTCTTAAGTACCCCTATGTCATAGATGTCTGGCAGAATTCACTGAAAGGCAGGAGTAAATATTTGGATCACTGGCCAGAATTTWAAAAAGTAGAGAGTACACAGTCCACAATACAGCAGTCTGTTTTCCTGTATTATGCTGTATGAAGCTACTAWGTTTTGCTCTTTCATGGAGAGGTTAGGACACAAGGTATGTAATGTATAGTCCCATATCATGCACAACCCTCTAGTTTGTACTGTATTTCAATGCCATCAGTGTTATTCCAAAGGTTATTCGCAGCGTGTTTTCCATAAAGCAGGTGATTCTTCTTGGCGTGGGAATCGTTAGTGCCGTGGTGTACGTGGCTGCCAACYGGTTGGAGTGTCCCGCTCTCCGTGCTGCCTGCAAAGACATCGTGTGCGCCATGGTGGCACCCGCATCGCCGTCCCCCCAACCCGGTCTCGCTTGGGTTGCACAACAAGTGCTGTCCATCCGTGTGCAAAGTCCTGTCCAGCCCCTTCTGTTAATTTTTAGACATAGTGGGATTTGCTGCGTACCTGAGCTGCTCTCTCTCCCCTTTGCACTGTGTAACAGATGGCTGCCCAGAGAGGTTCTGAAGTCTCCTTCCTCCGAGATCCTGGGGAGCCATCTGGACACAGTCCTGTGCTCTAGGTGGCCCTGCTTGAGCAGGAGGCTGGACTAGGTGGTCTGCAGAGGTCCCTTCCAACCTCAGCCGTTCTCTGATTCTGCGATCAGAGCCCCTGGTCCTGTCTGTGACTGTTGAACCTTCCCCAGCACCCTGAGAGTTAGTATTGCATCCTAGTCTTGCAGTTTTCTTTAATGTGTTTCTAGGTCCTCTTTGAAGCATGGCCCTTTTTGAAGCACATATGTTTCAGAACTGTTGAAATAGGATCCATATTTTAAAAAATTGATTGTGTATTTGCATAAATATTGCYTGGAAAGCCTGGAAAACTTGCTAGTGATACTCAGACTCCCATGTACTGCTGGTTTGCATTCTGCTCTGTAATATAACTGTCCCACTTCTTACGGCAAATCTTCAAACAACTTCAGGCATTTGATGTTTGGAAGGGGGGGCGAGGAAAGATATTTTGCTAATCCAGGTTGCGYGGTGATGGGGCAGGAGGGGAGACTATGCCCCTTGTGAACAGCATGACAAAACAGGGGCTAGTAGGCCATGCACTGTATATATTTTCCCCTAAGGGTGATGGTCCTACAAGAGGAATACTAAGTACTGACAGATACCTTTTCCATTGTTTGTCTTTGAGAAGCATTTCYGCTCTTCATGCGTTTCTGCTCTTCATGTTACTGTTGCTGGGCTTGGCTGTWTTTATCTGGTAGGGAATACAGTTCACCCCTGGATAAAGGGGGAAAATAATGGTTGTAGTTTCAGCCTGTGAACAGGTTTTGGAGCCACTGGATGAGAACTGCTAGAACGTCTAACTCTTGCAGGAAGCCGTTTCACCTTGCAAGTCCCGTGTAATGAGTTTAGCACTTAGTGAGCTTTTCTTGGCATCCTAAGCACCCCTGGGCACCACATTGGGTGCGTGCACAGCAGCGTCACAGCTCGCGTGCACGAACCAGCATGTGATGCGTCCTCTTCTCTGGCTCGCCAGCTTCTTCATGACAGCTCTTTCTCTTGGTGCATATTTATCTGGAGACTGACGGTCTGGTTTGTGCCATTTCTTTGATTAATAGCATCTGACCTCTCCTCTRCTGGCACTGGAAAGCGGAACTGATTTACTTCCCATCCCGTAGGGAAAGGGCAGAGGCTTGGACTGTGTCTGTGCGTGTTGGAGGAGCGCGGTGCTCGCTGCACCTCCTCCCCTGCCGCCTTCCCGCTCTCCTGAGCTGCCTCCCCGAGTGCTGCGTGTTGGCTGCAGCAAGCGTTGAGTTGAAAGGGCTGCGGTGCTAAATCCCTCAGTGAGGGAGGGGAGCTGCCACTCTGCAGCTCTAACGATGGAGCTCTGCTCTCGGCAGCAATGTTTCCTGAGTAAAACAAAGCACGGCTGCACCTAGCCACTGTAACAGTGTGTCTCAGGTGCATCTGATAATGACTTGTCCCTCTTGCCTTTTTAAGCTTGTTTAATAGGAAYGGCCAGAAAGGCAGTAGAACTACCGCCTCCATGGATCTGGGGTAGTGTCTGGATTGCTCTGGTTCCCACTTGCATCCGGGCTGAGTGGTGGCACTGCTGGAGTTGAGCAGGGGTGGTGAACCCCAGAAGAGCCGCAGGGAGGCAGCGTGGCGGCCGCAGTGCTCGCGGAGGTGCCCACCGAGTGCGGGGCCTCCCAACATCAGTGATTCTGGGTATCACTGGGTAACCGCAAACGTGGTGCACGTACGTTGGTGTCACTCGGGTCTTAGTGAAAGAATAGCGACGAGAACCTGTCACTGGAAATAAAAATAGGAATAATTAATTTGTATGACTGCTAGACTGGGATTCATCTAGACTAATGCTCATGGTAATTAGAAATGGAAAGCCATGCTGATCTGAGGTGAGTGCAAGGTGCTTGGTGGGAGAGCGATTTCTAGACAACAATGAGTCATTGTTGAGGGTGGCTRTTTTATATTGTCTGTTCTATAAACTGCATAGTAGTACATTCTGCTGAAGTGATAGGAGATACAGAGTCAAGGATTATTTTGACTTGCGGCAACTTGAGTTAGTTCAGAAGTAGATTCACGAATACCTCTTCCTGTGCTCGTACCCTTGTAGCTACAATTACTGATAGATGTTTATTACTGAAAACCTCTCTGCCTCGGGCTCCTTCCTGAGTTCCCTCTTAGGTTCTGCCAGGTATTTAGGCTGACTGCATGATAACATGAGTATTTCTTTTTTATTACAGACTTTGAAGCGACAGAGCCAGCTAGCGCTCTATTTCTTCAATACTATTGTAGCTCATGGAGATCTACGAAACAACAAACTAAACCAGCTTTCAGTCAATCTCTGGAATCTTGCTCAGAAACATGGCTTTGCTGACACCAAGACCATGGTAAGGAAATCGCATGATGCAGAGAAATCTTAAGATCTTTCCTACCACTCTTCCATTTGGGAAATCTGCTTGCTTCATTTAAACAAACTTGATTCCTTTACAAGTTGCTCACACCTTTATATACCGCATAAATGATGGGATTGTGAAATAAGACTAAAACCCTCCAACTATCTTCATTTCATACACAGGTAAAAACACTAGAATATATCAAGAGCCAAAGCAAGCAGCCTGAAATGAGTCACTTCACAGACTTGGCCCTTCGACTTCCCCTGCAGTCCAGAACCTGATGAACGCTTCTTTTCCAAGGAGGTATCTGTCCAGAGGGCATGTAGCCAAGGCCCTTAATCACTGACTCTTCTAGTTTTTTGACTGGAGCTCAGTATATTTTCATTTTACTTACAGCGAGAAATTTACTTGGACATTTATAATTGTTCTGAGTGTGCAATAACCTGAATTTGACCTAAATTTGTTTCCAGTTCTGCCATTCCATTTTTATTTCAATGCTAGTTTAGATTCAGTTAAAGGCATTTTGGACTTCTGTGGTGGCAAAAGCTGCAAACCTAACTTTACGCCACTTTAGCAGCAAAGAAGATACCATGCACWGGTAAATGCACTGTCTCCAGACTTCATTTCACTTATTGTCTTCTCTCCTGCACAGAAATCAGTATAACAATCCTAGTAAGTCATCCTTCTACTTGGGCTGCTGCCAATACTTGTATGGTCACTTCCAGTAAAAGAGAGAAATGGCGGAGGCCTTGCTGTTCTAATTTCTACAGTACATTTTCACAGACATGCTTATGTTTTCACTTTAGTTCAGTGGCATATTGTAAAATGGAGAGAATCCTTAAATGCTACTTTGAAGGAAAATAGAAACATATTCACAGTGCACTGTATCGCTGAATAAAAAGTCAATGCGCAGTCCCTCTGTTCGGGGAATTATTTGTGCATACAACCATTTCACTTGATCATTTTGGAATTCAGTTACATCTACTGTTGCGCTACATAATACATTTCATAAAAGTCCTTCATGCTGAGGGCATTTATTTATTGTTCCTTTGCTTAGTGGTATTTTATTGTAATAAAGATGCTAAATTAAGAATCCACTCTCAAATTAAAAATCCTCCAATATGTAGGCATATCGGTCGCAGTGCTTCACTTTGCACCACTTGCTGATTGCAAAATTGTGAAGAATGAATGCTAAGTCCCCTTTGAATCATCTGTGTAGCTAATTATTAAAGAACATCATTTAAAAAAAACAATTACTAAGCTCCAGGTTGTTGCAGCTTTGCCCTGGATCTTTTTGAAGACTGTCACTCAACTTGTAAAAAAGCAGCATAAAGGTTTCAAAAACTTACTGCTCAGCTGAAGATCCAACTCCACAGACACTGTAGTATCCAGTTAGAAACTTGCATAACAATTACTTCATAAATCATATTTTTAAAACATTTTGTACTTTATTTCAAGTAAAAAGGAAAAGCAAACGTTTTGCATGATGAATTTTAATTTTATATTAAGAGCTTAATCTTCAAATTTTATAGATCTAGATGTGTATTTGTTTATGTACACTTTTTTGTTGGCAGCAGGTTGGAATCCAAGACCAATTCTTCTGTGTTGCTTCAAGTCCATTGCTTTATCAAATTCCATTTTCAGGGCCTGCTGCAACTTCTCCTCCCCTTCCCTGTTCAGAGCCATGTTTGGTTTGTTTGCAGTCGCTGCGAGACCTTGGGTAGGCACAGAGCCCTTTTTAAACCCCCCCATCAGTCTAAGAAACTTCATTCCTCGGTCGGGACTTTGAAAAGCAGCTGTACTCCACTGGCCAAACGTTGTATCCTGTGGAAAAAAAACAAAATTAACACTAAAATTAAAAACTACCACGGTGAAGAAGCACAATGGCTGGATGTGTAGCCTGAGAAGAGAACCAGCTTGCAAACCCTACACAGGACTCGCAAAGCTAGGAAAGAGTGATTCCACCTACAGTACTTAGATATGTGATGAGGGGAAGACACAACCCCGCACGAGTGCATCAGCATTTCAGTGCAGTTAGCCCACAGTGTTCAATGCAGTTTCAGAATGTCCCCTCCCTCTCTAGAACTCTAATAATATTTAGCTCAGAAAGCAAGATCTTGCCCAATCATTTCTCTTATTCCAAAACACTATTCAGACTTATGAATCATCTGTCTCTCTTACCCTTCACTTAGAGCTATCGTTTCATTTTCCTGTTGTCTAGGTAGGCAGTTCTTGTCTTCAGCAGTGTTAGTTTTGGAGACAGCATTCCATGTGGTTCATGTACTTCAAGTAACAATTATCTTTTCCCCCTAATTACCAATTACATTACAAGGCTGCAAAACTGAGGACATGTCCTTAACCAACAGGATTAATACTCCTAACTCTCCTGATCCCTCCCAGTTTGCCATTCATTATCTCTATTCTTCACTGGATTCTCTGGCTTCTTCAGGATTTTTCTTTTAGCTGCATATATTTGTTTCTCTCTGAGAATACAGGTAATATCTCTAGTGAAATAATAATTCAATCATTTCTGTGGATAATCCAGACTATATCATGATTTGGGAAGTTTTGGCTTATGAACTTTTGAACTTTATGAACTTTTGGCTTACCTAATAACAAGCTTCATTAGCTTGAACCCCTAGGCTAGGAGATGGGCAGTCCTTTCTGACTCTTTTGGGCAAGACTGCTGCTCCTCTATTTTTCTTTAAAATTGGGGATCATGTTACTGGAAGAATGTTTGATCATTAATTAGACTGGACTGACTACATCAAAGGGAAAAAAGGTGAACTTAGTGTTATGTTCCCATGAGCCTGAAATCCTCTCAACTGAACAGTTGTAGTTTGCAGGCACCAGTCCTTCCCCCCTGGAGGCCACCTTGACACAGGCTCTTCCCCAATACTGGAGGCAAGCTGGAGCAGGTTTTCTTAAATGCAGTGTTAGTGTATCCTTCAATAGCACAGGCTAACATACTTGCTATTAAAAGAAAGTCTTCTGTAATAATTTAGTTATTTTTACCTTACTCAAAGACTAAGTACACACATCCATACCCATTTGTCCTCCCTTTGGAATGGGAGAGATACCAGCAATGAGTAGAAATAACTGCAGCTTTTCAGCTCCCTCTTCCTATCTCTGTTATTTTTTTAAGGGAACTGCTTTCTCTATGCTGTACTTCTGTCTCGGCATTTCAAGCTTACTCCTTGTGAAGCTCATGAATGAGTTTTCATAGCTCCTACACTTCAGGGCAACACTAACCATGAACAGTTCTGCATCAAAGAACTGGGATTCCCTGCCAAAGATGTCATTTTTCTCAGTGACTTCAGCGCTGGTTTGGAGGCTGCAGTTCTACAGCTCTTGCACAGCTTGCCTCCCACTACACACATTTACATGAGTTATTTCTGGCAATTGTCTGAGGTGTGTTTCTACTTTCTAGGCATACTGTCAGTGAATGGTGTTGCAGGCAACTAAGGATCCGGATTATTTGTAGAGCTCTCTCTACTCTTGAATCTCCTTACTCTGCTAAAGGCTACTGCACGGGTTAGTGACAGCTTACTGTAAACCTGTCAGCACCTGGGCTGAGTACAAGAAAGAAGAACAGAACAAAGCAGCATCTTTCAAAGCGGTGGAGGGGAGATGCGCTTAACTGCAGGGATCGCATGCAGGCGCTATGAGGTGTCATCCTTTCTGACATTTCCAGTTGTGTTTCCCCCCTGCTTAATGTCTGTACACTCCTTCAGAAAACAATAAAGAGAAAAATTAATGACAGCTCTATTTATGGCCAGGCATTATTTCTGTTTCACCATAAACAGAAAATGCTTCTCTAGCAATTCATCTTGTCCAATTCTACAGAGCAGCCTGAGAAAAACAATGCTTTTCAGGACTGATGATGGGATTTAGAGGTCTGCACGATTCCAACTGCTGTTGCAGTTCACTGGTCTGCTCCCAGACTCTCTTGAGATTCAACTAATTTGTTCTATAGCATGACCTTAAATTTACAATCAGAAGAAAGACTGATGTGCCAAGCCACGTACGTGAGCTGCATATAAAAAGGAGTATAGTGCATCTTCATGAAGTAGCTCTGGACACAGTGTTTTTATCAGATTGAGGTCTCAATTTATACCTACCGGTTCCACTTTGGTACTGAAAACCTTAGTTTTGCCAGATTCTCTATCGATTTCTTCTTGCAGAGCTTGCCGTCTCACCTAGCACGCAGAAATAAGACAGCAAAAGGGCTTGTTTTCCATGTGTTAATTAACAGATAACTCATAGTGAAAACAAGAGGGAAAAATAAGATGATTAGATATCTTCTGTATTTTAGAAGGGCAATTAGAAAGTTGCATTTTATCCTTTTACAACTTCAGAACTATGCTTTTAGTAATTACAAATAGTTTGCTGTAACATGTTGAATCCTCTAACTGCAGGTCGCAGCTATACCACAATAGCCAGCAGGGAGGAGAGGCAGACAAAGGTCTATTTAATGGAACCAGCCAGTTCCAGCCTCCAGGCATTCCCTGGTGCTGGCATTTTGAACTTGGCCCATGGAAGTTCATGGAAGGTACAGTACCCTTAACAGCAGGAGAGATGTCCCCAAAGCAGTTTTGGCACAGACGAACAAGACAGCATAACTTTTTCTTGTTACAAACTCTGTGCATGCCTTAGATGCTGAATTGCTTTACGTTTTATATAATTGAGTCAAAGCATACCTTGTCTATATTAATTTCATCACAGTTTCCTTTTTTTTCCTGCACGATAGTTACATCATCCATATGTACCTGTAAAAAAGGAAAAACTTATATAAATATTATGAGCCATTCTGTCATACATAGGTATGTCCCTAAGCACAAACACCAGGCAACATCATTTAGTACTTCGGGACAAGAAGAAACAAATCAAATCAAAAGCAGAAGCGCCTGCTAAACCCGTGCATTTCTTTGCAGAGATTTTTTTGCTCTGAGAGAGAGAGATCCACCGAAGGTTTGCACCACAGAAATCTTGGCAAGGGTCATCTTTTTTTGATAAAAAGCCTAAGGGACTTTTTTAATCTATATGCTAAAAAGGAACTGCCAACATCACCAGAATCAACTCTGCAAGCAAGGTCATTTCAAATTAAACAGCTTTGTAAAATTTAAGTTTTACATGGGTAATAAGGTAATGGCCCCTCTGAGTGCTCAGAATGAACTTGATGAAGTACGTGGGTCCTGCTGGCCCCTTCCTGCCCAAGCAGAACGAGCAATGGCAGCTGCCCTGTGCTCTGGGCTGCAGTGCAGGGGATGGTGCCCAAGCAGCTGCCAGTCTGCAGAGAGAAACAGCAACGGGAGGTCTGTCACATCCAGCGTCCCCTGCAATGGCAGCAAGCAGCGCGAGCACCACGCTCGAGAGGAGGAGCGGGAAGATGCTGCTGGGAGCGGAGCAGGTAGGGCAGGAATGGAAGCGGGGTGCTGGGCAGGGAATCAGTGGCAAAGTCGGAGAGGAGCCGTTACTGACAGCTCCAGGTTACTGACAGCTCCACGGGACRCAGCACTCGGGCCCTTCCGCTCCCCCGGCTGCTTCCTGCTCACTGCTCTCCACCCTTCCCCAAATCTGTGATAACGATAAGGTTTGGGGGCATCTGGTCTATCAGGATAACCTGCAAGTGCAGGACAGTGGTAAATTATACAGCCATAAGCTTTCAAGCAGCCTGGAAAAGGTGGCCAACGGGAAGATGTATTGACGCAGCTAGCGCAGCAACCCGAGCATGAGATAGGCCAGGAAGGCTGGGCCAAGGAAGAGGTTTGTTACGTACAGAAAAACAGCAGAAGCTTTTTTTTTAATTTATTATTTATTATTTTATTGTAAGCTTGTTTATTTTTTTGACAGTTTACAGTTTCCTTTAAGGAAAGCCATTACTGATTTAACGTATTTTTCAAAGCTGTATTGTGTTCATTGATTTTATATATACACAAGTACATCTGCCATCTAAAATTAAGAGAAAAATATTTGTCTACCATAAGGAGAGCTCATTCTCTTAACCAAAAAAAGAAATACCCAGTTTACTTCTAGATGACCTAGTACTGTCTATTCAGATCTCTTAAAACAAGTGGAAAACTGTTGTGACAGGATTTAGCGAGCAGCTGCAAGAGTGGCTTTTTTTTTGGTTTTTGTTTTTTTATTTAGCTTGCAGGGTAGGTGGCAGACTAGCAGAGAGGACATGTGCACCCCCATCCTTGCTGATTCTCAGCATGTTTTTGGCCTTCTGAAGATGACTGAGCACCAAGAATTAGCAGGATGAAGCCTCGCGGCGGGGAGCCGCCCTCGCCCTCCCCTGCACTTCGGGGAGAACACGAGTGCGCGGCAGAACTTCGCTGGCTGCACACAAACAGGCAAGTGAAGAGCAGCCCACASAGGCTGCTGCGCGCGCTGAAGGGGCTGCAGCAGGACCACCAAAATGAGYGAATTCTACTAGCAACGGCTCAGCTGATTATTAGGAAACCTTCTGTCACTGTCAGCTGTACGTTCACATCTTAACAAACGAACTAGAACATCCCTACAAATCAAGGTTGACTACATAGTCTTCCTGCAGTAAGACTTTTCACACCTAACAAATTCACCGTCAGGGCAATCAGTTCTCAGGTATGTTCATTCTTCCCACAAATTCCTCTACACCCCCATAAAACAAGCTCAAAGGCATTATTTTGCATGTTTTCATTAGCCATCTTTTTGCCACACTGAGATTATTTCAATCTGCGCCTTATCCTTATGAGTTAGGACATTCAACAGGAGAAATGTGAATCACTATTAAGTGAGCATCAGGCCACGTTGTCTATGGAAACTCACTAGCTTGTCTGCTGCAGAAACCCAGGAGAGGCTTTTTCAAGGAAAGCAGYGATACTTACGACACCAGGCAACCGCTGTAGCCTGGAAAATGTGTCAGGACTGTGACACAAATAAATGCAAGACTGACATTATCAGCAATTTATTCTAGTAATGTCATTTGGCTTAGCAAGAACTAGCTTTCTTCAGAACCGATTACCCAGACTTTAAATCTTGAGAATTCCTCTGAAGTAGTTTTTATTATTTATGTATGAAGCAGAGTATGGAGAAGAGAAACAACATCACCCAACCCCCTTYTCCTCGGCTGTTTGCAAGGCACTTGCTGCTTCCCATTGTAATTGGTCCCCACCATCGTGCAATTGTACTTGTCGTGCTGAGGCTTATCTTGCCTCCACACACATGGGAGCAGCTGCAAGAATCCAAATGTCTAACAGTCCCAGCAAGGCGATGTCAACTTAATTAGAAATTACACCCCAGCAGTGAAAGCACCTTGTTCTTTAAAAGGAGGAAAAGAAAAACCTTAGTAAAAAGCCCAACCATCTGCTTAGCTAATGATAAGCATGCACACTCCCAACAAAAATCTTTGTAAAGAAGTCCATTTGTATGTCTCCAAGAAAGCTGAAGAACCTGTTTATAGACTGAAATCTGTATTTCATTGTTAGTACAGGACTCCAGAAAGTTTACACGTCTCTAGAGAACATGAAGATTATGAAGAAACCACACGAGTGACTGCATAGCAAAGCAGAGCATACACTATGAAGTGCCAACAGATTTAGCAAACATTTCAAAGGCTCTGAGGTCATTTAAATGTTAAAGCACGTCCAGTGAACCAGGCCCTCAGCTAGAATGTAAGACACTGATTTGAGGGGGAGGGAGGAGGAGGACAGGATTCTTTACGCTTTCCACATATCCAGTAGATCAGGTGCTAACCTGCACACCAGCACCTTTTCCAGGAA
Organism: Nothoprocta perdicaria; assembly: GCF_003342845.1. Lineage (NCBI taxonomy): Eukaryota > Metazoa > Chordata > Aves > Tinamiformes > Tinamidae > Nothoprocta > Nothoprocta perdicaria. Next base: position 7,342,832 of record NW_020454316.1, on the reverse strand, counting down.
GGATGCTGGTTTTACCTCTTCACACTGCGGAGCTCAGGGCTAGCCGGTGCAAACGAGGCAGCAAGTTCCACTGCCCCAGCTTACCAAAATCTTCAATGATGGTTTATTATCTCATGCCTGTTTCATGTTTCAAGACACAAAGCATTCACCACTCTCTATCAACACTGGTTGGAGCTCAGGTTCTCATCACCCATGCAAATAAAGTCAAGCTCCTAATGGCCTGTAACCAGCTTTCTTTCTGAAAGGTGTTTAAATACCTAAAGCTAGAATAGATGCCCCCTGAATTTCTGTGTGTCTCAGAGCTCAATTCCCAAGGACATCAATACCGGCTACGCAGACAATCAATAACACCGACACAGGCTAGGCTTCACTTTAAAATGTGACACTAAAGACTACCAGAGAAGAAGCAAGAGGAAGTGTGAAATAAACAAACACATCTTAGTAGTCTAATTTTCCAAAAATTGGAAAGCAGAAAACCAGTACTTTTTTTTTTAAAAAAAGAAAACTTCCAAGAAGCATTACTGTTTTCCTTGTTTTCAACCAACTCCTCTCTATGCATATTTCAGTACAGAAATGTCAACACTCTTAAGACACCTGGATGGTATTTTCTGTAACAGTCAATCAGTCTGGATGCAGTTCCTTTCAGTTTTAGCTTATGCTACTCTCAAATATATTTGTTTTTGCCTTGCACACATTTTTTTGTYTTTAAAAAAATGCCTTTGAATTTTCACTTAGGGTGTTCTGTAATATGTTTCCATCAGAGTTTATATGTCAGTGTTTTACGCCTTCTACTTGGGATTTTCTCTCGCATTTTGTCCAAGTTGGGCAGTATGTTTTGATGACATTTCCCTGTTTCTAACACTATGGAGCTCCAGCATCAGCAAAATCTTGAGGAAGAGTCTGCCACACCTGGTCAAATGGACTCATGATACCCACATCCTGTGCACTGCTCAGAGTAGGTGACAAGGTATTAAAATCCTGCTCTGTAAGAGCACTGCCACTCACTTGGATAAAAGCAACTGCAGGGCAAACAGGAAAGGATTTATGAATGTAGATACCAATTTTGGTTTTGTGCCAATTCCTGCTAGTAGTTATAATACACCATTTATGCATTTTATATTTTTGCAACTGAAACACTAGATGAGCACAGCAGTAGGCTGTGCAAAGCACTGTCCTGTCTTTCATCATTGCTGTACACTGAAATCAGCAGTCAGATCCTGCAGGCTGTTTCTCACAGCCGAGGGGACCCCACCACTCTGCTGATCCAAACGCAACCTACAGCTCTGAGCAGGCAAAACATTCACAGAATAGGAAACCATCTATCTAAATAGTTTTACTTCTTCCAGAGGGGTGCATAGTTAGCCTTTTTTTCTACTTACCMAGGCCTCATTTTCCGGGCTTTCTCTTTTCATCTTTTTCTTTTTTGTATTTGGTTTTGAACCTGGTTCTTCAGCAGAATCCTTTTGTGTTTTTTTTCTTTTTTTAGTATTTTTGTCAGAGAGCAGAGGATTGTAATTACACAGTACCCTTTCTACAGCATCCCCTGTAATGCATTTAACTAGTTTGGCTTCACTCTCCTTGTTCTTTTCATTGCTTTCTGGTAGCGTTAATCTATCTCTTTTAGATGTTTTGTCATCAACGAATTTTGAATCAATTGTTTCTTCCTCTTCTTTTTGAATCTTCTTTTTCTTTTTCCTCTTGGTTTCATCATTACTGCCCTTGATATTCTTCCTGCACTTTTTCCCAGAAAGCTCCTCTTCTCCAGGCTCAACTTCTTGCTGGGCAGGAAGATGCTCATCAGGAACTCTAGCACCATAGACCTGATTATCTTCAGGTATTAAAGAGGAAGCATCTTTGCATTTCTTCTTCTTCTTCATTGTGTCTCTAAAGCTTCCAGGTCTTTGAGTGTTATCCTCTTCCTCTTTGTTTGTGAATGCAAACTCCTGGGAATTCTTTCTTTTCCTTTTTTTGAAGTCACTTAGTGCAATGTGGCTATCATGAACTCCATGGATGTYGTCCTGAGGACAGGTCACTGGTGAAGACGAGACTGGCTTATCTTTTTTCTTCTTTTTCTTCTTTCTCCTCACATAACTCTCCTCATCATTTTGGGCAGTATCTGTTCCACTGCTTTTGCGAGTGACATCTATTTCTTGTGACATGTTTTTGTGTTTTTTAAGATCTTTTTTTGATTGTTTTTGTTCACTGTCCTGGTAGTCCTCTAATGCTACAGAACAAATGCCTTTCTTTTTTTTCTTAGTTACTTCACCATCCCATTCCAAATTCAAAGCAATGTTCTTTCTGCTTTTCTTGAAAGCAAATTCATTTTCCTGAGTGCCACCTGCATGATGATCATCTACATCACTACTCTGATTATTCTCTGATGGTAAGGAGGACTGATGTTGGTCTTTTTTCTTCTTCTTTTTGACGATTTTAATTTGTTCCTTAGTTTCTTGTGGTTCTAAATCCAGATGGCTTTCTACATTCACCAAGCTTTGAGGATGTGCTTCTTCCTGTAACTCCGAGCAGGCATTCTTTTTTTTGTTTTTCTTCTTCTTCAGTTTTAATTGGTCTAAACATTCATCCTCTCTTAAACTTTTCTTTTTATTTGCTTTTGTTTCTACCTTTGTCTCAAACCAGTTATCATCCTCAGTTTTAACGACACTCTGATCATCTTGTTCAATTTTAAGGACAATCTGTCTCCCACTGCTTTTCACCTTTTTCTGGGCAGTTTCCTCGTGAACTTCTTTTCCCCTTTTCTTTATTATCATTCTGAAAAAAAGAACCACAACAAACATGTTAGTGCAGAGCCTGGGCAGCAGCAGGAGGCCCTGGTTTACTGGATCGACCTGTGTTCCGACCCTGTCCCGTTCCCCCAATTCCAACAGTCCTTCTCCAACTTCAAAACGCGCTTTCTGTGGGGAACCCACCAGGGCCGTAGGCAGCACTAAAAACACAACCCACGAGACTGGGGAGCTGGTGATTTTTTTATCTTGTTCTTTCTTGGCCATTCCTAATTTTTTACTGGTCTTTGGACAAGCATGACATTTTCACAGATGTACTCAAAGCATTTTCCTACATGATGGCATATATGTATAAATACATATATACACCCATTGACATCTACAGTTRAAGTGGTGGTGAGGGGTTTTGTTTGATTTACGTGTGTGAACCACCCTGCCTTTATTTACAGGGTGCTTCCTTCATCGCATGACCCGGGTGCCCAGCAGTACAAGATGCCCCGTCACGGCCCTTCCTTTGCTCCTCGCGGCTGCTCCTGCCCCTCGCCACCCGCTCCGGGCCGCGCTCCCGCTGCCCTGCTCCTTCCCGGCTCCTTCCCTGTCGTCCAGCCCCGCTGATCCCCCGCGGTCCCGCCAGGCGCCCCGCCAAACGCGCTAACGGGGCCGGCGGGGTCGGGGCCGCTGCCGGGGGTCTCCGGGCAAGCCGCAGGCCCCCGGGCGCCCCGCTGCGGGGCGGGGAGGGTCGGCACGGCCGCCGCAGGCGCCACCGCCGCCAGGCGCGAGGGCGGCTCCGGGGCGCGGCGGGCGAGGGCCGAGGGGAAGGAGCTGCCTGGAGGGCTGCGGGCGCCGCCGCTTACCTGCCGCGGCCACGTGCGGCAGCTCCGCCCCGCGACCCGGAACGGGAACGGGCCAGGACGGAACGAGCCGGGAGCGGGAGCGCGCCGGCGCCGCCCCTCCTCCTTCCCGCCCCTCGCGCCGCGGCCGTTGCCGTGGCGACGCGGGCGCCATGGCGGCTGCGCGGCGCCCGTCGAGCCTGTGGGAACGCGTGTGCGCAGGTGGGAGCGCGGCCCGCGCCTCATCGCCACYCACTGCCACCCACCGCAACAGCTCGCGCGGGAGTCGGGCGCCTCTAGGGGGCGCCTCTAGCGGCCGCCACAGGCGTGGCGCAACCGCACTCGGTCGGTTTGGACCGGCTCAGACCGGCTGGAACCGGCTCGGACTGGTTGAAACCTCGGACCGGGCGAGCCTCATGCCCTTCACGTGGGCAAACGAGATGGCGGCAGCAGCTGCCTCAGGGAGGGCTTTAGAGTTACTGCTCCCGGGCTCTGCAGCATGGCGTTACTGTGCCTAGTCCTCGAGTCCTGGGAGAACSAGGTCTGTGTGGCAGGGCAATAAGTCCAGGCTTTAGCGTGTGCCCAGCGGTGCAGGAACCTGTTCCAGAGTGAATCCAGCGCAGGTTTCCTATAGCGAGGGAACACCAGGCTGCTCTGGGAATGCAGAGGGGCTACTGCGTTATCGATATTATCAGTCAGGTTTAATTAATGCCAAGTTAACAAGCTTTCCCAGCTGGGCTGGGAAACTGGGCTCTGGCCCTGGCAGCTCTGAGGCCTAAAAGATGGTTTTTTTTTTTTTTTCTATTTTATAGTTCATAAGGTGCTGTAATATGTATGTRTTCCCATAAAAATGGCAATTTTTACTGTAGGAGCAAAGTTGCTTATTCTGATTTGACCTAACAGAGACACCTATACTTGCATGTGGGAGCAGTACCAGTAAATCTGTTAGTTATATTGGTAGAATGGTAAACCTGCTTGATTTGTCTACAAGAATCTTCCCTCGTGTGCATTGTCTATTTTTTACATYGGATTCATGGTCCTTCTTTAAGAATCCATTAATATGGGGAGATAAATGATATTATTTATAGAAATCCAGAAATTTGCATCAGCTCTTCCCATAAAGTGCTATTCTGCTTCTAATGGGACCCCATTTTCTTAAGTTTTCAATCTGTTTTAATTTTTTTTTTTTTTTAACCCTGATTCTTGCAGTAATCTGTGTGGGTCATGTCCCACTTCTGCCTTTTCATTTCTTCTTCTTTGAAAGTGGAGACAGCAATACTTAGCAGTGTCCTGGGGATTTCATTGCTCATAGTGCATTCCAAGTTGAAAAACACTATTATATACTAGGAAAAAAGAATGACTAATTCCACGTCATTTACTTGCATTATTTTTTATGTGATTTTTAAATAAAAACCTCCTCAATAAAGAGTTCCATTTAACATTGAGAATCTTGAACTTGATTTAATGTCAAGACAAGTGTCTTTAAACTTCACATGTGCTCTGACACATTAGAGCCTGTGCTAAATATTTGGCATATAGTGGTATTTTTGTTGTTTCAAAACAGAATAAGTAGCTTTAGAAAGTGATATTTGTGCAGAAGGAAAATGAAATACTTGTTATTATGTCTTTTGGATAAATGTTGTGCTTCTTTTTACTTGCAGAGTATGAAGCAGAACAACCTACACTTCCAGATGATTTATATGAATCAGAGGAAGAATCTGTGAGTATAGTTCAAGCAAAATAATCTTCACATGGCTGATTTTAAAAGATTTTTTTAGTAACTAAATGGGAAAATTAGGTGTCAGTGGAATAGACTCATTCATAACGTTAAATGAGAACAAAACTACGTGTTGCAAACAACTTTTGTCAGTCAACAAATAYAATATTCCTCAAATTATTGTCTTCAATTAAAGCAATGTGGGCAATACCATCCTAAAATAGCTTACCAGCTGTGTTTGGTATGTGCATTTCACTGTCTTTCTGCTGTGAGACTGAAGTATGCAAGTATCTTTGCTGCCGTGTTGCGAACAGTTGTGCACTAAAATGTGCAGGAGAGAGGGGTGCAAGTGGAGCAAGGGAGCTGTGCCCCAATGTCACAGTGTGGCGGATAATACTTAAGTGTGTCTCCCKAAATCAGCAGTGTTATACTTGCTCAAATTAATTTTACTTCTAATTTTGACCAAATGAAACAATTCTAGAAAAGCTTTTTCTTTTTGATAGAAGGCATACATATAACCTTTTAAGAAAGGTAAACTATGATTTTTCCTGGGGACAAAACCACTTTGTCCCAAGCAATTCTGTGAGTAGAGAAGTCAGTTCTTTTGGATGTCAGATACAAAGATGACTTTCATTTAAACTGGGCATACTGTAGACACTTTATTTTTATTGCAGTTGTTAGGTATGGAACAACTCTACACGACCTCTGCAGCTAATGCTGTTGGCCAGCAGTCGCTTTCCAAATGCAAGGCGACAACCTCTTCAGAGCCACCTGATCCAAAAACATGTGTGTAAGATCTTGAGCCCTTCTGTGATTATTTTCTTGCGTTTGACAAGGAGTTGTCCATTGTTGAATTTATAGTAGTAACAGCTGCAACACTTTTCCRTACTGGCTTTTGCATGATTAGTCCCCTAGTTCCTTAGACAGGGCTTGGCCCCTTTGTCAATAGAAAAAAAMTCAAATGAGATGGTACACAGATTAGAAACCAGTATTACTGTCTTGCAGTTAAGATAATTTTGTTTTCTTATAAGTGACTTTTTATTTAGCTACTTAGATCAGAGGACAAGCATTTTTTCCCTCTAATTTAATAACACTAAACTAAGATCAATAGACTAAATATATAATTGAGCCTGAAAACTACTTTGAAAACTTTATCTTTTTCTATCTGATCACAAATTAGAATGGAAACAGCCTCTAAAATTCTTTTTTTATCAGTCTCTGTGAAATTCACCAAGTAACAATATATCTTTCAGCCTTCCTATTGTCCTTTATTCCTCTTTTTTTTTTTTCCCATCACTTCTCAATCTGTGTTTATTTTCTTCTCTGCCATTCATTCTTACTTATTAGGAATTCCTGTTGTTAGAAGGAATGTTACCCCCAGCTTTTATATCTATAGCTCTCTTCCAATTGTGAACATTTTCTGGCAGTGCATAAACCAACTAAAGGTATGAAACAAATGATAAATTCGGTGTTGCAGTGGTGTTCTGCCAGAAGAGAAACCTTTTGTAATTTAGTCTTTACTGACTGCACCAAAACCTGCATGCTTGCTACAGCGATCGGCAGTCTGACTTCAAACCGAGAACAGCATTTCAGCTAAGAAACCATCCTTTTTTGTCTAAGATCTGGTTTTCTGTTAGTCTTTTAAGATTTTCAAAGGTATAGCAAGTCTGTAGACTATGATGTTGAGACTCCTGAGCTAGGAGGGACCTAACTTGGAGGCTGATGTGTTGCAGTGTGGCATGTTTCCAGAGATACAAATTGGATATGTCTGTAGTTGTTCCCCACTCCTCCCAAACTAACGAGCTCTGTTTTGAGGGAAGTACTCTTGTGGCTTCATCGGTGTCTTGCTCCCTCTGATCCTGTCTCTCTGGCTTAGTAAATTTGAGTTTCTCTGTGTATGAWCCCTTCAACAAAAGCAATAGAAGGATCCTACACTTAAAAACCTAGTTTTTAAGTTTGTATTGAAAGGCCTTGTTAGGGAAGATGAAGATGTGAAGGGAAGCTGGGAAGGATGAACTTGAGTCCCCTATCAGATATGTGCTGAGCACTAGGCTAGGTACACAGCACTAGCAGTGTCACTGCTGGGCTTTGGTGGAGGTGCCTGCAGCTGCTTTGTTCTGTGCGGAACGCAGCGCTGTGTGTTAGCACACTCTGGCAAGTAGACATGAGCGTAGGGGYAGTAGTCAGTCATAAAAGAGAGAGGTGCCAACTCGGACATCTCTGCCAAGATAGTGAAATTGGGTTTATGATACAGCCCCTGAGGAACAGACAAATAGAACATGCTTATGAGAAGGAAATCACTGAAATACAGTCTTTGTGTTTTTTCCTCCATCTGGAAATTCAGTTTTGCTGTAGTATGTAAAGGACATGAATTTAGACACCAAAAGTGGTTTAGCTGTAACAGTACAAGAATTCAGTGCAGGCTAATTTACTTTGCTTCCTGTCAGGGTAAATTAGTCCACATTGCTTCTCACTTCTGTAGCTAAACTGCCTCTGATGTCTGAGTTAGCTAATTTAAAGCTAAGCCTGACATCTCTGAGGCACAATGGAGCTTGTAGTGTTGATGTAACTTTAGCTGCTCATGTACCTTTAGTTTATCAAATTTATGTCTTCTTGGCTGAAGAAAAATGAAGACAGATTCTATCTAAATTGAAAGAATCTGTTCCTGGTTCAAGCCAAAATGGTCCTGGTAACATACTTGGTTTCTGTTTTTTGATATTTGCCTTTCTGTGAAATCCGAGTGCTTAATTTTAAGTGAAATCTGTGTTATTTTATCCAGGTTCTCCTCAAGAATACTTAGAGTATTACATATTTCCAATACTTCTACCTGGAATGGCTGAACTTCTTCATCAGGCAAAGAAGGAGAAGTGTTTTGAGGTTAGTTCTTAGTTCTCAATTCAAAACATGGGCAGGAAATTACAGCCTTTTATTTCACAGGCTATATTTCAGTATTTGGCCTTCCACAAGAAAGCCAACCACAATAATATAAAATAACATATCCTGTGTTGTTTTAAAACAAGTCAGTCTTGAAGGTTGTTTTTTTTAAAAAAAAAAATGCAGTTGTATCTAGACTAAACCATGTTTCAAGAACCAATATTCCTTTCAGGTTATTGCACATTGTTCCTTCAAAGAGAATGAAGCAGAGAGGTTGAGTTTTACTTAGCACAATATTCCTTACTCAATTATTTAACCTGGTCTGGCATCCTAATTTTATTTTTATTTTTTTTCTCATTTTAGTGTTTTAAAATGCTGTGTAAAATTGCATTTAAGTGGAAGGTAAAGTCTTTAGCATAATGAACCTTATAAAGACAGTACTTTTAAGTCATTTAAAGCAAATGTAACGTTTGCTACGTATATATTTATATTTGTGTGTGTACATAAACATACGTAGAARGAGACTCCTCATTGTATGTTGGAAAGTTTAAAAATACGGTAGAACTGGTTCAAAAGAAAGCTCATTGTCTCATCAGATAACAGATTAGCCATGGGGATTGTGGGTTCTTCTATGATTTCTGCTCTTTTCTCCAACCATGGAGGTAATTTTTCTTTTATTTCTTATTTTTGTGTTCAGCACTTCTCRATGTGAAATTTCTCTATGTCTTTATGCCTGCATCTGAGCCACATCATACTTACAGCATTGTAATATAAATAGCAATTAATATAAATAGTAATAATTTTGGTACATGGGCTGCATATCTGAGGAATGCAGTCTGGGCTCGTGGGCTTCTTACTCATTAGGTAAGAATAATTTAACGTGACAGTAGATTATTATTCATATCTTGATCTACCTCCAGTTCGGCTCTTGACAGTGACCTACTTTAGTGTGCCATCTGAGTGCAGACCTGTGTGCATGTGGTAACGGGCACCATGAAACAGTTCATGAAATACACGTGTGCTGTTTGTCTGTGTGCTGCACCCGCCTGGGCACAGCCAAAAACACACACCGCTTTCTGTGCTTGAGTGGATGTCCTAAACGCAGCTTTCAAATTCAGATCCACATTTCTGATAACAGTAGATTACTAAGAACCTTGCTAAAACTTGGCAAAGATGGATGTGTCTATAAGCTGATTGGTTTATGGATTTATAGATTTTATTAGTTATAATCTGTGATTAATACTGTGAAATAGGCAAGTGGTTAATCTACATGACATTAGAGAATGACAGCTCTGTACATCATTCCTATCACCACATTTATGTGACCTAACCAAGAATGGATTGGRCGTATATATTATTCATCAGACTTTTAAAGAAATTTATATTGATTTTGTTTTTTCCAAGGAAACACATCTCCTCAATAGAAAAAAGGCCTGTCTTAAAGTTGTTCTAAAATACATTCCTTRATAGGTCTTACATAATTCTAAAGAATAAGAGGCAATAAAGCAGTACTTAATACAAAAATATGAGATTTCTTAGAAAAACTTCATTTTCAAACTCAGCACAAATCTGAGCTTACTATGTTTACTTTTAGTCTGAGTTTGAGAGTTGTGGGGTTTTTTTTTTTTTTAATTCAAAGATTCAGTGCCTTGTAGATCTTTAGGAAGTGTTTATTCTGAAAATAATTTTGTATATGGATTGGTATATGTTGTTTTATAATAAATTAATAAAAATCAAATGAGTAGTTTACACACTTCTTACCAATAKTCATAACTTCATACAAAAGACACCTCTTATCAAAAAAGACTCTAAATGATTTTTGCTTTGAAGGGGAGAAATGCCAGGCTGCTAGGAAGTTAAGTTTAGAAAAGCCATCTTATGTCAGATGATTCTTTTCCACTCTGACATACTTCTTCCTCTTTTTTTTTTCTGAATAATAAGTAGTAAAACAATAGCTCTTCATAYCAGACGTGAATATTTGTGATATTTTCCGTTGATGTCCAGGTGCTTAATACTTGGATGTTCCATTTCCTTATTTGACTTAAATATATAAACTCAAATTATACTTTTGTTCATAAGAAATGTATTGTTCTGTATGGATTAGAAGAAAAGATCATGATCCTATTTGCATTAAAATGCTTATCTGGTCAAGCACAGAGCCCTTGGAAAAGCTGGATAAAGTTAGGGACAGGGAAATTCTTTGGATGGACACATTGAAACATTGAAGGGTTAAAAGAAGAAATTCATGGAATTTATTAGAGAACAAGTAAAGGATGAATTGTCATTAAGGTCATTGAAATAATGAAGAATGAGAACAGAACACCGAGTTTGAATTTTGGTTAGATTCTAGTTATTAAAGCCTGTCCAGGACAGTTCCGACAGACTAAACCAGTGGGAGGTTGAAGAGACCCTGAAAGTAAAGCAGCAAAAGTGRTTGGAACAGCAAAAGTGATTGCAATCACTATTCCCTGAGCCTGGGAGAAGGAAKGAACAAGTGGAGAATGAAGGTTGGATTCTGGATAAGAGGAGAGGGGCCAATTTTTGTGCTTTGAAGGGAAATAAAAAAGAATGAGAAGAAAATGAAAAGATATGTGCCAATTATAAATTGAAATTGGGGTAAAGAAAATCAGGAGACAGGAGCAACAGAGGAAAACAAGGAGAGCAGAGAAGATGCATTCATGTCTAGGAAGGAAGATTTGTGGAATGACAAGGGAAAATCAAGAAAGGGGAAAGGTTATGCTGTTTGTAGTTATTTGTGAAGGAAAGATATCTGCAAGATCTTACCTGAAAAGTGATACAGAACTAGAACTATAGGARCATAAGCAGTTAATTTTTAAACAATCTCTTTTGCATTATGTAGTGCATTTGAAGAATCTGAAATGCAAAAGCCTTAAAAACAACCATCTGCTAGATATATTTTCAGACTTCAGACTGACATAAATATGGGAACAATCTACAGAAGCTTCATTTCTAATTTAGAAATGAAAGAAACCTAGTAGGTCTCCCAGTCTATTCCCTTTCTGAAGTAATTTTTCATACTATGTTTCCTGTGCTTTATCCTATCTGTTGTTAAGTGTCTCAAGGGGAAAGACTCTTTACTTAAATCTTCTGCGTGAAAATTGACTAATGCATTAATTCTTTTTTTTTTTTCAGACTTAAATCTCAACAATGTTTAAACCTGTTTATTACCATAACTCCACTTTTTCTTTCTTGTTAATGATCACAGAAAGAGGTTGCTGTAGAAGACTGATGAAATATTTTGAAAAGTATATTAGATAATGGAAAGTGAATTAAATAGTTCTCCCTAATGACTTCTGCAGCCTTCTGATGACCAGTATTTTTTGCATGTTATTATCAAGTGTATCATAAAGAAGACGAAAAATCTGAAATGAAGTCTGAGCATAAATACTTTGTAAACACATCTGTAGGTCAATAATGCACATTGTGTAGATATTTCCTGTGTTTGTCCTGATTTGTGTAGCACTGGAAGGATGTGCTAAAGACAGGTCAATTAATGTCATTTTTTCCCCTTCTGTAAAGGGAAGTGGAGTGAAGTAGAGGGAGTGAATTATTTTCTGATAAATTGCCTGGATGTAATAGGGATAAACTAAGTTCACAATACTTCCTTCAGTGATAACTGTTTGATAGCAYAGTTTTGCTGTTTCCCCCCAGTCCTTGCAAAGGAAAGAGCAATTTATTTAAAAGAGAGTAAGTTACAACTGCTAGACTAAATTGAGTTTTACTGTCAAAGCATAGAATTTATTCTGTGAAACGGAATAAATGTCTTTCAGTACATATTCTCTGACTGTGTGCACATGCAACACGTGTAGTGTGTGAGGGGGSCCTAAAGATCCTAGCCAACCTCTCCTCCTTCCAGCCAGTCCTCGAGATTGTGCTTCACATGTCACGATTACTGTTTTGTGAATAAGCAAGTTAAGAATTTGCACTCTTTACAGCTCATCTGTAAGGATGGAGCACAAAAAGAAAACCTCTAGGAGAAGGAAGACACCAGTCAATTTTGTGATGATCAACATTTATGCCTTGAATTTTGACCCCAAAACTTATTTTACAGARTGCAGAACAGTCAAGCTAAGCAGGTCCTGCCTGCATGAGTCACTAAGGATAAGTCTCTGCAAAGCGTTTTCCGAAACTGCCTTTGGTAGTGATGAAGTCTTGGAATTAGGAGCAAAAGGCACAACTTTGATCCAAAGCTCCAGGCTCTGGTCCTTTTGCCTGATTTCTTGGCTGCCTGTCGTGTGTGTGGCTGGGGATATACAGAAGCTTTCTTTGTGTCCTCTGCTCCGAACTCCCCAGCAGATAATTTTGACTGAGCAGCCAGGCAGTACTGTTACATGGGTGCCTGAGTATTCCCAGCACAAAAAAAAAMCCCATTATTCCTTCCATTTGTCTTAACTGCTTTGGAAACAACAAAATAGTTTGTGTAATAATAAAAGAGTGAACAGAGTGGGAAATAATATGCAATGTGTTTTTATGCACCAGTCCTGTTAATTTCTTTGAGGAGAGATTGCAATGTAGGAAGAATAGCCTTCAGAGAGATGTGTTATAGGTATACCATAGCAAATATCATTTTAAATACCAATTTTATATATTATATGTAATTTTACATATTAGATATGTTTATGTATTTATATTTGATCTTTAAATATTGATTTAAATATCAAAATGTGTTTAAAAAAATCACTCCTTTTTAAATCTGCCTGGGAAGCATTTCCACAAGAGCAATTTCTAAATTTTGGCTGAGGCCTTGACTGTTGGCCATATTAATATTAAAGTACRCAGAATAATGTACTGTGTATTTAATAAAAACAATCAGTTTAGCTTTTCTTCCTCTCCACCTGTAAAAATATGTGACCAATCCAAAGATAATAAACAATTTCAAACTCTTTTCTGTTTTAGAGAAAAAGAACCAAATTTATTGCCTGTGATTTCCTAACTGAGTGGCTATACAAGTAAGTTAATCATTGTCATTACAATTAATTATGTCTGATGATTCCAAGACATTAATTTACAAACAGAAATGCTCCAGTTTAGATTAATTTGAGGTTTTTGGTTTTGTTTTTTAAATCAGCAAGAACCCGAAGAGGAAGGATGAGTCATTCACAGCATTCTCTTCCATTCCTTTTGTTAGCGACTGGCTAAAGGAGCAGTAAGTTATCACACTATTCGGAGTAACCTTTTCTGCTTGTGTTCCTCTCCCCTGGTTATTCCAAAGCACTAATAGAGCTTAAATGCATTTTAATTGTTCCCTCTAAATGCCCTTTACTTCGTGCAACAAATAATTAACTATGTGATGCTTTCTAACTTGATAGTGCATTAGTTGCAAAGTGTTTTGTACCAGGATCATTAATGGAACTGTTAATTAAGTATAATTAAACTTCCTTTTCTTTAGGGTGCGGGGTATTCTGATAGCCTRGTAGTCAGAGACAAATATCTTCGTATATATGTTCACTTCATTTTGCRGTCTAAATGAGGATTGAGCTTTTCAGATCTCTTGTCCTGTGAAATTTTAGAGAAAATCCTTTAGAAGATGCATAGAATTTTGAGTTGCTGCCTCTGCTGGAGGAAAGAGCGTTGGCATTCACAGGCCTTTRGTGACAAATTGGTGAGAAGGCATGGACAGCTGGGATTTATCTAGTCCAGCTTTGGCGATCTGAATGGTAGTCATCTGATCAGAGTTGTGTGAGATGTATCTGTATTGAGAAGGACATCTCTGGAGAGTGACTTGTTTTGGGAACCTATTGCTGCATCCCACTGTCCAGCTGCCAAATATACCCCTGATGGGGGACGCCTCACAGCTAAGAGTTTTGCTATCTAGTCTGCTGGGGCTTGTCTCACGGTCCTGGATTTTGTAGTTCGGAAATAACACTTTGGATTGTGAAATGGAGTGAGACTGTTACACAGAATTTCATAGCTAAAGAACCACTGAATAGTAAGCTGGCTTAGATACCGCTGAACTGTGAGGAYGGAGTACCTAAGATAAATAACTAAGGCTGTGGTTTTATAGACATTTCTCTCAGAAGCAAAACTGACCTGAATGGTGGTCACACTGTTTACTTGGCTCTTCTAATCAGGGACCTCTGAATCCTCTGAATTGAAAACAGCTTCTCAAAAATAGAAGTGAGASTTTGCATAAATGTTGATAATATTACTACAATTCTTTGATCTGGTTCACCTGAGAGTCTCATAAGCCTTTGTACTGGCATAAACARTGGATTAAAATGAAGAGCTAGGGGCAAGGTGAAGAGAACAAATGAGGCAGTAAGACACAGAGGTGGTGGCAGGAACTGCTTGAGTCAGCTTTGCCAACAAGAGAAATACACTGTGGARTCGCAGCCTGCATGACTCATAGCTTCTGTTAGGACTTGTGCTCCTAAATATCATAGTGACAGCTCCACAAGGACACTGAAGTGTCAAAGGCCTATTTAAATTGATACTTACTTGATCTTAAATTCTCTAGATTTAGATCTAGATCCTTAAAACCCTGAATGAAAAAGCATCTTTTTCTAAATATATTTTGAATTACAGATTTCTTAATGTTTTCTTTAGGAGTGATACTTGCTATTAGAGCGAAGTGAAGTATCTCCAATATTATAGATAAAAAAGAGGTTGTTATTATTATGTCCTTGTGGACATGAGATTTAAAAGTTACTTGATACAGTATTTCTTTTTGTAGTTTCTCCTTTTATTTTTGTAATGCAGTTTTCAGTTTTTGATGAGGATTTATCAATATGTAAGAAACAATATACTTAGCACTGGTCAAATTTGGATGTGAAACTCCCTTCTAAATATTTAGATGGTGCAAGCATGGTAAAGAAGCAGAAGATGTTCCTACAAATTTGTAAGGAATAAATTGTTTTGCTTTTTCAGTTGCATGCCTAAATTTGTAAAAGATTCAGAAAGGTTTGTTAAATACGAATGCATCATTATCTTGTATTAAACARGAGCTTATTAGTACAAAACAATGTTCATATTTACTAGAAAAAAATCACAGGGATAATTATTTTTGCTTCATCTAACAGAGATCTGGCTTATTTTAATATAGTGCATACTTGAATATGACTTTTTTTGGCTGTTTTCCAGTGCCTCCAGTTTTTCCTTTGAAGCTGAAGTGATTTTTTTTTTTTTTTTTTTTTTTTAAAAAATAGTCAAAGCCACAGTCTTATGAGCCTTACTTTCAGTATAATGTTTCTAAATGAGATCTTGCAGCCTACTTTTCTTCGGAAGGAAGCTCAAATGGTGCATCTGTTTGCAGAACTTTAAATGCAAACAGCCTAGCTGTAATTTGAAGCTGGCTTCTGTAGATGAAGTAGGTGTGGAGCGTGCTAGCAATAACACTGACAAATATTATATCCTTTGGGAATACTTGATTCCTAAAGCAGATTTCAGAAGAAATAGAAGGAATAGCCTCAGCACTGACTGGCAACCTCCGTTTCATTTGGAGGAGCACACAGAATATTTATTGTCCTGGAGAATAACCGTACCTTTCAGATGAGAGAAAACTGGGGCTTTAATAAGCAACTAACACAAGTCTTTGAACAAAATTTACTTAGATATTTACACTTGTCCCTGTTCCTACATTCAAGACAACTCATTTATTCAAGCAAACTAAACAGAATTAAAGCCTGACTGTTTTGTTCTCCTCCTGTAAATATGCAAATGAGCAACACAGTTGCCTTTTGTCATCATTTCCCAGTGGTTTTTTTTTTTTTTTTTTTTTTTTTTCTGGTTGAATAGCAGTGGAGCTCAGTCACAAGTAACCAAGCTGTTTGTGTGGAATTGGGGAGAAGGAAAGGCTTGCCTGTGTTGTGCCCTGAACCTGGTTGAATAGCAGTGGAGCTCAGTCACAAGTAACCAAGCTGTTTGTGTGGAATTGGGGAGAAGGAAAGGCTTGCCTGTGTTGTGCCCTGAACCTCTTAAGTTTTGCTTTTTTTAAAAAAGGCCTAGCTTGATTCTGGGTGACCCGAGTATGTTTTCCCAACCTTCTTGAAATCTTTAATTAAAAMAGCATGAACACAGTAAAAGAAAATTTCACTGCTCTGCACAATATTGGCATCATAAAAGTTTACTGTCACATTAATAATATTGTCTTGTTCAAGTTCAGCTTYCACCCTTAGGTTCAATGAAAGAGAAGAGCATATAGGTCTGGGATTGGAGGAGGCATGTGTTTTGCCTCTGCTGAAGACTAGTCTTTATATGCATATTTTAGAGAGGCTGCAAGAACTCAAGGTGCTTTTATAAATAAATTTTCAATTGTAAGAATTAATTTGAAAAAAAATTGCCTTTCCTCCTTCTCCTGTATAGAGGTATCTCTTCATCCTCAGTTCATAAGGCCCATTTCCTGGGTTATTTGTTGGCAAGTTTCAAAACAAATGTGCAGGTAGGGAGTAAATAGATTTATCATACCTTTAATATAGCAGATATATATGTCTCTATAGATATAGACAGATAGCATATATATATATGCCTGTAAATGTTCACTAAATACGAAGAAGGGCTTGCCAAAATATGTTTATAGGCACACACTCACGTGGATTTTTTCCCCTTCTGCCCCCACAATATTCTAATTAGGCAGCGTCTGCTGGTCTCAGCTGCCTTTACAGTTGATTTCATTGTCAGTTCTCAGATGGCCAATAGGGGTAATTTAGCATGGGTGGCTGATCTCTTTCTTCCCTTAATGTGYCCAGTTGCTGCAGATTACTCTCTGTACACTGCTGTATTTCACTAGGCTGTCTCTAAAGCAACCTTGAAACCCAACCTCAGTGTACATTTCGTTTGCTTTATGTTTTTCCTTTTTTTCCATTATTTATTTGAGGTTTGTTGTTGCACAGTTTGCGTGGCTGAAAAGATGTGTAAGAAGAAAGACTTAATTGTAAAAAGGAGGGGGTACTATTGTAATATTCTTGAAAATAAGAACAGTGGAAATAAAAAGTCTCAAATTTGCAGAGCAATTTTTTATTATTCAGACCAACATCTGCATCTTGGAAGTACTTTCAGAATCCCAGACTTTATCAAACTCTTTTTAAAAATCATGCAGAACACCATGTTCACTTCCTTGTGTGTCCTATATTTGTCCCCAGTCATTTGTCTGTTCCTTTTTTCTTTCGTTTTCTGAATTCTGCATCAACTTGGTCTTTGTTGATGTTCTTGTGTTTCTCAGATGCATTCAAAGTCTTTGTGGTTTTCCATGATATAAATATACAAGAACAGGAGCCAACACAATCAAATGAAGGATGTAGGGCTTTGGCCGTGTGCTCCGGCGGCGGCTCCAACGCCGTACCTGGGTGTTGTGCYGGTCCCTGCACACCAGCCTCTTACCGGTGCGTGTGACTGGTGCCCTGATCCCGCRGACAGGTAGCGGCAAGAAGGCTGGTTAGCTGCAAGAGTGGAGACCACGAGGAAATGGAGCTGATTAAAACCAGCAATGACATATCCTAGATGATATATAGTGAAAACTTTGATTAATTTTTTCCATATATTATCTTTGTTATATTCAGTAAACCTTTAAAGGAAGGAGTCAAACTTTACATTTTTATCATAGATTGGGAGCTCACTRACAATTGAGGCTTCTGGTGATTCCTGTGATAAAAATACTGTGTACACTGTCCATCGGTGATTATAAACCTCTGCATGTTGGCTTTTCTCTTTTTCTGACAAGAAAGAAAAATATACTTTTTTCTTCCCTCCTTGAGTATATAAAGTTCATCGAGAAACCCAGCTCCAGTTTAAGAGGAAATTGGTTATTCATATCTAGAGTGGGAGCCTCTTTCAATACCCCGTACATTTACTTAATGCAAGTGTGGTTTATATCTTCTGGGTGCCATATTCCATTTGCATAATGTTATGTAATTATCTCACATAATCAGAATCTGTATAAGCTTGATTGTTCAGAAAGGAAGAAAATATTTCTTGAAAATAAACTTTCCTCTGGTTGGTGTCTACTTTATTCACATTTGGTAAAGTGCAAGAATCCTGATTTTTTTTTTTTCTATTGATGCGATCTTACAGGTGCAACTTAAGTTGCACAGTATATCCCATATCTCTATCAAAATAAATATCAAAATCATTAATGTGTGGGCTTATAAGATTATCTCTAATCAAAGACTAGSTAAGCAGAATGTAGTTACTATACATTTTACTGTCAGTTTTAATCTTTTTTGAGTGATACAGCTGTCTTCTGCCACAAATGACATATTCCTCCCCTACCTCACTGTTGATGGGTGGTTGCCTCTGCTCAGCTTCTATTTTTATTTGACCCGAAGCCAACTGCGTATATTCCCTTAGACAGAAAGGGACCTGGCATGACTTTTGTTCTTTAAAGCTGCCCTGCTGATATGATTGATATTTCCTTGTGTCTGCTGAGCTGAAAATTAAGTCCTGTTTGGCTTTCTCGATTTTTGTATTGCGTTCTCCAGTTTAGTGTTGGCTTATAAACTACACAGCACTGCCATTCCTTTGCATTCTTTTTTAAATAACAGAGTAGCTTTGCATACTAGAAGCAATTTCTATTCTTYAGAGACTAGTGTTCTTTCAAAGAGAAAAGCCCGCACCTTTGGTARAGCTGCTGTAAAATATATAGGTCTATTTCTCTCATTTTCCCACATGAAGTTTTGGTTTTCAGAAAGATCAAAAACAGAGTAGAGGTTGTGGGTCTGTCAGCAAAACCTGTCCATCTTTTTAGTTCTAAGTGAGATTATAAAAAGCAGCTTGCTTGGGAAGCCTTGCTTGTCCAGCAGTTATGATTTCCCTCAAGCAGTAGGAATGCCAATTAATGTTCACAGAGCTGTAGCTGTTTAGCTTAATGGAGAGGCCGCTTTTTATTATTGCTGTATTTCTATTCTTCCAGAGATTTTCTTTCACATAAAATCAATGTAGGCTAAAACCTAACTGACGTGATGATGAGACCAATTTAGCTGAGTATACCAACTCAAATGATGTAGTTGGTACAGTATTAAGTAACAGCTCAGGTTGTGCTTTAAGCTGAAACATTCTATCAGTGAAGAAAAGCCCTAAGAGAAAGGGCTCAGGGCATAGGAAGCTTAGGAGGCAAAGGCAAATAGGAAAAATACTAAGCAAAAGGRAGAAGTAAGTTGCCAAGGCTTCTAGCCTGAGCCCCAGTTTACTGTAAAATTTTTCCAAAAGAAATGGCAGAAGTAATGTTATAGTCACTAACCACAAGACTGGATACATACCTTGTATTTCTTTTAACATTCTGATRCATGTGTCTCTGTAGTATAAATGGTATAAAGAATGTTCCAGCAGAYGCTGCATGTGGCCCTAGTTTTGATAAAACGGTCACTATTTTGGGATTTGTGAATCTGCCAATTACTGGGGCTGTTACTGCCCCTGATAGGTTGTATTATTGTTTTAAGGAAAAAAAGTTTGTACTGTAGTATAGTACAGGATGTATTTTAAGGGAGCTATTTGTTGCACATTTTTATCTTGGAGCAATGAGAAATTGTATCTTACAAAGTCACAAACAGCCTTTCTCTTTTTTGATAAGATATGCTGTTAAGGAATAAAGTAATTTTAAAGTATGTTTACAAAAAATTTTGTTTTTAGTCCTAGGCCACCACTTCCCCTGTCTCTCCTTCTATCTAGAAAAGAAGCGAGCAGAATAATTCAGTCATTCTGGAGAGGTTATCTGGTAAGAGTAATCTATAATTATTTTGCTTGATGTTGAATCTGTAAGACTGTGAAGGCCTTAGGGGAAATCCTTCCATAAATTTTAAGTAGAAGGTACTATAAATAACTAGAGCCCCCCACGGTTCATTGGCTTTGGATGCTCCTATGCATAGGATGCCTAGTGACTGTTTTTTTCACATGCATTTATGCTGATGTAATCTTCTTGTTTTCCTGAGCAACAGAAAACCTGCACAAATTTGATTTTCAAAGTTACAATTAACACTGAACAGCTTTCATGTGTTTGAGTTGATCTTTGACTACCTAGTAAAGCATGAACTATTTTTTGTTTCATGCAGGGATATGTGCACAAACACACAAGGCTTGGTGAGGTCAGTTAGAAATAGAAGCGTAGAAAACAAGGGAGAAAAAATGGGACAAAGAATGTGACAGGAGGTGTAGGAGAGGAACAAGGCTGTTATTCAGGGAAAGCAGAATGGTAAGCAGATATTCCAAGCCATACTATACAAGTAATGCAAAAGGAACATAATAGCCCGTTTTATGTGGAAGGTTAAGGCACATAAAGTAACTGAAGAAAACTAGCTGATATTGCTATAGAGAG
The DNA here is from genome assembly GCF_003342845.1 of Nothoprocta perdicaria. Lineage (NCBI taxonomy): Eukaryota > Metazoa > Chordata > Aves > Tinamiformes > Tinamidae > Nothoprocta > Nothoprocta perdicaria. Next base: position 7,322,408 of record NW_020454316.1, on the reverse strand, counting down.
TGATGGCAGTGCTAAGTTTAGGGTAAGAAATACTTAATTTTGGCCTTACTGAATAGATTCGGGCAAACCTTTCTTTGAAATGCTTTAATGCTTGGAAATTAAAGACACTTGAGATTTGGGTGGCTTTGTTGACAAAGGAGTGTTAGTAACGGCCTAGACCAAAACACATCATAAATTTGGCTGTGGCAAGCCCAGCTTTTGAAAATTCGTACTTCTCGTGTGATTTCAAGAGACTTCTTAGTATTTAGCACAGATTATCTGAAGAATCTACCTTTTCTAGACATGTTTCAGGCTGCAGCTGAGAGCCTGAGCAGACCTTTCCTTGTAATTTTAACTCTAAAATTCCACCAGGACCAGATCTGGTCATCTGATAGTAAAGCAGAGAGCTGATGTTTGAATTACTCTTAGTGACATCCTTGCTGAGCCCAGGAAAATCCCTGATTTGAATGCAGATAAGACAAGCACTGAAACAACTATGGGTGACAGGAAAAGGTTGACTGGAGAGGGGGAAAAGCATTGGAGAAACAGCATAAGCAAGGAAGGAAGGATGAGAAAGGAAGCAGAAGCAGGAGTCAGTAGATTATATAACCTTAATTCCATTCCTTCCTCTGTGTGCATTCTCAGTCTTTTATTTCAGTACTGTTTTGTTTTGTATTTGACTCAGAAACACATGAAATGTCCAAGCTTCCCTTACCTTTGACAGCTTCGTTCAAACACAAAGCCTCTTGTTATGTGTCTTTAGACGCTCTTACAGTGGCTGCACTGAAGAGGAGTGGTATTGGTGTGGGAATCAGTGGATGACTGTCCTCATTCACATGGTGTAGAACAGGCCAGGTGGAGCACAGCAGCTGGGCAGGGAAGAGAGCAGACTGCGGTGGGCYCTTCAGTCTGCACGTCCTAGTCGCCTTTGTGCAGCTTTGCCAACAACTGTAGGTTTCTATCGTGTTAATAAAAACCTAAATACAGATATTTGCAAGTACAGAAATTGATCTGTAGCATTTGAAAGGGTATTTTATGTGTGATTCCAGTTTACAGCTTGAGCTTTCCTCCTGGAAGTTGTGTCTGTAAGTACCAGATATTTTGTAAATAAGTCAGTATACAACACTTTCTGTTAAGGTTTTTTCCTGCTTTTAACAAGCAAGATTATAGGAGAGTGGCTTTTATAATCTACCATGCTGACAAATACAGTGAAATACTCTGAAATGATCTCCTTGACTGATGGATTTTTGTGACACTTTCTGTTTGTTCGTTTTCTTTGATACTTCTTTTAACAAGCAGTGGCATTGACAGTAACATTAATTAGCATGGACAGTATCACTGCAGGCATCCTCACAGAGTATTACAAAGGCAGCCATTATCCAATAACTGTTATTTTAGCTGAACACTGCAAGGTTGCTCAGATACCTTGTGCTTCTAGCAAAAGTTCTGAAGGTCACTATCTTTCCTTGCTATATTAATGTTAAGATTTTTACCATGGTATTTGTAATTCTAAACCACGTCCCAAAACAGAGAGGAAAATGTAGCTATGAAATGTAGGACGTCTTGAAAGTTAATCCAACTATAATGTTTCAGCTTAGTAGATCTGGGGGAAGTTGGGTTTTAAAGAAAATTAATTGAAATTAGAATATAGAATCAAAATAATTAGTAACATTTTACTATTATTTCTTCTTGTAAATTAAATGAACGCTAAGCTTAAGTGGGAATTATTCACATTAATAATAAAGTATATTCTGTAAATTTGCTAATCAAAGAGTTCACATGGTATAGAAGAGATGAAATGTTTTGTGCAAATCTAAACTCCCCAGTATTTGAGATTATATACTATGTTTGGAAATAAAACCCTTTTAAAAAAATCCATCAAATATTAATTTTTTTCTAGATAAAAGAAATTTGCTAATAAGAGTAATCTTCTTTTTGCATTTAAGATTTTATATTAAATTTCTAAGATTATTATGCATTTTTAATGGAAGATATTACTGAATTTGGTCATCAGAACAAATATATGGGATATTCCAAGAGGCCTAGGAGGTATCTGAGGTCAAGTCACCAAGCAAGAGTCTTGCCTGTTTGTATTGATTGTAAAACCTTGCATTGTATTTCTGCTCTTCTGCTAACAAGAGTATTCTAAAAAGAATACTTTGGCTAAATAATTTATAACCAGTGAGAACATCAAGTCTTGCTCTCTATGTATCCCAGGAAAGCAGGAGAAAACTCGGAGGTAATGGAATAGAGTTCAAATAACCTAGCAAACTCATTACTATATCATATAAGGATAAAATAAATCTAAGAAGTTTTCTAAGTAGTTGACTGTCTGAAAGCAAAAATGTATCCTAGAAAAAAAACAAGAGTATTTCTACTGGTTTCTACCATTTGTTATTCCGTTTTAGCCAGAATACAGAGACATTAAGTCCTAAAGCATAAGGGCATTTTTTTATATGTAAYATCTATGTCTAATCTAATAAATAGTATATCCTCTTGTCCCTTCTATTGGAGGGACTGCATCTATTCTGTATTTTTCCTAGCACTGGTATAGAAATTGTGGGAATTGTGCCAGTGAGGACACCTGGCAAGTATACTTAACTGCTGTTTAATCAAGGCCTGCGCTGAGCAAGTTTAAGTAGCAGAGCAGTAAAAGCAGTTGATGCAAAACTAACTCTTACTCAGGTAAGTAGAATCCATGCCGCAAGAATCTACAGCTCTAAAGGAGTAACAGAAGAATATAACTTGAATCTTAAATGAAGGCGAGGCCTGTGCCTTTTGTCATTGTGCTCTATGGAAGCAGATTTAAGTCCTTCGTATGGATGACTGGCAAAGAATACGTATCATGTAGTCCATTCCAGATACTTTAAATAATGGATTAATGACTCCCCTGCTTGTTAAATTTGTATGGCTGGGGTTGTCACTAAGCCTATTTGCAGCTGGTAGCAGGTGTGAATTCATTTGCTGGAATAAATTTTCTGCTGTATGACCCTTCATGCGCCTCTCATGCTCTATTATTGTTGGTCAATGGGTTAGTTTTATAGTGTTGTGGTTTTCTAAAGGCGCTAGCACCATCAGTAAAATGCTTAAATGTTAATTTACTCAATAAACATCTCACTCAAGTCACATTCTCAGGAGTCCTTGGTAATCAGAATGATCTGATAATTGGCGTATTTATGTTTTCAGTGGGTTTGTCAATTACATGGGGTTTATTWTTAGGTCAGTAGAAAACTGTAAACCTCTGGGATTGTGCTTTTACATCTGGCCTGTGAAAATGATGGATGTCATATGTTTTCCACAGTTACAGCCCTACAGAAATAAAAAATGTCTTACCTTCCTGGGATCCATATGCATATATAGTTTGAGATATATTTTCTATTTTTCTTTCCCAGGTCCGCCGTAATCCTGAGGTAAAACTCCTCCGTCAGTGGCAGAAACAATTGAGAGAGGAGAAAAATGTTATTCAAAATTTGAAAGAATTCTGGATTAAGCAGGAAGCCAAAGGTAAGTTAACTCAATTGGATATTTTTGGATTTTTTTTTTTATATTGTTTTAATTTTTATGCTATGTGTTAAGAAATATGTCACGCTGTAGAACACTAATCAGAAGTGAAAACCAAAGGTGATGTCTGACTGAAGTGTTTTGCTGTTTCTTTACAATTGCTATTTATTCTAAGCTAGTTGCTGGAATAGCTGAAAACAGTAATGAAAAATGCAGTACAAGGCCAGTGTAGGACTATGATATGTTGGGACACAGTATTTCCTAGGGCAGGATCATCTAYGAACTATAGAGGATTTAAATTCTCATTTTTATCAGACAGGTTTAGCACTGTGTTTTCTATCTGGTAGATGTTACACTGATATTTTCCAGTAGTTATTTATAGCAGAAGTTGGACTGTACAGTTCAAAAAGAAGAAAACAAACCCAAACAGCCATGTATAATTACCAAGGGAAAACAAGCCACGTGGCTTTAACAACTAACAACATAACGGGGTTGCTTTTGCTCTGGCTGTCAACAAGGCCTCATCCATAGAGACAAAGTTTTTCTTTACTTACTCAAGCACAGCCATATAATTCTGATTGTTCACCCTGTTTCCTTGTCYCTTAAAGCAGAACAATTCACTTGAAAATATCTCTAGCTCCTCCGCTGGTCCACATTTTATCAACCTCAGTGGTCCATATTCAAACAGAGAATAGGGATGTGAATTATGTGTCACGGGTAAAAGTGAGAAAAGGTTGCTAAGCTGTATTTTTTCAGAAGCTTAAGCAAGACTTATGTTTGAGTCCCTGCAGAGTGAGGGCCTCTGTGAGAGGCTTTACAAATACTGCCCCATGGTCAGTTAGATGCCTCTTATCCAGAAAGACTCCCRACTGTACATTTCAAATGACTCCCAAGCTATTGATGCTCCATCTGAAATTATTCACCTTCCKCATAACAGGAACCGTCTCCCCTTAGTGTTGCCTAATGATCTGGGCAGCTTTTCACTCAGCATTGAATATCTGTGGGTCACTGTGTGTCTGTCCTGTCTCTATAGACGATCTCGGTGTTTCATTATTTCAGCTTTTGAGCAAGGTACCCAATTCCTACACATCAAAAGTTTAAATGGAGGCATGGAATACTCCCTTTTGGGCTCCTCACAAATGTTGTTTCATTTTGTAAATTGTATGTAAACCTAATAGTTGTTCTTAAATAAGTGGAGTTACTGTTTTCTTGCACAAGTGTGAAACAGTGTCCTTGTGGAGTTGTGTATTCTCACAATATGCTTTAGATGCTACAGAAAGAATCTCTAGACATAAATAGTACATATTAATGCTGCTGCTGTAATAAGCAGAGCTTGTTGTAGATGGTTAGATCCTTCCTATTCTTTAGTAATTTTACTCATCAAATATTCTGAAATTGTTCATTTCAGAAGTGGTTTTTAATAGATGATGTAACAACTTTTAATTATAAAAAATCCCTACTCTGTAAATGCCAAAAGAATTAATAGCAGTCAGATCATTAACCTATTGCACTGCAATTATTTTTCACTTTTTATTGTACTTTCCATTGCATTTATTCTGGAGAGGGTCCAGAGAAGGGCAACCAGGATGATTAAGGGAATGGAACATCTCTCGTATGAAGAGAGGCTGAGTGAGCTGGGCCTGTTTTCTCTGGAGAAGAGACGGCTCAGAGGGGATATGATTAATATGTATAAGTTCAGGAAGGGAGAATGCAGGGAGGAAGGGGACAGGCTTTTTTCACTGGTGGCCAGCGATAGGACGAGGGGTAATGGCCACAAGCTGAAGCAYAAGAAGTTCCGTCTCCAGGTGAGGAGCAACTTCTTTACTGTTAGGGTGACAGAGCAGTGGAACAGGCTGCCCAGGGAGGTTGTGGAGTCTCCTACTCTGGAGGTCTTCAAAACCCGCCTGGATGCCACCCTGTGCCACATGCKSTAGGTGTGCCTGCTTGAGCAGGAAGGTTGGACTAGATGATCTGTAGAGGTCCCTTCCAACCTTAAATATTCTGTGAATCTGTGTTATCAATCACAAGTAGAAAGGGCTGAAAGTATGACGTGAAAGTTCCCTGCATTTTCCCTTTGTGTTTGCAATCTTCTGAAATCTTTGCCTAAAGGTAAAAGGAATTTCTCCTTTCACACATCTGAAAGGACAGCTCTGTTTCTAGTAAGATTTATTGTAATAACTGGAGTTACAGAATAGCCCTTTTCATTTTTTCAAATTTTGACTTTTTTCCCCTTTTCATACARTATAAATGTAATAGGCGCTTGGGGATAATGATAACATTTTAAACACGTGCTGGATTCTTGTGCTTGTGTGGAATTCAGCGGTTTCAGATGGGCTGCTTTTTTGTAGTACTAGAAAACATAAAGTTCTAAACTGATAAGTTCTCCATCTTTTTCAAGCTTTCCTATTGAAAAACATTTGATTTCCTCAACATCTTTTTTTTTCCTATTTGTACTTTAACATCTGTTGGATAGTATTAGTTTTGAAAAGATACAGTCAAGGTAATGTTGCAATTAATCACCATAATGTCACTGTCAAGCATTTGGAGATGTAACAGAAACCTTGTCAGAATTGCATATGTAGATTTGTGGAGGGGATATTTTCTAATGAACTCAGGGGTCTGTACATGTCATATAAATGTTTCCACTAAATATCTTAATAAGCAGTGATATGTAATACAATTTCTTGTATACTGAGTGAAATGGAACAGCATTTAAATCTATTCTTGTACAGCAGCTGTGCAGCAGACTCCAGCAGTACTGCGAGTGTGGGGGGGTTGCGTTCAGATTTATGAARTAATCTACTTTTTTTTCTTTTTTTCTCTCTCTCCACATAATATGATCCAGTGGCAACTCTCCCCCTCTAGGACAGGTACACTGTTGCATTTCTAAAGCTGCCTGTAGGCCTCCTACTTTAATCCCCCCCAGATGGTACCACATGTAAAAAACATGCAAAGTTGTGTCCGTCCCTGAGGAGCGCAGGTCTGTGCCAGCAGACGTAACCGCAGGCTGGCAGAACGACCAAGGTGTTCTTCACCTCTGCAGGGCTGCAGCTCCTGTGGCAGGGCTTGGTTCCAGGGCGACTGCCCTCAGTGGACKTGCACAACTCTCCTGAGGCTCCTTCTCAAGTGTGGCATCTGGAACGGGGAGCTCTGYGAGGCGCTCGGGATCACTGCGTTCCAGAAAAGCTAAGGCAGGGAACAATCTCGGTGCTGGCAAGTGAATGCTCTCCAGATGTTGTAGTAGCAGGATAGTTCAGCAAAATTGCTCTAGGAAATGAGCTGCTAAAATTGTACACATTGCTTTCTTTAGTTTCCACATGCAAGGAGATTTGCGTACGAAGGCCAGTTGTGTCGGTGCGTGAGGTAGCTGTCTGCCCTGCCTATGCATGTGGGCAATCGCAGTTCACAATCACCACACATACAAAAAATCAGAGGTGAAATTACAAGTGTGTTTTCAGAAGACAGGCTAAAATCATTTTGAAAATGTTGTAGTCAAAATACATAAAATAGCAACAAAAATAGGGGCAGAGGACTGCTGGCCTTGGGTAGTTGAATTAACTCCACGAGCTCCTGTCATTGAAGAAACCAATGCATTGCCATAAGCTTTACTTACTGTTTTGGAGACTAATGTAGTGGTAAGAGCTCCTCTACATTCTTTACCATGTGTTTCAARAAGAAAGAGAAGCGTTTCCTTTTAGCCCCTTAATAGAGCTTTCCTGCCATGAAAATAGCATAGAACTGCAATATGCACAGCTGTTCTACCACTTCAGAGAAAATTGTAAAATTGCCCCTTTTCTTTTTTTCTATTAAACCAGCGCACATTTGTATTACTTTTAGTACATTAGCTTTCSATATTATCAATTTATTTCTATAATTACTTAACTGAGCCCTGTTACATTAACTTAAGAGTAGCCATACATAAAATGGCCTCGAGGCCCAGGCAGCTGGCTACTTGGAAACAGCTGTAATAGTTCCTGTCCAGTGTTTTCCATTATCCATCTCAGCTGAAATGCCATAACTTTATTAATGCTCCAGCTGTTCTTATTTCTGCTGTTATTATTCTGCTGTTTATTACTGTTATTAAACTGTTTTGTTGTAATGTCAAAATGGTTAAACTGCCTGCATAGGTGATTCAGTTTAACCCAGCTGACTTTGCACTGAAGTGGATTACAAGCGCTCATGCAATAATGAATAGCACAGCACAACTACTTTTTAAGCTTGTCTATCTRCACATTGGTTTAACTGAATTACTGKGAAATCTCCCCGTTAATTAAACCATTGAGCTATTGGCACCAAGCAGAACAAAGCATTTGTTGTTGCTAAGGTCTCACATGTCACAAGAAAAGAATTAGATGCATTAAAAAAAAAAAAAATAAAAAAAGCTTTAAAATAGATACAGCAATTTATTACAAACTATATTAATCAAAACAATTCTTTCCTGTATTTGTATATGACTTTAAACCTGTTTATTAAGCACTGTAAAGAGAGCTGGATCTAAGTGCAGAGGATGAATGGTGTGAGCTGCCAAATAGCTCTCAGAAAATGCTGACTCAAGCAGCAATGTGATTCTATTGACACTACTAGAAAGATCAGGATGCCTTGGGTGGAAATACCAGCCAAAGGCTCTGCTGGYGGAGGCAGCACTTGCTTGCGCGCTGCCCTGCGTCTCGCTGCGCCGCAGTGCAAGGATTGCTTTGTGGGCGCAAGTGTAATGCTTACACTTTCATGAGCCTTTGTTTATATAGTATTGAACACCGTGACACTTCAGGAAGATACTAAATGGAAGTTATAAATGTAAACTTATGTAATTAGAAATTCAAAGTCGTTCATTTTCAGAAACTGTATTCACATACATTCATTATTAYTGAGGCAAATACTGAAGTGTTAATTTTCATTAGAACGGAACCAGAGCAAAATACTCTCGAGTTCTTCTAAGCAGGGACCAAGAGCGTGATCTCTGTATGGCAGCAGGTAGTCCAACAACTCRCCCATTGAAGAGGCAGCCCCTGCTGCCCCCACCAGCCTTTCTGCCGGCCTTTCCTTGCCAGGCTCTAGCAGTCTTGCCCCGTCTTTGGGGCGAGTTAATTCTGCTGGCTGAGCTGATCCAGAACTACCCGTTATTTTCATTCCTGGTGTGCCTTGGGAATGCTTTCTGCTGGATCAGCTGGCTGAACTGACTCCAGTGGCCCAGTCCTTAGATTCAGTATAAGGGAGATGGTGCCACAGAAGAGAGGGAAGGAAAACTGCCCATCTGTGATGGCAGCTGCCTTTCGATCAGTTAATACCCGTGGACCTGCTACGTCACACGAAGGCATGCACCGCGTGGTACGTCTGTGGGATTCCATGGGCCAGGATGTCATGAAACCTCTATGGCAGCTCCGATTGTCCACCCACCTCAAAACATTTCTTTGTTTGTATATCTCTGGGGTTTTTTCCTTATATTGAAAAATGTTGCATAAGTGTTTTGGGATATATATGAAAACTTTGTTTGAAAATTGTTATGGAAAATGTAGTTGGGAAATGAGTAGCATCTTGCAGAACTGTTGAGCTCTTCTGATGCGTATGCCTGCTTAATTTCTTCTTGAGTCCAAAGGAAAAATATGTTTCCTCCAGTCTTTTTCTAAGATCATAAGGTTGAATCATTTATTTTGTTTGCTATATTGGTTCTGATCTGTATTTAGGGTCTGATGGTGCCTGCTCTAAGCAGTTTCTACTTGCAGACTGAAAACGTAGAGAGGCATAAAACTGAAGACTTGAGTATAGTGACTCACAGGTTTACACTTGTAGAGGAAGAGAATCGCCCCCAAAATGACTCTYCTGCTTTAGCACAGCTGATGGCATAAATTGGTTCCTGAATCTTTTACAGATGTTTCTAAAAATACTGCCTTCTACAGAAAGTACTACTAAGAAAAAAACCAACTCCAGAGGATATGAGAGAACAGCAGATGGGCTGGGGCTTTCTCTGAAGATGTTGTCTTTTCTGGTCTTGTTAGTAGAGTTCACTGAAACTACTTTAAGAGAAATTTTATTTAAATAGGTTCTTCACTAGCAAGCAATAATAGCTCGTTGCCTGGCACCCTACTTGGCAGGATGTGGTTCAGTAGGAAGCACAGAGCAAGACCCACTTCGGGTTCAGTGCGGCCGGTGACCCACTGTGTGAATGTGTCTGCTCAGAGCTTCCCTTCCCAGCAGGCAGTTATCTAGGGCTGTCCATAGGAATTTTTTCAGTATCTGCAGCCTAAAATAATCCTTCTGAAAGTGTAGTTTGCTACATCTGGTATAGCTACATCTGCTACCTGGTATTCCATATAGTCCCCTCATGTTTTTCCTTTACTGGAAAGGAAAATAYAATTTATCTAATTACAGCTTTGAAAGACAGATCTTCATGGGAATGAAATAGAGCTRCTCTGGAATAGTTTAACTTGCAGTGACAGATGAAGGAGAAAAAATGGAGAGTGCAGAGAAAGCACTTGAATCTGGCACCTCTGCAAGCAGCTACAATTGAAAAGGAACTCTTAATTCTCCTCTTTTTTTTTGTGCCTCTGTGCAGTGTCTGTCTAGTCTCAGCTCTGAGCCGTGTTATGCAGATATGACACCCGTGAGGCAGCACTGGAAATGGAAAAGTATCTGTCAAACAGTGAAAGGAATTTGAAAATACTTGACCTTTATTTTTGAAAGTGTCTAAACCTTTATTCATCTCCTAAGTTCACAGAGCACTCCACTGACACTGTCTGTTACAGTGGTTATTTCTGTCCGGGTATACTCTTGAAAAGCCATGCACTTCTGTACACACTGTCTAGTACTTGCAGATATTTTCTTCTTAAAGACTTCCTTTTCTTCTTCCTTCTCTGGTAAATCTTGTATAATTTTCTCTTTAAAAAGCATTGCTATTGGATGAAGTTGTGAAATTTTTTGTTTAAAAACCTGTGACCTTATTCACTTAGGAGTTCTTACAAGTCAGCCATAGACAATAGCTTTGCAAAGTACTTTTCTCACAGTGAATGTACTCAGTATGTGAAAAATCTAGTTAAACTAAAAGGAGAAAGAAAATAATCTTCACAGCAGGTGTGCGTGAGGGGGTGGTTGATTTCTGGATACAGGAGGGGAATATTCCTTTACATGCCTTTCAATTTTCAAGCTATATTTCTCTCTGGCAGTAAAAGATATCTTATTGCTTACCTACAGTGAGAGATTTTAAAGATATTTCTTCCAAAGAATAAAWCTCTTCCCTTAGGAAGATGCAGCCAGCAGTGTGTTGAACTTGAAGACTGAGTTCAGCTTCCAAAGAAGTTGAACTTCTGAGGAATGGCTGCATCAGGGTTGAGGAGAAGTGTGGAGTTAGAAAAACAGAGGTTTAAAAGAGGAAAAAATGTTAGAATTCATTATCCAAGAAAATATTTCCATAGTGAAGCTTCAGGGAATTCATTCCATAAACAAGTAAACATGTGAGTAGTCATGTGCTCAAACTGATCCTTATTAATGAGGCCATACATGAGGCTGCAATTGCCTGGGTGTTTGCACGACTAAGTTCTCAAACAAAATACTGAAGAGGGGTTATATAAATGGGACATCTTAATTGAGATTTTAAAAACACTTAAATGCACTGTAGGTTATAGTTCCAGATTAACAGATGTAACATGCATAGCGAATGGATCTCTTAAAAACCTCAGTGGTTTATATAGAAAAATTCAGCTCAGTAAAACATAGAGTATTTTATCATTCTTATGTGAGAGTTTTCCTCCTTCCCTATTTTCCACCTTAACCAAGGATGGATGATACTCAGGTATATTTTAGGAGGAATTTAATAAATTTTTTTTCTAACTTCATCTGTCCTCTTTTTATCATAGCTATAGGTCTTTAGAGTGTCTTACTATGGAGCTCTTGAAAGTGGGCACCACCRAATATTCCATTGTTTTATACTTCTAAAATGCATGAAATTCTCTGTTAGAGATGTGTCATATTGCAAGTATTTCCTTGAATGATTTTAGTTCAAAAACTATAGAGTAAAAAAGAGGTTTAAAGCAAAGGACTGATTGCTGTCAGTCGAGTGCTCTGTGCAATTAAAATAATCTTAYGCTATATTTTTAAACATCACTGTATTTATAGATACTAGTGTTGTTGATACAAAACACCTAATCTTTCTCTCCTAAAGCAAAATTGCTCTATTCAACATGATTTTAAATGGGTTCAGATATATATTTGCATGCATTTTAAAAGCAAGTATATAAAGCTTTAGTTACACAAGATACCTTAAAAACTTATTTAAAATAAAATAAAATGCAAGAACAAGGCCGTGCCAGGAGCCTAGTATGTGGTGGTGTTCATCAAGCCTATTTCAAGATGCTTGAGATGTTTCTGAAAGTTTAATCTTGGCACTAACAGCTGAGAATGTAGTGATAAAAGTCATGAGACTCCTGATGTAGATTCCACTTTATTGGTCCACACCCAGACTCAAATGTCTTTGAAAATCTATATAGATTGCAGGAATATTTAATTTCTGAGGCTACACTGGGAATGTTTAAAAAGATGCAGATGATAATTTAGATAAGCTATGAAATATGTGATCTTCTGAACTGCACTTATTGCTGTGCAGTTCTGTCAGCCAGCTGAACTAATTCTGCAGTGCCAAAGATCTGGTTTTACCCATCACTTTGCAGGCTTTAATAGTGATCTGCAATGCGGAGGGAAGTATTATAATTTGGTGATGATTCTGTAATATATAAAGATAAACGTGTTTCAGGTAGCTTTAGTGCTGGAGGAAACCTTATCCTCAGTTAAGAAATAAAACCAGCACCAAGTCCTGCAGTGAAACTGGATTTGATGTTTTTAGGGGTAAAAAAAGGGGAAAAGAAAAACCATGAGCTGTTAAGGGAGTCTTAAAATATGATTCACAGATCAGCCCAGGAGTGAGTGATACGTTGCAGAATATACAATAGATTAGCCCCAAACGTCCCTTTAAATCTGGACTGTGGTCATTAGTTACCTGGAGGAGCTTTTATACCTTGCTTAGTGCCTGATCATTTCTTTTACTGTGTGTAAGTCTTTCAGTTTGGTGACTTCACAGAACCTGACAAATTTTTCCAGGTGTTTCAGAAATAGATGTGCTAATGCAGGTGCTGGAGTTTCTTTGGCTTCCTCCTGTAATTTCCAAGCTGCTTTTTGCTGGGGTCTAGCACGTGGTAATTATTTCTCCCCACTTTTGGTCAGCTTTCCCTTTTCACCTTTTTATTTTATTTATTTATTTTTTATCATCCCCACTACTTACGTAGCAGAGAACTTTACTGCTTCCCAATGAAGATATCCTACTGCCTTCTTTGTGGATTTTTCCTCCCGCAGTCCAGGCTCATCTTCCCCAAACGTTGTGTTACTTTCTGAGAATACCATTTTTCAGTATTTCTTCATATGCTTTTCTCTTTTTATGCCTTGACTTGTAAAAGATGCCACATGGATGTGGTTTTCTTCATCTTTTTATCAAAAGGTGTGGAAAGCACGGCATAAGTACGACTAGGAATCCCTCACACCTTGTTCCCAGTTCTATTACTGGTTGTTGCTGTTCAGTTGTTCTCTCTGTGTCGGTTCTTGCTTCCTTAATGTGGCGCTAAGTGAATAAATGAATCTGCTCAAAGTGTGTGCCCTCCCTGCTAGGGACACTAAAAGCAGCGCGTGTCTGTGTGTGCCTGGCCTTCCCCAGGCCTGCTGGGCAGCCCCAGGCCAAGGGGAGCTATGCCCATGGCACCCTCTGCTCTCTGCTGCTTTGGGACTTGGCTCTGCCTTGGGCAGAGCTGCTGGGCACGGTGACTCAGCCCCAGCCGTGGCCTTCCAGCCCGTGCCCTTACGGCGAGCTTAGGCGTTCAACCAACCTCGCTGTTGCCGCAGAGCACTGGGCTGGTGCCGTTACCTTCGAGCGCACGTTTAACGTAAGCAGCGTCCCGGTGAGTGACCTGCTGGCAGGTTCATGAGCGGCAGACATCTGTGGGCATCATCTCTGATTTCTTCAATTAATTATGTGTTTTTTTTTTCAATATATTTGTTTATAATACATCAGTCTTCTATCACTGGTGGCTGGAGATATTTTAAGTGAAAGGTTTCACTAATTCTGGCATGTATATTGACTTCAAAGACTAAGGGTCCAAAATTTTATATATACACTTGATAAAGAACTGCCTCTTTAAAAGTCAGGTCTTATTTCAGAAGACTGCTGGCAGCTCTGATTTCATGTTCAGGCTTCTTTGGCATTCCATGGGAAGGCCAGGGTGAAACGCCTTTCTATTTATATGTTTTACTCTAAGCCCCTACTAATAAGTTATTCCAATAGATTTTCTTTAATGGATTTTCTTCATTTTACTCTCTGAGTGTATGATATTTTTCATTACTGTTGTCAACTGTTTAAATTACCAAATGTAATTCTCATAGTTCTTATGATTTAAACAAAATCAGGAGTGTGGGTGTATAAACCTTTCATAGGCTGTGTCACAAACCAGTTATAATATACTGTAGTGTATAAAGTAGGTCATAGTTTATTCACTGTTACACTGAAACAACCAAGTCTTGAAACCAGAATGTCAGTCTGGATTCTGCGTCTGCATTAGGATGAAGGAAAATTGCCTCTTGTATTTAAAATAAAAAAATGTAAAGCTGTGTGAACTTAATGTGTAAATGAGCAGGACAGAGGCCTCACTATGCAGTCCTCAGGAGTCTAATGGCATTTTGCAGGCATTATTATTATTATTATTATTATTATTATTATTATTATTATTATTATTATTATTATTATTATTATTATTATTATTATTATTATTTAGTATTTCCCCTCCCGGAGTTGGCTGCAGGTCGCTGACTCTGGGTAGGTGGTTTTCGCACGCTCAGTTACACAGGTAGGTCCCTTGGGCACGGAGCTGTTCAAGCTGTTCCTCCTTTTGGGGGAGCCAGGCCCAGCTGGCTGTGCGAGGGCTGGCGTGGCCCCGGCGCTGGCAGCCGCACCGAGTTGCAGTGGCCACCATGTAAGTGACATCCTGAGGCATTTGGTCCTACCTGGTCGTGTCCGCAAGCCTTTCCCTGTATTCATGGCATCTTTCTAAAGGAAAAAGAGCTGTGTGCAACTGCATGGTTGTAAGCAAGTTGTTCATGTTGACATTTATACTGTTCCTTCCTTTTAGATGTGTGTTGTGTGAAAGAAGGGCTGGATTCCCAGCTAGTGTAAGTTGTTTTGAACTTCATGGGAGCTATGTTGTCACAGCAATTAAACTTATTGATTAGGCCTTTCAAAATGTAAATGGAAGCTAGTTACTTTGGAGTGTACATTCTTTTTTCTGATGGAAGTTTCTAGTGAAAAGACTTAGTCATTCATTTTTTCCCCCATCTTCTTAGCATACGTGAATCCTGAGGACATCTTTTCTGTCTGCCTAAGAAGCAAGTGTGTGTCCAAAGCTATTTAAATAACTGCCTGAAATGCAGATCCTTCCTGACAACCTGAGCTTCCTGCTTAGTGTGATGTGATTTGAAAATGTTGTGCCGAAGTAACACAGGGCTGTGCTGAGACAGAGAAGCTCCTCACTGAAGGGCTGCTAGCAGCTCCCTGCAGGACCTGCTGATTCTCACCTGGAGCAACGTGCTCCGGCCTGGGGTTTTTTAATGTATTGAAAGTTTTTAGGAATCATCGGCAGAGATTAGCATCACATCAGGGAATGTTGCATAGGATTCTACTTGATAATTAGGATTTTTCTATATAGTACGTTCATAGAGTATTTAATCTATTTTTTCCTCTTTATTAGCCCTAACAAAGCCCTAAATATCCAGAAAGGTCTTGTACCAACTGGCATCTATTGCCTGGGCCACCACAGAACACAGGCCATATCCTGCCACCTAGATCATATTCGGTCGTCTAAGCATCAGCGCGCGCTCGCCGCCATGCAACACTTTTCCAGGAAGTTTTCTGCAAGACAAGATCTTCCACATTGGTAGTTCGTCAGGCACCTTAACTGAGAACCTGGGCTTGTTGTGACCTGGTATCTGGTACAAACCAAGGGCTTTTTGTTTGCTGGTTTTCAGTTGCGTGTCCCAGAAAAGCAGCTAAGCTCTCCTGAAACTCTAGGCAGCACAGATGACTCTAGGTAGTTAATCTGTGTTTTTGTTTTGTTTTTGTCTCCAACATAGATTTTATATATGAAGCTTCCTAGTGAACTTTCTTTACGTGAAAGGCAGATAGTACAAAAACCTCTTCTGAAGTGTAAGGGGTACAGAAGCAGATGTTTATCTTCACAGGTTAAAGGACAGTTTTAAAATGTGAAGAACAGCACAAGATGAGAGCTGAAATCATAAAATGGACTGAAGAGTTAGACTATTGGATCAGCAGAGAAAAACATTAGGCTAATCTGTGTTAGAGCCCTCTGAAAAGAATATAGAGCTTTGAAAAACAGCTTTCACTGAGGGGTGGGACATTTTCCTTTTATGTGGAGCTTTTTGTTCATTTAGGATTGTTTACTCCAGCAAGCCACCCTGTGCTCTTTGTTTGACTGATTTTCCCATTTGGCAGGCCTTTTGCAATCACATGGATAACATTCTTCTTTCTACTGCGACATAGAAAAACTATTCTTTATTGACCTTGCTTGTTGTCCTTAGTGACAAAAAATATATTTATATATAAAGTGAACTGTACGACTTCAGTCATCACCAACTTTTAATTGAAAATCTTCAAAGCAAAAACAACTCAAAGAGCTGCTTTCATTTTTTTGAACATCAAGTGAACAGCCCAATGACTCTTTCACTAGCAAACAACCCTGCCCTGAGCTACACATGCACAACTCCCACAGTCAGAACAAAGTGCCCTGCATGGGAAGCATGTCTTGTGCAGTCGGTTGGGTGATTATTTTTTTGGCTTTTTGTACTAAACAACAGAATATTTACTATGGAAGTACTGGTACTTTTCACTTCTACAAATGTTTTGGAAAGTTAAGTAATATTTTGTTTTATATGGTTGCAGTGGGAAGCAAATTAGAAGATTCAGAAGAACCTACACCAAATCACCCGAGATCTCCTTTAGTTCTCTCACCAACACCACAAAACACAGAGATCAAGGACTGAACTCTGTGTGGAACTAGTTTAGAAACACTCCTAGCATTACAGTTTTATTTTGACATGTGAGGTGTTGTAAATCGAAGTGAGATTACATAAGTACTCGGCCTGCCAGAACAAATTCTGTCCTATGTGAGGACAATTCTGTTAAAACAGACAGGATTGTCTGCACTGGGCCAAAATTTTCATGTCCATGTTCAGCTGAAGTTCTGAGTACTTAGAGCTAAGGTTCTGATGGAGACAAAACTCCAGAGGAGCTAAATGGGGTTATATCGAGGCGCAGGCTGAGTGTTAAATCCAAGGCAAAAATCTTGAATTGGTAAAAACGGGAGACTTCACCCACTTTTGCAGAGCTGTGACATTTTGCACCACTCTGTTCCTAAGGGTTTAGTTGTCAAAAGCGCTGGGCCTTTGCAGAGACCACAGAAGGCAATGAGAGTGCTGGGGGCTCAGCCTTTCTGCAGGGCAAGAAAGTTCAGAGGGCCTTTTGTTGTCAATCCATGTGCCAAGAAAGTGTAAAATTAAGATCCCAGAATAGTAATTTTCACAATCTTGCATAGTAGTACTTACTTATGAAAGGTGCAAGCAAATTAAAAATGCAGTTAGCCCTCTGATGCAGAATCCTTTCTTGTTCTCCAATTTATTCCTGTGAGGCACAGTCCTATTTAGGTGTTTCGAATTTTCCAGTTAGAGAGGGATAGAATGAATAGTAGAAGTGCAAGTAAAGCCAACCAAAGTCTATTTGGTTTGAATAAACCATGGTAAAACATGGATACCCTCTAACTCTGCTGTCTTTCAGTATGCATTTTTTTCATGACTTAAGCTTTGTCTTCGTTGTTATATCAGTACCTACCCCGTGGTTGTGTAGTATTTTATAGTGCTAGTTTTTCATCCAGACCAAGAACACTAAACAATACAAAAGCACAGATACATAGGTGTCAGAAAACATGAGGATGGGTCTGTGCCCTTCCTTTCACCAGCACCAGCTCCTGTCTGCTCACATACTCAGTCAGTTCAGGAAACTGCTGAGACAACTGAAAAAAAAATATCATTATTACTATAGTGTTGGTTGCTTAGCTCCTTGCTGTGCTCACCGGGGCTCCACTAAGTGCCAGAGCTGGTAGCAAGAAGTGTGGAGACAGGGCCAGTGGTGGAGAGGCAGCCCCAGCCTATAGTTAGGCTTGGCTTAGCTGCCACTCACGGGGGCACCAGGCTCTAGTGCGGTCTCTACCATCAATAGCTTATGGGGAGTGCAAAGATTGTGGATCCATTTTAACACCAACTTAACACAAACTTTGTAAGTAAATAGTAAAGCCTTTATTCTCGTTAAGAACAGCATTTTGAAAATAAAACATTTGCCCATGCTTTACAACTTTGTAGTTTTGTATACTTATGTACAGTCTCCATGGTACACATTGATTGTCTTGAAAATCCTTCAAAGATGTACTTAATATGCAACAACCAGCGGAAAAGAAAAGGGTACGTTATAAAACACACATTAATACATTTAATAAATATATATTATCTATCAAAAATGAGCTTTAGCTCTCATCATTTAATAAAAAGCACCTGCTTTGTTATCCTGTAAGCTGGTAGAATAGTCCAGTTGTTTTATTATAAAAGCTACAATGCTCCCTTTTTTACAGCCTTTGGTTAGACCCAAGACACCCAGCTCAAACAAAGCCAACCAAGATGCCTGTGTTTACACTAAAACCAGCTAATTCTATCATATTTCATGTACCTTGTTTATGGAAACACCTGGGTGGATCCAAAGTGCCACCTGCAAGATACTGCACATTTCCTGGCATGTGCCAAAGACCCTTGACTCTCTTGAAAGCAGGACAGGGTCTATACAGTGTGACCCTGAACTCTTTTTCTAGCCATTGAGCAAAAGCCAGTTGTTATAAAGATTTGTTTTGGTAATAATATTTTCAGAAGCTTTAGGATTTCTGTTTTTCCTGTATGGATACACCATGAGGAAATGACCATTAAGGGACAACATAGTAGCTTTTATAGTATAAAAGCTAATTATAATTAAATGGAACCGTGAAAGTCTTGTGCTTACACATACTTAGGTTGTTCACAGATGCTCTACATTCTAGGTAACTTTCATAAAAGGCAAAAGTAAACACTTTGTTTACTGTAACAAAAATATAAGTTAACATAAAAGTGCCTTTCTTCAATTACATTTTTATTCAGGGCATTTTACATCACAGACTGGTGACTGACAGAAAAGTTGCCTATTACTAATTGTATAAAGTTGTAAAATAAGGACCTTCCTAGTCTATTGCCACACTTTCACCACCACAAATTAAGCCCAATCCTGCCAATCTTATATTTGTGAATAGTCCACATGACTACCCAGTGAGACCAGTCACATGAGTAAAGAGTTTTTAGGATCCAGCCATGTCTTTGCATATGGCCTCAAATTCCAATTAGTTCATTAAGAGTAGGATTGGGAACTTTATCAATTCAGTCACATCTAGAAAAAGAACAAACATTTCTTAAGGTAACTTTATCTTGTACAGATTTTGTCCATGGTCTGTAAAATGCGTATTATAATTCATAAATCTCAACTGTACTGTGATAAATCTTTTAAAGGAAAGCTGTCCTACCATTTATGCCRTGGTCATCTTATATGTCTTCACAATAGTTTTCTGAGACTTTATGCATTTTTTTTAAAGCAAACTTCTGCAGACAAGTGATGATCAGTAGGTTTTGTATTGTTCCAAATTATGCAACTTCTGGGGTTATCATAACATTACCATAACTACTACCTTATTTGATTATAATTTAATTTTAACAAGCAAAATGTATTTCTAAGTCATTGGTTTGCATGCAAGATCTACCCCTACCCTACCTGATTACTTGGACCACCAACTTACAAAACAGACAAACAAAAATCCTTAAAACAAGCACATGCTTCCTTTGCCTTGAGGAGGGGAGGGTAGGGGGAACAACTGGCATGGMGCTAATACGCTCCTTTAATCATGCATGACAGAAAAATATTGCTTCTGGAAGAGAAGGGCTTTGAATAAAACCCCTTATAAGATGATCATGGCAAGAATGGCGATATATATATTTTTTCATATATATAATACACGTGTATATTTGTGTGCAACACCGAGGGACTGGTCGTGCAGCCTGTGCTGCCAGTGTTAGCCCTGCTGCTGTTCGCGAGGCTGTTCCCAGGAGCACAGGGCTGCAGGACGCGGTTCCTAATTCAGTAGAAATGGAGGTATGTGAAGAATCAGGAAGACTCTTTAAAAAGCTTGTCTTTCTTTTGCAGAATACAGAAAGTAACTTCTTTCTGTGAAGCTACTAAGCTATTCAGTTATTTGTACATTATATTTTTTTAGTTTGAAAATATATATTTTTATTACAGCATATGCAAAGTTTAATCCTTAAATGTTTCCTATGCCCTCAAGTAAAAACAATTTGCTTTTAGTATTGAGGAAAGCTAAGATTAACATTGGCAAAACAGTGAAGATACAGTGATGTTTCAGTGTCTGATATGTATTAAATGTTAAATAAAGGAATGATTTGCTTAAACATAATGAAAACCATGGCACAAATAATGGGCAATGGGAACCTTTAAATAACCTGGTGAAAGCAAAGATAAAAAGCCTTGAGAAAATCTGCCTTCTGTCAACTCAGAGGAGTGGAGGGGTAGGGGAATAGGGAAGAAGCCACCTTAAAAACATAAAATAACAACAAACCACCTCCGGCACGGAGATTCTACCAGCTAGGCACTAAAATGCACAACCACATTTAAATGCACAAACAACTGCAGTTGTGGGACTACTCGTGTGAATAGGGAGGGGAAACCGAGGGCTGGATCCTACACACGGCCGAGTCCCTCGTGCGAGGCCGGTGCCGTTCAGCTGCCTCCGCTCTGCTCCTCGGCCAGACCGGCCCACGAGAACCACCTGTCCCGCGCAGCACAGCGGCTCTCCTCCGTCCACCAGCACAGAGACCTTCTGGCAAACTCCAGCCACCTTCTCTCCCCAGCTAGGTCTTTGCAACCGTGTATCCCTCCAAAGTCTTAATTTAACAGCTTCATCTGCAGGAGCACCAAGAACACCCAGCTCTTTGCYCACGCCCGGAGTCACGGGGAAAGATCCCGCGCTGCGAGGAGCTGCGGCTGCTGCACCCACGCTTTGTCTCCGAGCCTCAGGAGGCTCCATAGCTCACAGGAAACATGCACAGATTATTTCACCTCTCCAAAACTGCTTTTCTTTACCTGGTCTTTTTAAAGAGGAAAGAGTACCAATGTACAGTGWAATTGTAATTTAGTTGCCACAAAGTGGCAATGCTTAACTACAAGTGATGCTAAATGATGTTACAGTACAGGTARGTAATGAAGCCAACGGTATATTTTCATGACATTTGAAATAGAGGGAAAAAGAGCAAAAGGGAAATAAATCCTGCATGTTTTCACATTGTAGTGGCAATCTCTTGTGACAACACCAATTAAATTTAGGTGAGAGGAGGGTGTTTTGCAAGCAACGGGCAACCAACAGAAAAGAGGAGGCTTGCCTCTCACGCTAGTTACAGACAGAGTGTATCTTACATCTCAGAATACAACATCCCCTCTTCCATTTTAGTGTGTCTACTTCTATTTTAAATTAAATTCAGCCTCAGTTTTACAATTTTTTTTTTGCATTTAGCTTATCAGTAAAGTGATGTGCACATTTACATAAAATCCTCTGTAGGATTTCAAAAGCTGCATGTTTTGCTGCTTTGTTCTGGAACTGTTATGGATTCCTCCCTCAAAGACACACTGCCAGGRAACAAAATCTGTAACAAAGATTCTTTTTTTTCTAGAGCCTACAGCCTTTCACCAGAGGTGTCGTCCAGTGTAACTTGGCGGAGCAGTTGGTATCTGCAAATAAGGATAATAAACCCATAACTAAGAGATCTAGTCTGTTCAGAAATCAGTGTTACCATACTACATGTGCACAAGAGCTTTAGAACCAATTTTMTAGAGCAAAAAGATAGTGTAATTCATCTTCAGGTGTATATGCATCACCTGAACACACATAAAAAGCAGGAGAATATATGCACTTCAGTCTCTCATTTATGCTCCCATGTGCTCCAGGAAGCTTTGTGTCCACTTCAATATAAAACACTGCTCCCCTCCCTCCCACCGCCCAGTTCTCAGGTGTCTCATCCTTAGCTGCCTGTTCTGTGATCTCCTTATTCTGGTATCAAAAAAACAAAGACACAGATCAATCCAAGCATCAAAAGGATGTTATTCACTGCTGAAAGCAAAGCATGGAATTAGCTTATGATAGAAAATAAAGAAAGCCAACTTACATGAGTATAACCTGGCTCATGGGCAGATTTTTAAGAAACACGTARGTATGCATGAAGATTATGGGGATGAAAAAACCTTTTTTAACAGTGCAAGTGCTCTATGCAATTTCTTCAAGTGTCAGTTAGATATATATATCATGCAAAAAGCAGAGGCTGCTTGGCATCAGATGTCTAAGGCATTCTTGCTGCAGGCTGCAGAAAAAGGGGTCTGTCAAATAATAGCATACCAAACTATTGTCTGAGAAAGTAAAAAAAAACCAAATATTCTCTATTCTCTTTTCATGAATCTCTTTCCCAGATAATTTATACATCTGTAACATATTATGARTTACATACATTTGAGAAAAAAAAATGAAGGTATGTGAAAGACGACCACAATCTGTAACCATGATTTTTATTCAAAGTAAGGTACTGGCCTGAATACATTTGTGTCACTTGCAGAACCTTGCAAAAATCTGGTTAGAAATTGTGTCACTTAATAGTTATGTTAGCAGCCGTAGCATATATTTAATTCAAAAGGGGCTGTGAATATGTAGAGTTACCAGGTAATTTAGTTCACTGAAGTTACACTGCAAAACCTGAATAGACAAATAAGGAAATGCAAAATATTTTATGTTTGCATCTCTGCTGAAGAGGAAGGGAAGCATTACATGCATACTTGCRCCACAGTTCTCATTTATAGCTTTGCCTCTTGCTATGAATAAGCTACATCAGAAGGTTTTTCAATTAGTACTGGCTGTATAGAGCAGTACGCGTCAAAGATGTCTTAAAGCATCACTTTTGATACTTACAGTCCCACCATTTAGCACAACTGCCATCTCAGTTGGCTGATAAACATTGCTTCTAAAAGGAGCACTGGGGCGACTTCCCAAGCTGCCGTTTCGAAATCCTGCCGTTCTTAGCGCTGCATTTAAAAGAGAGAGATTAGTCTTATTAACATAATTAATATTCTGTATTTCCTTTAAAATCACAAAAGCATCTTGCTTCCAGTTTAGTTAATGACAACTTTGACAGTGATTTTAGGTTTTATGTTGTGTACCGGATTTGAAATGGCCTTTGAACTTTTCTTATGTAGGTGGGGATATATCTTAAAAGAATGAGTTTTACCTAAAATTAACTCTATATTATAGAAGGARGAGAAATGTCTTGAAGCTAGATTTTTAAAATTTTCTTATTCTCCATTCAACAGGAGTTAAACATCTCTAGCCACTGAGCCTTTGATGCATCTTGCACAATATATTTTGTGTAATGCCTATTTTACTGGTCAGGATATTGTAGGGTTAAGTAAAATGATACTGCGTTTTGCTTTCTATCAAATTCAGAGGACCGAGATCCAAAATACTGCTTGAGCCAGTAAGCATACTCACAACCCCCTGAGCATTACTTCAGCATGACTAGCGAATGAGGCTTTTCCAGATGTTTCAGATTATATTTACTCTGAGAAACTAGAAATATGAAGTAAACATTGTTTCTGAATGGCTTAAAGATCGCAATTGATTGAAATAAAAGCATAGATATTGTCCATTTGGATGTCTGTACCAGAAATACATCAGCCTCCATTAACTTCAGAGGAAGTTTGGATTCAAAATGTATATTTGAAACGAGAGATAGGCATATTTCAGAATATTTAGAATATTTAAGGTTGGAAGGGACCTCTACAGATCATCTAGTCCAACCTTCCTGCTCAAGCAGGCACACCTAGAGCATGTGGCACAGGGTGGCATCCAGGCGGGTTTTGAAGACCTCCAGAGTAGGAGACTCCACAACCTCCCTGGGCAGCCTGTTCCACTGCTCTGTTACCCTAACAGTAAAGAAGTTGCTCCTCACCTGGAGACGGAACTTCTTATGCTTCAGTTTGTGGCCATTACCCCTCGTCCTATCGCTGGCCACCAGTGARAAMAGCCTGTCCCCTTCCTCCCTGCATTCTCCCTTCCTGAACTTATACATATTAATCATATCCCCTCTGAGCCRTCTCTTCTCCAGAGAAAAAAGGCCCAGCTCACTCAGCCTCTCTTCATACGASAGATGTTCCATTCCCYTAATCATCCTGGTTGCCCTTCTCTGGACCCTCTCCAGAAGCTCCACGTCCTTCCTATACTGGGGTGCCCAGAACTGCACACAGTACTCCAGGTGCGGCCTCACAAGGTGCGGCCTCACAGGTGCGGCATAGTTAAGGATTTACTTCTTCTCTCTAAACCAGTCAGAGAATTGGGACATACTTTCTTCTACTTTAAGGGTAACCGATGACTTCACTGAATTCATATCTGGCCATCTAAGAAATCTCATTTATACGTGCAACTTGACTGCTTACGATTCCATGCTAAGGAAATATGGATCTATGAATTGATAAACAGAAACTTTCCCAGTTTCTGCCCAGAAACCTGCTGCACCTGGACCAAGAATCTCTCTTAGGTCTAATTTGAATTACAGTTCTGCACACTCTGGCTGAAATTCTAGACCAACTGAGGTTTACAAGAATTTCATCATAGGTTTTAACAAAGTGAGGATTTAATATTGCTGCACTGTGCACAACAAGATTTAAATGGATCCTACTGCCATATGCTGTCCTCTGCCCATGGCTACGCTGCACACTGGGGGTTGTGCACAGAGCCAGAGAACACTATTGATTTCACATAGATATGTTCACTGGATTTCTTCATGTACATGTGTAACCTTAGCTCCTCTGGGTTTTTAAATCTTTTTATAAGAACATTTGGAGAATAAGAAGGAAAACGTATGCTAGAGAAAAAAAAAGACAAAACTATATAGTGAATAAATGGAAAATACATTTATTCAAACATGTTTTCTATTTAAATTGTTTACTAAAACAAGTATTACAGTCAGGAAATCAAAGGGTGATTTATGGTTATCATGTCATCCAAAACTCAGAATAAATAGATCTCATCTGAAATATAATTCTTAGGCATAACTGAAAGTACCATTGCTTTTAATTTCTGGACTCTGAACAATAAAATTGTGAACCGCATTGAAAAAAAAAAAAAAAGACTATTCTGTATATACCTGCAGAGAGCCAATTACTAATGGACTCCAGGTGCTTGGCCACTGACAACCATCAATGCAGAGACTTGACTTCAATTAACGCTTCAGCAGCCCTAGTATGTGACTTGAATATTATTACCTGCATTTATTTTAGTCTCTACCATACCAGTAAGTGTTGTCTCCAAACTGTTGTCATAAGTCTGTATTTAACTTAAAAAACAACTGCAACAGAATAATGGAAGTGTAAAGCTTCCATTTTGATTTATCAAAAATACATTTATCCTTTTTCCATATGCCATAGGAAGAGAAATTACATGTACCCATTATGATAAACATTAGCAAAGATACCAGATAAAGATTGTGTTGGAAATAGAGGATCAGATTAAAGCAGAACATCATAAATTACACTATATTAAATACTGTAATTGGATATAGGGACCATACCTCTATCCATTTCTTTAAAAAAAATCACTGATATGATTAAATCAAAAAGGAGACCTTCACTCCTTCTTTTAAAATGTGTCCATGAATGAGAATAATGAGTGAATGATCCAGTTTTGTTCTGAGATCTGCCTTAGTCAGAAATAATTCCACTGAAATCACTGCAGTTGGGATAGTATGAAACTAATTTACTAGAACTTTCAGAACAAAGACTATTTTTATAAAACTTTCAGGAAAATATTTCATCTAAAATGCTGATAAACTGATAATGACAAAGAATGTTAAACCATTTCAAACTGGAAGTTATTTTTTCACACTGATCTTTTTCTGAGCTGGCTTTGTACTTGAAATTAGTCAGTTTTTCCATAAAAAAAGACTTAAACCCACTTTAACAAAAAACATGTATTTACTGTATAACATGCTCCCCCCACCTTTTCTTTTTGCAACTRAGATGCTTTTTAATGAACAATTTAAAAGGACAAAGGGAATGTGTAATGTGCAAAATAGAGCATTTGTAAGGAGCCTTGTTTCAAACATGTTTTGCTTTGCTACTACAGAAGAGTGTAGAGCTCTACAGAGCAAATCCTTACCTGCATTGTGTTCATCCATTGAAAATGCTTTATTTTCCATGTAGCTCCGAGGAAGCTGTATATCTTCCTCAAAAGCAGTTTCACGCATCCTTGGCTGTGAAGTATCAAAATAATTGGGTGCATTTTCCTGTTGCGATGGCAGGATGGTACAGTGGACCTCTGGTATAGCATGAAAAATAACAAACACCCAACCACTGGACACCAGTGCAATAGCAAGAGTGGGATCACTCCATTTGTCTTTTCTCTTTAGTTCAGCGTTACCAAAGAGGTACATAGTCATCCAGGCTACCCAAATCAGAATAGAGAAAAAGAGCGTTATGATGAGGCATACTCCATTTTTCTTCCATTTTTTAAACTTTCCACAAAGAGTGAAAAGAGAAAACCCCATGGTGAACACCATCAGGAACATAACGTAAATCAAAGCCATAGCAAAATCCATCGGTTCGTAGTTGCAGGCCAGCTTGTTATCTCTCACAACTGTCAGTATCAACCACTCCGTTGCAATAATGACTTGCACGAGCATCAGGCAGATGGCCATCCCAGCTAGATGCCAGCCAGATGGGCTTTTCCCATGCCGAACTAGTCTACGAAGTCTCCAGGCTTGAGCTAGCAAACACGAGAAGCACAAAGCAAAGGTAACTCCCCACAGAAACCTTCGGGTTGAACACACCGTCTCATCTTCTTGGATGATGAACGCGAAYGTCAGCCCAAACAGTCCTAGAGTCCCCAGAAGAAAGAGGAAGTGCATCCCCAGCGGGCTCTTCTTCTCCTTGTCCTTTATGAAGGGCAGCCTCACGAGCAGGATCAGCATGAGCAGCAGCGTGGTGAGCACGCCGGCTCCCGCCACCGCCTCCAGCACGATCCCCCACACGGCATCCAGGTCGCACAGGTAGACGTACTGAGGGAGGAGGTCCAGGCCGCAGCCGCGCGACGTGCTCGAGTTCTCGGAAGAGCCATAGCTGATCACCAAGAGCAGGAAGAAACCAATGGCCGGGTAGGTTTTCATTTTTCTGTCTGAGACAATAAGATGGGTTGATTTAGCTACAGTTTACCCTGGAAGATTTCACAACAGTTGGAAATACAGCTTGTGACTTGTTTCAGTCACAAATCACTGGATTTTCTACCTCTGTTGCCCTTTGCTGCCCTCTCGGAAAGCTACTTTTGTGTCTTGTCATTAATCAACTAATCAAAAATGAATGACTCATTGTACCCGTTAACAAATATAAAGCCATTTGAAAGAAACAAACAACAAAAAACAGAGCATCATTTCCCTGATCCCCAGAGTGAACGATTGTAAACTCTCCAGGAACACAAGACCAACCATTAAGCCTGAACGTCTAAACAGATTCCAAGTTGATTTTAGGAGGAATGCAGGTCAAAAAGGTACACATTACAACATGTGTGTTTATTAAGCAAAGTAGGGCAAAGAATGAGATCATTGAAAATGCAGTCTTTAAATGAACAACCACCACAGAGAGAGCTACATTGTAAGAGCAGCCTGAAGTAAACAGCCTGTACCAGATAGGAAACCTGATGCTGTTAACCTTCACTTGCTGCTGATTTCAGGAGGATTATGTGCATTGATGTGAACTGTGTGCCGAGATGAAAATGTTCAGAATTAAGACTTCTGTTTTGCTTGGTATTTTCAGACTGCATAGGAGAAATGCTGCATGTAATCAGGCAACAATGCTACTCATGTAGCTCATGTGACATATTTAATGTGTCAAGCAAAAAAAAAAAACTCTTTTCAGCTCTTCTGTAAGTCACACAAACAACCCTGAATAAGTATCTTTAAAAAGATATTTTATAAATTAGAAATCCATTATTGAAAATAGCAAAATTTCATGGAAGTTGAAAATGGGTTAAAGAAACTGTACCATGTTATTTGAACATGATCGGTCGTAGCCATTATAGGAAACTATTTACATATACTGTACCAAATGGTACGTAATATACAGATGAGRGCTATGATTTTTCTTCCTTTGTCCTGTAATGATCAAAGCTAAATCTTGAGGAACTCTAACTCTTGAGGAACTCTATCTTCCAAACTAATGTTCATCTCCTTTCACTGAGTAATGAACAATGTCCATTTATAGGCCTCTGCGAAGAGGCAGCTGATGGAAATTGCCCTGTTTCCTATTTAAGACACCGGGACAGCAGATGTGCTAATATAAATGCGTAATAGTTTTACAATCTTTGTGGTCATACAACAGACTAAAAAGCTTATTACAAAACTTGATCTTAGAAGTGGAAGCTGTGGCAAATAATCAATCTGGGATTGCACAAACAGGAAAAAGTCATCAATCTTTGCCTGTCCATTGAAATTATAGGGCTTTGCCACTCTTCTAGAGGCTACAAGGTGCTAACCTTGTCACTTCTGTGACATACAGCTGCCATTAATGGTTTTCTCTCTATCAAGCTATAATTTACTTTATGCTGGAAGCATATTTACTTTTTTGTATGTGATTTGTATGACAGGTTTCTCAATTACTCTGTCATACCATTCACTTTAAAAACACAAACAGAAAAAGTAATTGGCAATAAAAGATAATCATTTTTATTGAAAATGGTTACAGTGACTAGACCTAGTTGCCATATGAGTAGCTAAGTGACTAGAAAGAACTGTGCTGAAGGTGTCTCTGTCTCTTAGATGCACAGGCTGCGCTTGCTTCAACCACTGCACCTAGTTTTAAGAACAGCCAAAATGTCCTTAAAAGTGCAGGGGCCAGCACCACGCCTCGGCTCTGCGCAGGCAGCCCTGCGAACCACAGGTCACTGCTTCACACAGCCAGAGGCCAGGGGGAAAATTACTCAAAATCAGTTYTCGAGCCAGGACCCCCAGCTCCAAMCAACCAACCCTTTAGAGAGAGGCCATAATTTTTGCACTAGTGAATCATGATACCAGTCATGACCAGGGGGCAATGAATTAAATGCAAGTATCGCSGGTTTGGAGATACTTTCCAGTTTTCTGGGTACTTTATTCATGTCATGTAACCCTCATGTGATTGAGCTATTCTAGGACAGTCTGTTTCCATGGCGATGGTGCTGCATGGGTAAGCAGTCACAYTGGCAGCCCATCATCTGCTTCCTCTTCCTCTTTGGAAGGGGGCAGGRAGGGTCAGAGAATTTTGAGTATTTCCCCCTACAGGAAGGAGGCTCTTTTGGAGCAGGATAATTCCTCTGCGACAAGCCATGAATTCAGGAACGCAGAGAAGTTCAGCTGCAGAGGAGCTTTTCTCCAAGTCACTTCCATTTGTGAAATTACTTTTGGGAGAAGTCATGGAAGTGGAAAGTGGTTGTCTTAGAAAGCTCCAAAATAGCAACAGTATTAACGGAGAAATCTCTGGGAATGCTGACAGGATTTCTTGGTGTGCAATCATATCGCTATCCAATGTCAGTACGCCTTGCTAAGCAGTAAGGTAAATCATCCCAAAGATCCTGTCCACACCAGAGCTCACAAGCAGGGCTCGAAATCTTTCCCAAACCGGACTTAAAGCCTTGCCAGGGCTATCAGTAAGGCCGTGTTTGGGAGCTTGTTTATTGTGCATTTCACCTTAGCAGGTGAAAAATGGCAACATTAACTATTAAACCCCACAATGATGCAAGCCCAAATCCTCTTTCTAGCACAGTTACTCAGCATTGGACTGTTACACAGGCAATCACTGCACAACAACAGAGAAGTTTGGCAAGGTATTAGCACAGCTTTAGTTGAAACCACAGATTCAGCTAAATTTAAGCGAAATGTAGAAAGTGTTTCTGGCTAAAAAAGCTGTGTGGAGAAAAAAAAGTATAAAGGGGGGTCACTGTTAAAATAGCAGCTTCCTCAAGGTTTTGGAGGTTTTCTTTTTTTGGCAGAACCCTGGGTATTGATGGTTTTTGTAGTAAAATATTCTGTCTGCACGTGATCACTGGCTGTCACCTAGACCAGTGACCGCATGAGAATTGTATTGTTACCTCCCTATGCCTAGATCAGCTCTTAGCAGTTATGTAACCTCATGGTAGTAACAAGGGTACTGTCTGACTAGCACGTGCACTCCTGCTATTACCAGGAGAWGAGCAGCAATAGTGACCGAGAAACATTCTAGGGCAGATGGAGTAARCGGTGCCGACAAAGCCCCAGCATAGCTGCGTGGAACAGCTAATGCAGAAGGGAAATCAACTTGAGAATTTGTTCTGTCCACAAATCCCCCTCTCAAAAAGTATATTCCATAACAACAGGTTAAAGCAACATACCTGTAACCCACCTGTAACCCACGTGTAATTAGGGGTTCATAAAAGTCAGTGTGTTTTAGATGCTGTG
This sequence comes from Nothoprocta perdicaria, assembly GCF_003342845.1. Lineage (NCBI taxonomy): Eukaryota > Metazoa > Chordata > Aves > Tinamiformes > Tinamidae > Nothoprocta > Nothoprocta perdicaria. Next base: position 7,292,207 of record NW_020454316.1, on the reverse strand, counting down.
GGAATACTCAGCAAACAAACAGCAGAGTAGCTTGCAAATTCAGACACAGAGGCCCCAAATCTGCTCTCAGTTACACCAGTAATAACTTCACTGCTTTTGATAGAGTGAAGTCCCCTATATTTGATTTAAGGGACAACGCAGAAAACATCACAGAAGTGGTAGACATGGAGCTTCCCCAGTGCGTACAACGCACAATTGCAAGCAACTAACTGGGACCTGAAGGTTTCGGAGTTACCACCAGAAGTCACCAGAGTTGTCACCAAAAAGTTGTCACGGTTAAAAATCAGTGAGGCTTTCCATAGCTAAAGCCTCCCAACCAGTGACTATAAATACCTCTTATCTAGGCAAAAACACCCAGGTAAAAAGATACTACTGTATGCTGTTAGAGAATATGAAAAAAATGCATATAAATGTGCAACCATGCAAGTATTTAAGGTAATGTTATTCATGCCTAGATGTTATCAATTCCTAATGTTAGTCAACTGATATAGGAAGATAAACCCAACTGCAGAGAACAACAACAGCCTAGTAATGTTTTACCTAGTGAATAAAAGCAATAGTAGCACAAGTAGCAACCTGCTCTGGCAGCCACAGGCAGGAGACGGGCTCCCTGAACGACTTCCAAGGAGCCGCCCCCACCACTGAGTGTTGTGGCGAGATGCTGCTGATGAGATTCATCACAACACAGGAGCCCTGCCAGCTCCTTTGGAGCCCATCAGGGCTGATAACAGAGCAGCACCAGCCAAGCCGGGATCTGGCTGCCGGAGGGACAGCTTTCCAGAATAATAATTAATAGCAGGATTGTGCTTTGTATGCAAAACACAGTGGCGAGTTAGACTTCCTCTACATTACAGCACATACCGCTATTTGCAGCCTCCCTGTTGCAGAAAGCACAACCCCATGCCAAAAAAGACAAGTAGAAAAAGTCCTGCTTTTACTTAGAAATACTTTGCAATGCTGGGTATTAAATGAGGTGACTTCTCTAATGTTGCTGATTCCTCTTAGATTCTGTATCACTTGTGTCTAGATGCTAGTGACTACTAGTGACTACTARTGACTACTAGACTACTAGCCCTCGTTACACTGCTGCTAACAGGGTTTTCTCCTTGCTTTGCCAGCCCGCGGCGTGCCCTGCTCGTGGCGCAGCCCTGTGACACGCGGCTCCGTCCTCCCGGCGCTCCCGCGCGAGGCCCCTCGGCGCGGAGCCGGCACGCGCGGTGAGTGCGCTGCGCGCAGAGCAGCGTGCGGCAAATCCTGTTAGCCCCGGGATAAACAGCAGATCAGGTGTAAACAAAGGGTTCGCATAAGCGCTAAATCCCCCCCGTTTGGCGTTCGGAGCTGAGAGACACATAGAGGGCCTTTCTTTTTTTTGGGGGGGGGGGGCATTAAGTGGAGATGCAACTGGGAGGGTTGTGCAGCCCCCGGGGGCTCCGCGCGGGCCGGCCCCCCCCGTGCAGCCCCGGGGCCAGAGCAGGGCAGCGGGGGCGGCAGCGCCCGGTGTCCCCCCGGCCCGGAGCAGCGCGGGGGCTCCCGGCGGAGGAGCCGCGGCCCCCTCCCCGCCCGGCTCCCCTTAATCCGCCCGCAGCCGCCGCCTCCTYCCGTCCTACATCCAGCGCGCTCCGGCCCCGCCGCCTTTTGTCCCCGCGCTCTTCCCTCCCGCCGCTCTCTCTTGCCCGGGCTTTCCCGCCCGCCGCCAGCCCCTTCCCAACGGGCCCGCTCCACTGCGCTCAGCCCGGGTTGCCGCGGCGCAGCCCGCCGCGCCGGCCGGGATCCGGCCTCATCACCCTGGCGGAGGGTCCGCGCCGGCCGCGGGCCAGTTGGGCGGCAGGGGCGCCGCGAGCCCCGCTCCGCGCCGCCTTTGTGCTCCCCGGCCGCCGGGCTGCGCTCCCTGCGGCGGCCGCCCGTGCGGGCCGGGGCCGCCCCGACGGAGCCGGAGCCGGAGCGGGGAAGCTCCCGGAGCCCCCCGGGCGGGC
>NW_020454316.1:7228211-7289939 GCF_003342845.1 Nothoprocta perdicaria | reverse complement strand
GCGCTGCCGGGGCAGCGGGACGGGCCCGGCCCGCGGGGCGCCCCGTCGGAGGGAGGAAGCGCTGTGCACGCACACACACGTGTGCACACACGAACACACACGTGTGCACACAGAAATACATACGTGTGCGCACAAGAACACACACGTGTGCACRCACGAACACAGGTGCACACACAAACACACACGGGTGCACGCACACACATATGCATACACACGTGTGCAGCAGCGCGGGGCCCTGGTTGTGCAGCCTGGCCCACGTTCACCCGAGCGCAGTGTCTCGTGCAGGGCTGCTCCGKGCTCCACGTGCCGCTCAGAGCAATGGCGCGGGAGCACACAGGGACGCTCCAGGGCGACCCTGAACCGCCGGAGCGAAGGGGCAGCTGCAGGAGGAGGCCGTGGCAGGGGAYGTGAGCTGCACACACGCAAGTGCTGCTTGCGTTGTGCAGGAGGGAGTTTTTGCTGTCCTGTGATACTTAGGGATTCTGTCAYGGACTGGGTACATTCCCCCAGGCAGTTTCCAATGGACATGTCCATYTTGCTGCTCCTGTAGACAGCAGCTTCCCAAAAAACATGTGTGCCAACACCAGAAACCTCTGGTTGGATTGATAGCGGTGCATGTATTTTGCAGATTTTGGATAATTCTGTGTTGCAAAGCGGGTCATGCCCCCTTCATGTTCTTGGTTGCTCACCCTGGATGCTGGTGAGCAAGGGGTAGCCTGGGACTTCCTGCAAGCTCTCCAAGTTGGGTGGAGCACGGACTAAGGAGCAAGATGTGTTTGGACTGGAACTGCCTGCACTGAACAGTGCCCATGCGGCATGAGAAGGACGGCTGAGACAGAAGAGCAGCTTTGGCATTTCTACTGCTTTCATTTACGCTCTGTCTGTCCTTCTCATCCTGGACCTCAGGCTCTAGCTGTCCTTGTATCAGTCAATACCTATGTGCTGTRTAAAGTAAGTGAGTCTAATTTTACAGAGGCAGAGGTGGGGAGAGGTGACGATGCTGCCCAAGGTCGGTCRCGCAGCAGTGTAAGCGGCAGAGCAGGAAATACTGATTTCCCCGGATCGCTCCATACTTCTCCGCACCTGGGAGCGCAAGTCGGGCACCCAAATACTACAATAACAACCAAATGCTTCTTTTTCTGTGCACAGCTAAACACACAGAGTCCTCTGTGTCACACTGGGTACAGAGAGGTAGAGCAGAGAGGAGGCTGAATTGCACAGATTCATGTGCGGGTCTTGGCCCTCTAACAATGGAGCGATGCAGCCGGGCCTTTCAGCAAATGCAAATCCCTGCTGCTCCCTGCTCCCTTCTGTGCCTCCCTAACACAACCTTTGCTAGGAGTGATGGAAACGGCCCCCACCATCACAGAAATGCAGATTTATCGCCCCTCTCAACAAATACTCATGGATCATTAGCAAATAATACTGGCCTTTTCCCCCATGACAGTTTTTTAGCAGTGGATACCTCACCAGGGCCTAGGACAACACAAAATTGTCAAGGAAATTACAGGAGTTCACAGGTCAGCTGAACTAACTCCCAGGTACTGTGCAGGAAAATATGCTTTGAAAATATGCTTTGAAAAATATGCTCAGCTTTTATCAGAAGAAAACTATTTCCATCAGTTAATCCAGTTGCAACTTTAGCCTTTCCGTGACTCAGGAGAAGTGGCAGAAGGATGGAGTAGGGTAATAACCATCTAAGCTATAGCTATCCAAGTGTTGTAGACTGTGTGAGTTCACTGGTTTTACATGGTATAAAGTAAAGTGCTCCCAGCTCCTGCAGCCTTGCACAGGACTGGCCTGGACATCCCCACAGCTGCCTGCGCATGAGCACTGCTGCGGGGGTGCCATGTGCAAGGCCAAGGTGAAGCTTAGGGCAATGTTGCTTACGCCTGGCAATACTTTCCAGAGCTGGTAGCTTAACAACATATAAACTCAGTGCTCTGCTAAAGAAAAACATCACCCTGCCTTTCAACAATTTACTCTTTATTTCCTATAAGTTGATGGTTTCCATTTTGTAGCTTTTTTTTTTATCATTTAACTTCCAATTTAGGACAATATGAACTCCCTGTAAATAGGGAGCCCGTGCTCTTAGCAGGGTGCAAGGGCAGAGAGTGACAGGTTAGAGCAGTGCAGGGTGGACAGCACTGACCCATCAGTGAATGCCACATCTCTATTGCCACCAAATGTCATGCTCATTTCAGAATTTCTTCTTTACTCCAACCAGTGGTAAAGGAAATTTCCATCCCCTATTCTCTTTCCCTGCAGAAAGCCAGGAATATGTCATACTGCAGGAGCAGTAAGAAAAACTGTCAAACAGTGTTTCTGCAGCACCTGCCCTGTTGTCCTGCAGGTCCTGCAGAGCCCTCTCATTTAGMACACTGGTCTTGGGGGTCTTGCCAGCAGGGTGCTGTGCTTGTGCTGGAGCTATTTAAATAACGTATTTCATTAAGAGGTCAGTAGCAGGCACGTGAAAATGCCAGCAGTCATTAGCTCTGCATTGCTATTGTTTGCTTTACCGGAGCATTTTGAGGCCTAGGCAGACCCAGGACTGCTCTGTGCGACATGAGGCAGCTCTCCTGAGCGCCATCTGAGCTATTAACCAGCTTTCTTTCCAGAGGTCTTTGAAGGACACCCCTAGACAAGCTGTGCAGCTGAATCACAGAAGAGCAGGCTCTGATATGGCTGCCTGTGGTGCAGGTACCCAACAAATGGACATAACGGAAGAGGATGAGGAGACCCTGGGAAGGAATCGCTCCGARCAGTGGATGGCGCTTGCTTTGCACCCTTACTGAACCACAAGCAGAAAGGTACTCTTCATTATACAAATCCCTGCCGTGTGATTAATTTGCCTAATGCTTGCCCTGCTTTTTCGGGATACAAATCCCAGTATCCTCTTGCCTGACRGCATTAAGAAGATAGCAAGATTTGTGTGACCAGTGCAAGATGATTTCTCTGTAACTGCACAGATTTCCACATACTGCTCCTTGCGCTGCCAAAGGCAGAGTCCACCCCAGTGCTCTGCAGCACTCAGTGTTAAATGGGTTTGAGTGGACAAATGTGGTTAGTGAGGAGAAAGGAGGGAGAGGAAATGAGAGAAARAAAGAGTCTTGAAATCAATATGAAGAAGAAATGGAGGACAGGAAAGAGCTAGATCTCTTTCATCTCCATGAAGGAAAGAGAAAAGAGTATTGAAACTTGGAGTATTGAAACATGGAGGAGAAATGAATTCCAAAAAAGGTATGTCCATGGCAGGAAATAAAATTACTCCCAGGRTGGATAGCTCTGCTAAAAGACCACAGTAGTGGATCTCATATTCATGTTTAATACTAAGTTGCACCTTGTTTTTCATCTTCAATTAGCTGTCTTGGGTTGGCCAAACCAAGGTAAGAACACACTCCTATAGCACTGCACCTACTTTAATAGATGCATTTAATAATTATAATACTTTAATACTCTGGCTGGCAGTACGACTAACCTGTCCTGAAGTTCACACCGTCACTCTGAGCTTTCTTGACATACTGTTACATGAAAGGGCAGTGTTCACCTCTGAACACCAGGACATGATTGTAGCAGTGCAGGYAAGTTTTATGATGTGATTAATGTGGTATTCCTTCATTTTCTCAGTAGACTTTTATTAATGCACAATTCAGATTAAGGTATGCTGTGGTACCTRGCACGTATGATTAAAACTCCTACAACTGATTATTTTTTATACCTTGAAATCCTCTTTTCATGAGGAAAAGCAGCCAGAGGTTAAATCAACATATCTCTGCTTTATGGGATTATGTTGTTTTACACTGTCTGAGGATAAACTGGCCAAACTATTTAGTGTTTAAAAATTTGCACTTGACCGTTGCTCAGGCAAAGCCCCAGTTCTGTTACAATAGATTTGATCAGCCAAATCTTTTCTGGCTTTCTGTTTCTGGCATGAAACATTTTCTTAAAATTGTGYTTGTTGAGGATCTAGTGACCCTTGCCAAAGGTAACTTCTCCTTGAAAACATCCATCTTCTTTCTAGTGATTAATTAGCTGTGGATCGTGCTGGTAGCAGTGGGGATTTTAGACAGAGTGACAGTTTTATAGGAGGCCATAAAATGGAATCGTTGTGGTGTGGACTCTCCCCTTGTGCCCATATTTTTTCCTTAAATTATTAATTCTGGTCCTGACYGATCCATTCAAGCAAGTCTTCATTTAGATTTTAAACAAGATGCATCCCTTTCAGCAAGCAATGCGCATGGCTAAATAAACAAAGAAAATATCTTCTTAGCTTTTTTCTACAAAGGTTGGCTTGGTCATCACTTTACAAGTGYTGTGCTGTAAACACATGCTTGTGGTTGTAGGAGGAGTTCATGGTCCCAGTGCTGCAGACAGTTGTATAGAACAGCTGCCATCACCTAAAGTGCAGCTATAGATTTTCTACATGCTGTTCTTCCCTGGCTTCCCTCTCATAGGCCTGTCTGATGAAATATATTGCCCCCTGCCATGAACTGTCTATCTGTATTAAAAACCAATAATCACCATTTACCTGCAGAAAAACAAATAATCATTTACTTCAGAATGCTGAGCAGAAATTCCTTCTCTTTGAGAGCAGCTCAGGTTTTTTTTCTGTTGATAAGACTGTCACCTACCGGCCACCGAGCAGCTCGCTCTCGGTGACAACATCACAGCCTGTCTGTGACAAACTGGACATCCAGCCTTGCTTTCAGAAATGACACTGCTGGGGTGTTCCTGGCTGTAGATAAGAGTGAATATTCTGTAGATCAGCAAGCAGAGAGATTCCTCATCTAGAAAACATACACAATTCATGAAGTCTCTATTGTGCTGCAAAGGAAACCAGGATCTCTCCTCACAGTCCACAGGGATACAAGTGCCCACGGTTGTGTGGGCCGACCCAGAGCTGGCTGCCTGCAACACGGTGTTTTATTCCCTCATTTCAAGGACCGGGTTCCCTGTTGCTTCCCAGCTCTGAAAGCAGGTGGATGTACCGATGGGCTGCCTGAAATTGACTRTTTATCTGCCTGAAATGGACTGTTTAGCTTTTTTTCTTTTCTTTATTTTTCCTATTTTTTCTAGAGACAAAACTGAACCGCTGAATGGGATAGTAGGTGCTGAGCTGCCAAACTGCATCTTTACCAGATACTCTAATGGGGCATCGAGTGATGTGTAGTTTCCTCTAAAAGATGTGTGGCTGGTTTTTTTTTTTTYCCCCTTATATATAACATTGAGAAGTATTCCTGGCATTTTGCAGGATTCCTGATAGGAGAGGAAAGCTAATGCCATAGGAGACTGTTTCATGACAACTCTTCTCAGTTTGTTTGGTGTTACACAAGGGTATTTGCTGCCTGAAAGCGCATCTGATGCCTCCCTCAAGCTCCCTGCTGTATCTTCTGCTGAAACTTTAAAGAGGAGAAATTTTTTCTCTGGATGTCTTCATGTGCCTCTTAATCCACATCTGTAAAAAATGCATTTCATGGGCTTTAGAGGTGTGTTTTAACCATGTGTACATGCGTGCAGTCTGTCCTAGCACTGAGCATATGCAAAAGTAACTATATTTTTACTTATCAGTAAAAATATCTGCTTTTTGTGTGTGTGTGTGTGTGTGTGTGTGAAATAATGGCGTTGTGCTTGGGCACCTACAAACTTTAATTTCTGTCAGAGAACCCCGTGGGCCTGGATGTCTCCCTTATGAAACAGCTTTAAAAATATCACAGAGATCAGTGTCCGGGTGAAACCCTAGTGAGCTCAGCGAAAAGGGTCATTTCAGAGAGTCTAGGATCATGTTTTACATGAATTTCATGTGATGCTTTGGTCTGGTGGGTTAATATAGGATGCTGAGTCTCAGTTCCTTCATGGACAGCAAGGTTAGTGTTGTTCACCTACTCTATAGGGTTGTTGCTGTGTTACTGCATTACCCATTCTTTGTGCACTGCTGTAAAAGAGTAAAACACTTCTCAGCATCAGGAGGATTTAGAAACTTCTGGCTCCCAGCCAAGCAGAGCCTSGAGCCAACTCACACAGACCTCAGCGACGAGGAAGCGCAGCTTTTCCTGTCTCGCTGCGACCACGCGCCGGTGCCCAAAATGCTCTTTTCAAATTTGTGAATGCAAATCCAGAAAAATCCCTTTGGCTTCCTTCCCTCCTATCCACTTCCACTCCTCAATAAGTAATTTCCTTGGAGCTGGGTGGTATTGGTGTTTGGGCAGAATATGTTTTTGAAGTGTTATCAGTGTAATCGTGGGGGGTCTGGGTCCTTCAGGCACCAACCCACAGCGTGTTCAGTTCCCATCTATCACTCTATTTATCACATGGCTTCTCAACACTGGAGATTTTCTTTAAAGGAACTCTTTTCCTGGTAGATTTATGTTGTGCTGAAGCATAACAGGGGTTAATTATGTTTTGGGGGGGTAAATAAAGGGCTCTGGAGAGTCTAGTGTAAGAAATGTATCCTATGGGTTTTATTCCTGTATTGCACATTCATTTTAATGGTCCTTTATTGAAGGCTGAGTCATAAGCAGCTCTTACTGCTTTGGAAGGAAGGAAATGGAGTTTGGGCAAAAACATTATGTGTCTTGAATGAATCCAGCAAAYGGAGACTGCTCAAGCTGTGCAAATGCAATGATGTATCACAGCAGAAGGGAGAAATGAAGGTCAGAGAGAAATTCCTTGTGCTGTGTTTTCATCACCTGAAACTGATCTGGACTCAGCAATATTTCTGATGACAGGGCCAGCCCAGCCAAAGGGACAGAATCTGCTCTTATCTCTCCCCCTTAAAACCTCTCCTGGGGTTAACAGGAACTGCCCCCGGCTCTCATATCTCAGTGTTACCATGGTCGGTATTTGCTGCCCTCTTGGGCTTCATTTGCTGCATGCAGTTGTAGGGACTTGCCTGAAGCAAAACCTTTTTGACTGCRGCTGTTGGGGCACATGTGTGAGGGCAGCACGGATGCAGGACGGTCCCCGCGGGCGCTCTGGGGTGCGTTGGCGCCGGCTGGGGAGCTGCAGCCCCGCAGCGTCGCTGCAAGTCACCTCCKCCTCGTGTCATGAGTAGGGCTGAGTTGTGATTTAGTGAGAGGTGGTCTTATCAACACACACTGGTTAGATCAGCATCTTTAAAGTACTTATAAGATACCTTGATTTTGTGGATATTTTAATACAGTGGTATTGTGTTTAGTTAGCCCTYCTTTAGCTTCAGTTGAACTCTTAGCCATCATGGCACTTTAAGCATTTTTTCAGCTCTGAGTTTATGTCCTAATAAACTGAAGTGTGACATTTTCAGCAAGAGGCCTCCAAATGAAGTTGTCCTAYTAAGACAGATCCAGATACTGCACACAGTTTTATAGTTTTTTTTTTAATTTTTTGTTTGTTTTCTCTAGTTATGGGTGACTTAAGTGGCAAGAAGTTCATGTGTGACATTGAGCAAGAGTTTGGATGTCTGCAGAACTGAAACAACAGCACTGCGCTGAATTCTGTGTCCGGGAATTAAACACTCATATGCAAAACAAAACAAATCAAATAAAAAAATCTGGGTTTAAGCATTCTTTTGTTAAGGCTTGGGAGAGTGTATTTTCATTTTTCTGGTGTTTGTCACTGTAAACATCAAAAGATAAAGGTCTTTAGCCAGCAGGATAAAGTATTGCTTTGTTCCAGTATTTATAGTGTTATAATTGGCTGCAGAGCRTGATGCTGTAGGAGTGAAAGACCATGTCAATAACTTGTTTATCTTCAGAGATGGATGCTTTGTGCTGTAACAAACTGCTATTGACTTGCCCTAGCTTTGCTTTACCAGAATTTGAGAAGCTGACAAAGATTGCTGAAAAAGGCTTCTRAAATAGCCAGCTTTGGGTTTCACAGAAGTGCAGATTCACAAAGCATCAGAATGCTTTGTTCTAATGGTATTGATTAAGCAAGAAATGAAAGGAAGGCAGGAAACAAAGATATTAAAACAAAATACCCAAATACAGATTTAAAAACCCCACAGCAAAGTTTAAGCGCAGAATTGAGTGAGCAAGTGGGGAAGCTGGTAGCTGACCTGAAAGGTSTTGTTCACTTGCTAAAAGGATAGTTTTTGTTCAACAGAAAAGTCTTTTGCATACTGAAACACACAAAAACGTGCGAATAAAACATTTTAATCTAGAACAAAGCTCAGCTCCATTTTAAGCTTTTTAAATGCTTAGCAAATGAGTTTTTCCTCAATTCAGAAGTAGGACATTGAATTTTGGTGAACTTTTCCTTCTGGGACTGTGAATATACAGCCTTAAACTATTTTTTTCAACTATTGTCTTGAATTTTGGGCAAATTCAACACACTTGGCCTCTCCCAAATCATGCAGCTAAGTCACAAAGTTCAGATACCACCCAGTGGTGTTGCAGTCAGGGAGAGCATCTGACATGTGCCTTTCGCTGGGGTGCTTTTTGCACTGACATCAACAGGCTGTTCTGCTGTGAGCATCTTGCAGCCCTGCTTGATGATGCTGAGGAGCTGCATGGGTTTCTGTAGCTAACAGGCCAGCGCAAGGCTGACGTTAAGAACATAGTTAGATTAATGTCTGATGCAAGTGCCTTTCTGTGGGTTTGCACAGACGTATCGCAGAGTGCCACAGGACATGCATGGCAAAAAACGTATTGGACCAGAGCCACCTGATCTCGAGTCCTGCAAATGTGCATGGACGCTTTGGAGGCAAGTGAGAAACCCTGAGGTGCTTTAAAGTCTTCCTCATTTTCTTGTTGTCTGGCAAACTCAGTTTAAGGCCCTTTGTACCTCTGCTGCTTGCCGCTCCTCTGTGAAATGAGAYTAGTTCTGCTCCTGGACAGAACTATTTGTGAGGCCTAATCTGGTCTTTATAAACTCAAGCAGAAATGCTCCCACACTAGCATTACACTTACATTGTAAGAATAATTATTTGCTTGGTTAGAAACTTATGCTGCTGTAARACCAGAAAGGAACTTAACTTCCCTCTGAAGTGAGTCATGTGCAGTCAAGTCATCTCTGAATCCCTCCTTGCTCTCCGATGAGCAATTCCATGGAGTTTTCTGTAAGTACRGAAAGGCATTTGCTGTGCCAGTGTTGGCACTTGTGGTGTTTGCGTGGTCTTACCACTTGTAAGCCCATATTCTGTGGTCTTAAGACCACATTCTGTGGTCTTACAAGTGGTCTGTATGTGTAAGTGTCTTACATGTCTGTGGTCCTATATGTGGTCTGAGTGTGTAAGACCGCATTCTAACCACCGCCTGTCAGCATACGTGGTCTGAGGTTGCTCTCGTGCAGTCCTGTGCATGTGGGAGCAGAGGTGCGGAGGAGCTGTGCAAAGTCGAGAGACTGTCAGGAAAGGAGAAGGATTTTGTTTGTGCTGAGTTTCATGAGTTTTTGGTGTTGAACTGGCTTCCCCTTACTCCCATCCCCTTTTCTTTTTGCTTAAATGGAGGTCTAATGTGGAAAAAAATATAATTCCCAGCCATGCTGGGGAGCCTCAGGCCTTGTTGTGCAGGAGCGGGGCTGCAGGGCCGGCGCGGCCCAGCCAACGCATGTGCCTCAAGGGAACAGCTGCCTGCCCTCCGATGGTGAGAGAAGCAATCCCTAAATCTCTTCCTTACCTCACAGCGAGCAGTTTAAGTGTGTGAGAAGCTTAATTAATTAATGCTTGTAAGGCAGTGAGCTCTCTGGAGGAAAAAAGCAGGGGAGGAAGAGCAGGGAGATAACAGCCCCAGGTGGCTGGTGGGGAATTCAGCCTTTTCTTTAGAGCTGCCTGCAGACTTTCTGTCAGTCCTGAGCATTTTGGTTTCTCATGGAAGCAGAGCTGGACTCTGCCACTTGTCCCATTCGCAGGGATTGCTGCCCTGTCTGCTTGTCACAACCAGCAGCTTCCCGGGGATACCCGTGTGTGGTACAGCCGCTGGCTTATGTGGCTAGCTCATTCTTTCTCCAGGAACACCATAGTGTTGCCCAAAAACGGTGAGTTTTCAAGTATGGACAATCTAAATGAAGTATTTTGACTTAGATCTACTTGAGTCAAGTCATTTTAATTTAAAAAGAACAAAATGATCTAGTMAAAACAGCCCCTCTCAGCAGAGTACCCTGCTGGTCTGTGTGCCCTGAGCTGTGCCGGATGCTCTGAGGGGGCAAGGCCTAGGGGAACGGTGCATCCTTGCCTCCAAATTCCCACATTTTCTCCTTACTTCTGCTTGTATAGGTGTAGGGTAAGCCCTTGGGCTGGTCAGCATGGCTGGCTGSGCCTTGCAGCCTGGCTTTGGCCTGAGCTGAGGCCACAGCTCAGGTGACAGATGCTGCACCCGGTACCAGGGCTGGGCCAAACCCCCAGCTGGGCTAAAAGCGCCAAGGAGAAAGACACTATCTCTTTACTTCTTCCTCATCTCTGTGCTCTGTGGAGCAGCGGATCAGCCCCCAGGAATGCACATTTGTTTCAAGTGTGCCAGTACACAAGGAAAGTTCAGCGCCAGCTCAGTTGCTGAGCTGGAAAAGTCATTCCTGTAATTAAATGATCAGTATCGGATTGACCTCTTTGTCTGATGACTCCATGGTCACCGTCAATAACCCTAACACAATCTGTGATAATAGCCCAAGAGAAAAGTAAAACAATTTCCTTCCAAAAAGGCCATCATTGCCTGGGCTGATGTCAGCAGAGACTCACAGCTCCAAGGCTTTGACATCATCTCATAAATTGAAAGGATTTTTAGGGCAGACAACTCTTTAGCAGTCTACATGGGTATTAAATGGCTGTCGTAATGAGTCCTATAAAATAAAATGCTGACTATAAAAAGGAAGAAACAACTGATGCCTTCAGCATTCAGGAACTGTAGCCAAAATCAGTTCAACAAATATGATTGGATCCCAGCTCATCTTAGGTGAATATAAGCACTCTGAGATACTGGCTCTGTAGTCCCGGGGAAGGGTATTGCAAACAGCTCATGCACAGGGGAGGTGGTAGGAGAAAAAGGAAGAAAAGAGACTAAAATGTACTGCTGTTGGAGGGAAATTGTTAGGTTGCCGTGACTAAGTAGGTGGAATAAGTGTCTCTTGGCTTCACAAACAAATCATGGCTTTCCTTGTCTGGGCGCTGGTATCGTTTTCCCTGAAGTCAGTGACAAAGTGCTCTTTTACTTGGCCATTGCAAGCCTGAATCTGTCCTTTTTTTTTGTCTATGTCCGATACGCTGCCCCTTCCAAATGATCCATGCAGGTAGAGTGGTGAACAAGTCGCCCACGGTTCTCTGTGCCAATAACACATTTGATCTCACAGGAAGTTACTGTGCCAAGGCTTTTAGCCAGCAGAATTTTGGGCAGCAGTTATGCAAACGTTCAGATGAGTTTGGGTATGTGAGTAACCCAGAAAAATCAATGAAATCACTTAGATGATTAAAATTATTTTGTCCAAAGTGTTTTAAACCTTTGAATGGGTCTGTGGTGTGTATAGATKGCTTATACACAGAGCTTTTGCAAATATTCAAGGCATACTTCCTCAAGAAATATGGTAATGTATATTCTGCAGCTGTTCTAGTTCTCAAATGCAGAGAAGGTGACTGAGTAAAACAAGTTATTATTTTTTCCAGTGGAATATTTTTCCACATTTTTGTTGTTGCTGTAATATGCTATTTGTGAGAAAACTGAAAATGAGGAGAAATCAGTGAGAAAATAGCAGACTGGCTTTGTGCTGAACTCAGTGAGTCTCTGATTCTCAAAAGTGTGTTTTCTTTATTTTTAGTATTTCCTGGAGAAGGGCTGAATCCATCCATGTGCAAGATATCGCAATTGACAGGGTGAGGAGGCATGCATGTGTTTCAAGACATGTGCCTGAGGTGCCTGTGGTTATGTAAGGACTATTTTAACATGTCCCATTACATAAAATAATAATACTGAGAAGAAAGACAGTAAATGAATGCAGAGAGAGCGCAGTGGATTGTAGCAATGGAGCCTGTGTCACTGCGGGTGATAGGGATGAAGCGGAAGAAGGGGCTGTAGGTTCCCTGGGGACTGCTCTGTGGTTCTGCTCTCTGCAGGTGCTGCTGACTTGCAGCAAGGCAAGCAGCACCCCTCCTGCTGCAGCCGCTGTGCTGGATGGCCACGGGCAACCATATGGTAACTCCTCTGCGGTCACTAGAGAGGAATGAGGCCATAAAGCATCCTTGTTAATAAGATGCCATCTCTGTAAAGTTTGTTTTGTTACATTTTTAGCAGAAATGCCCTCACTGAGCTATAGGATACATGGCATGGCTAGTTGTGCCACTGAGGTGGTAGAAGATGGGGAAAAATATCATCTTGTGCTTTCTTATAGGGGTACAGCRGAGAGGGGGCACAATTACCCAGAAATGCCCATTGTAGCCTATGCTGTGTCTGTGGGAGCTCATCCTCCAGGATAGGATCCGTAGCTTTGAAATTGAGCTTTGAGTTTAACTCACAGAATTGAGAAATATTTTTCTCAGGGAAAAAGAAGATGAGAACCATCTGGGTAGGCATCAGACTAGCAGTCCAGATCCAGATGTGGGCACTTTGCTAGGCACTCAGTGAGGTTTTCATCAGTAGAACACACTCATCCTCCTCTATGGGTCAAGCTCTGACGTTAACGTGGTCTCATGGGTTTATCTACACCATGGATGGTGGCAGGAGAGGGATAGGGAGCAAGGAGATTTGTACCATTTGACCTGTCTTACTGTATTGCAGACAAATCAGGGATCTCCTTAGAGAACAGCATAGTGCACATATACTTAATGCATTTTAACCTGTGTCAACTTTTCTAGGTGTAAAGTCTACCACTGTGACCAACCCAAAAGGTCATAAATGTCTAAATGTGGCCCATAGCACCCCAAAGCAAATATTTCACACTCTGCTGTGGTGTTCCCAATAAGCCATGATCCGTATGTGTCTTGCAGCATGTGCTCAGAGCCTGTGACCTCTTTGGGCCACAGCTCTTCTCTTCTCAACTCCTTTCCACAGGTCACTGCTGGGGACTGGGTTTATTGTAACCAGATGTCTCCCTATCTTTGCAGTCAACAACCTTTAGCAGGAAGGGCCACCTTGATTAGCCTGATGACACATGAGGTGAAGGTTACTTCTCCAAGGAGTCTCAARTTTCTCACCTTGCTTTGTCTAGGCCAGTGGCTTGCAGGTCATTGTTTGATTGCTAAGGGGTGACCTGGGACCTCTGTTCCAAAACTGGCTGCTCATCTGGGTGGGCATGACACAGTCTGTATCAACTGGGTGCACATCACAGTGCAGGTTAGCCAATTTTAATTTATTTCCAACAGATGGTGCTGTGATGCCACCAAAAGCGGCAAATTCACGTGTGAAAGAGAGGTTCTAGAAACTAGTCTCCTCTCCCCTCAGGCTTTCCCACAGTTTCCCAGTTGAGCTGCTGAGCACCTCGCTGCTGTTGGCCCCTTTGTTGGCCCCATGTTCCCTTCAGGAACATGGTTGCTCGCTGTTGACATCTGATAACTTTGYGCCTTAGGAACCAATTTAACAAGAYTTTACCAGAAGTGTAGGCCTGACCAAGGCAGCGATGCAGCGCGTGCTGCTCGTTGTGTGAGGGGAGCATCTGAAGAGCCCACTTCTCACGCAAGCAGCCCTTGGCCCCAACGAATATGGCTGCGGAGCTTTCCTTCTGCCTCTTGGCCAGGAGAACATGGACTTTCCCTCCTCCATGTGTCCCAGATGCTCCTGGCCTCGTCTCTGGCACTGGCACTGACACTTCAGTGACAGTTTTTCAGCTGGCGAGAACACAACTGCTGTGCTGTGCAGGTGCCGAGGCTCTTCACCATGGGTGAGTTGTGCCAGGGAGGCTGCTCTGAGCTGGGATGAGAGCCCTGTGGTCAGCAAGACAGGTCCTGGATTTGTCAGGAACCCGTGTATTTAACAACTGCACCTCTCTGAGAAATTTGGAGGTATCTGGGAAAAAAAAAAGGTATTGCATAATATTTCTTTCTTTACAAGGCACGTAGAGGTCCAGAGCATTCAGTTGCCTCTGTGCTTATCTTTCCCCTCTTAGGGCAAGTTTGACAGGAGAGGCAAAGCTGCACTTTGCCGTTGGGGCTGCCCATGCCTGGGCACCCCGCGCGGCACCGTCGGTACCGGGGCTGCGCAGGCTGCCCAGCTCGGCAGCCCCGCTGCCCTTCACGCYCCAGGGACTGCCCTGCTGCCCGAGTTTGCAGCACAGAATTGTCACCGCTCGCAGCGACAGGGAGCTGTGGACTGGGCACCCACCGCTGAAGCCCTCAGTGTGCAGCCGCTTGATGCCGGGGYGCTGCAGAGAGAGGAGCTGGTGCCACCTCGTGGCACAAGTCCCCTTTGGYAGCAGGGACAATCTGTATCTTCAAGAGGGAAACTGCTGCGTCCTGGAGAACAGTCAATCCCATGTGTTTAACTTCTGAGCTACTTAGATTGCAGGTTGGCCAGGTACATTCGCYCTGTTCTCGGGATGGCTCCAGAGCCCTTCCCATCCTCGCCACCTTGCAGCAAGTCCCGGGCACTTCCTTGCCTCAGCTGTGCCAGAGCTYTGGGTGCTGGTCCCAGGGAAGCTGTTCTGCAGCCCCCGCTCATGCCCTGCTTGTGTTCGGCCACAAAATGAGGGGATGGGGCAAGGGGCATCAGTGTCGCCCATGCTAGAATAGGGATGGTGGCATTCAGATTTTTCAGGAACACGGGGGAGCCCTCTAATTAATCTGCCATTAAGTGACCAGCTACCCTAATTAATGCTGACAGTAAAACCTAATCCCATCTCCACATAAAAAAATGTGACACTAAGATTAATTCACCCTAAATTAGTTGAAATTACCTAGATGTATATGTAGTGGTACTTTGGAATATTCAGAACATTTTGGCTTGGTTTTCACATGAAAATGTCCTCAGTAGATACATTTCTTGTTACATTCGGGGAAAAAAAAGTTTTGAATGTTGTATCCCTCATAATTAAATACCACGTAAAATTATCCTTAATATCTTGGGCTGAAGCACCACCATGGATGGCAGAGCCCTTGCTATGGTGTCACTTCTGTTGTGCTACCTGAGGCATGGGAGAGGTGCCRGCAAGGCAGCTGGGCTCCTTTCTTGCCTTTATTTGAATTTGGCCTTTGAACTCRTGGCATAACGTGAAATCAGTGGAAAATACCTGGGTATAAAGCTGGATATACATAGAGCAGAGACTTGTGCCTAAGACGACCTTTGTCCCATGCTGCAGCTTTCAGGAGAACCGGACGCCCGAGCTTAGCCTGGGTCTCGTGCCCTGCCCTTAGCGCAGCAGCAGCCCATGGCCCACCTCTTGGTGGGACCAAGCTGCCCTCTGCCTCCTGGTTTGCAGGATTTGGCCCCACACCTGCACAGGCCTGAGCCCCACTGGGTCTTCATGCAGAGACCTGCTCRCACCAAAGCCCCAAATCTGCAGCTCTTTCTCTTGCACAACCTGGTTCCCCRGGCACCCTTTTTAGTGGTTGGGAGCTTGGCTAGTCCATGAGGGACTGATGCTATTTACAGTTCTGGAGTGTCATTATTCATGCGGTTGTGCTGCTGCAGTCATCCGAGCAGATGCCTCCATTTGTCACATGCAGCCTCCCACGGCAGGGCCTGTCAGGTGCTCTCGTCTCTGCTGGCGGTGGCATCGGGAGCTCATTTCCTTCCTTCCCAGCACGCCTGCCCGGACCCAAAACTCCAGCCCTGCAGCTCCTGTTAAAGATGTTAGASCTCTGATTCAGGGGAGTCTGACAGCTAAATTGCATCCTGCTGGATTTTCAGCTCATAGCTGTTTCTTGTGTCTGATCTGGTTTCTGGGCACTCCTGAGCTGTGGCAGTGCTGGAGGCTGCGCACACTGGCCGAGGAAACTGGCTGAGTTGCCATGATGGGAGATGATTCCCCCTCTCCTGCTCTGGAGAAAAGGATTGAAACCAGCAGCCTAAACCCAAGGTAAAGTCAACCCACACTCACCAGGTATTGAGCAGGAACCTCTGCACATCTCCCCTTCCAGAACAAGGTGTCTGCAGTACCATTTCCACTGAAGCTTGAGCTTTGCTCCAGCTCAAGGTCAAGCTTTGTTCCCACTCAGGCCCTGTTCCCGCCCAGGCTCAAGCTTTGCTCCCGCTCAATTTGGGCTTTGCTCCCTGGCTTGTGCTTCGCTTTCCCCAAGGGGAAGCCAAGAGGCTGCAGGTACTGCACTGCTCTGCAGTGTCCTCAGCGAGGCCTGGTGGCACTAGGTGGCACCACTGAACTGGGAGCAAGGCGAGGAACAGGCCCAGGGAGCACTTGGTGCTGCCGCTGTGGCCTGTGGCACCACTTCCTCCCTGTTTCTTTGTGATGCCCAGAGCTCACCCTGTGCCGCGCTGCCGCGGCACAGGCCCTGCTCCACTCTTGCTGCCGAGCTCTTCCCAAGGCATCTATTTTGACTGTAACTACTCAACAACAGGCTCTTCCCCTGTAGAAACCAAGTGTAAAGTAATGGAAATGTAGTGTTGGGGAATGGAGAGAGAGATTGGACATGGACACCTGGTGGCCTCTGAGCTAGGGAGAAATGCTTGGGTGCCTCAGGGGTGCAGAGGAGCCTCCACACTGATAATCCAGAGCTTCCTCGCTGGATCCAGAGAGTGAAGTTCGCGTCTGGCTGCCCACAGATGCCCCCTGCAGCAGGGCCAGCTGGTTGTACAGCCAGGAWGCCCAAGGGCACCCGCAGTGAAGCCCTGTCTGACTCCTGCAGCCGCTGCCGGCCGCGCTGCTGAGGGGGCCAGGGCTGCCCAAGGCAGGTGCAATATAAAATACCTTGTAGTTATTGCTAATACATTGCTCTAAGCTTAAGTTATATTTATTATATAGACACATTATCCAGTTACACATTACAATATTGTCAGTATGTATCAATGATGCAGTAGTATCTTATGCTTCGCCGAGGCTTTTTCAGTAGAGGGACAAGCCTGAAGCAGAGGTGAATCCCAGYGAGCCCTTCCCTCCCCGCCTTGCCCAACTCCCCTCCTTGGGATCGGCCCCAGCCGCAGCGCAGAGCAAAAGAGCCCGTTTTCCCCCAAAGTGTGAAACAGGTCGGGACCAGGAGCAGGCCATGTGGGCCATGGCTCTACTTGATTATGTTCGTTAAAGAGAACCAGGCGTTTTACCTTTTAGTTCAGAAAATGTCTGACTAAGAATGGTAATAGATGAGTAAGTGCAAGTTTTTGGTGGTTTTGTAGTTAGAGATGTTGAGTGATGAGATTTGTCATCAGGATTTTTTTTTTCAATTTACACTATCTTTTTAATGCCATAAAGCATCAGTTAATGCATTGACTCGTCTGCCATATAGGGTATCAGGACCATGATTAGGCAATTTCGCAGACTTCACCCGTCAGCAGAAAGATATGCTCTTGGCATCTCTTCTCAAATAGTTCATTGAGAGATTTCATTTCAGGGAGAGAGAGATAAAGTTTTCACTGATTAGAGGAGGGGGACTTGAGAAACCAAATGGTAGCAGTGATAAAGAGTGATGMATGATGGTGGGGAAAATGCTAAAAGCTGCTGGAAACAGAGCTAGAGACCAAGAGGACATGGAGAGAATGTGAAACAAGATAAAAAAATGGCCCAGTACATTTATCCTATTCCTTTTTTGCCTAACACAGAACTGATCAGATGGGTTGACTTATCCTGATACCTGGTACCAAAAAGTGTTTAATCACCTCAGAAGTGCAGAACAGGCTGAAATTTGACCTTGTTACTCATTTGTGCCTGTTGGCAGCAGTATTTAATGTTGCCCGGTGTCAGTGGTGTGTTGGCTAGGGAGCCTCATCATCTCTCACCAATGCTCTCCCTATAGCCCTCTCTTTCTAAGTGAATTCCTGCATGTCTGACTGCCTGAGCTCTCCTGTCTGCTGTGCCCTTCCCCTGCTCTCTGTAAATGCGTTTCTAACTTTAAACCTTAGCTTCAGATTAAGTGAGTGTTCAGATGAGACGCGGAGGAATGAAGCTGTCCCTTAGCATTGCTGTCTTGTCGCTGTGTTTGTGGGAAGTCGGGGCTGGGATGACAGGGGCTGGAGCAGCCGCCTGTCCCCTCGCATGCGGCGCTGTGTGGGCTGCTCTGCTTCACAGGGAGCTGCTGACACCAGTCACTGCCTGCGTGCTGGGAGCAGCACGGGCAGCGCGCACGGCAGCTTCCCCTGCCACCAGCTCTGCCTCTTCACTCGCTTGGTGGCATCAAGTCACAAGGGGCCAGGGCAGCCACGTCCTTTGTGGCAGTGGCCCACAGAGCTGGACCACCTGAGGTGCCTAAGTGCAGCGGAGAAGGGGCCTAACCCTTAGATAGCAGGTTAGAGCTTTATTAAACAGCTGGAGCTCTTCTGACCATTGGCTCCCCGGGCACTGGAGGCAGATGAAGCCGAATTGTGCTGCTAATTGCAGTGCCTGTCTTGCTCTGCGAGCCAGTGTCTTCCAAGGGATCGAGGCATCCTGCTGTCCTTAGCACAGGCCAGGCATTGCAGGTCACAGGCAGAAGGGAGAGGCAGTTAATCAGGATGTTCCTGCACCTCCGTAGCAAAYGGTGCTGAATGAGCCTTGCCTATTGCTTGTTCCAGTGTAGTGCACTGCTTTATTTCTCGAATATGGAAAAGTTCAGCCTTAATGTAGCCTTGAGTGCTTCGAGGTCAGGATTGGGAAGAGGCGGCGCGTGGATCTGGTGGCCAGCTGGGCTCTTGTCCTAGCAGCACTGCCGAGGCATCACCGCGAGCTTGGGGCCACCCTGCAGGGCACGAGGGGAGCCTGGGGAGCCCACAGCGTGCTGGAGCAGCGGGGAGAACCCTGCTGCCTCCTTTATGTTTCCTGGGCCTGCTTCTCTACTGTCCACATGTAAAACAACTCATTTACCAATGATACCCTGTTTGCCCCACGCATTGCCAAAGCCACCGTGCCGCAGCGCGAGCCCCRCTGGATGGTTAATTAGGGATGGGCTGGTGCCTCCCTGCTATTCGACTTCTTGCTACTTCCTGCCTTTTAACTAGCTGCRGTGTCTCTGGGCTTGTGCCAGCCTCAGTTTTAAACCTTTGAAGAATCTTTAATCTGCACAACACAGACTGGCCAATTATTTTCCTTTCTAAACAGTAAATATGCATGGAACATAGATCTCTCTTTTTGTTGCTGATGAGGATGCTTCCTAAAATGAGTCCCCCTTTTTTTTTTCTGCATACTTTGCCAGGGTCAAGAAACCCCTAGTTAAATCCCCAGGTCAGTCCTTGCAGTAAAGCTCAGGACACGAGATGGGCTCCTGTTTGCTCCGCACATCTTTTCTGTGCACTGTGGATCTTGCATAAACCATCAAATCCCTCCCAGAAGTGAAGTCATATTCTTGGTAGTGGCCATCTGAGGAAGCCGAGAAGACAGAGTCAACAAGGTGACTTTAATCTATTTCAAAAATAGGTCTGTGAAAATGCTTTCAAGGTCCTGAAAAGAGTTATGTCATCTTGCTTGGGCATTGCAGTGGAGAGAAAGCTCTATGGAAAGGTAAAATGGAAAGTAAAGTGGAGGATCGTTCTTATTTAGCTGTTACTGATTGTTTTAAGTGTTTTGGGGTCAGCAGAGATCCGGGCTTTTCATCTGATTATGGCACTGAGCAGGTTGTTAGTCACACAAATGAGCACCTTATGATGCTTTTAAATAAACAATATATGCAATTTAATGTTTGYGGCTCATAGACTCCACAGGTTTTGTTACTGTCTTTAGAGCACGGAGATGTGGTTTATGGATTGGTGGTCAGCTCTGCTCTTAACTGAGCGGGGACTTGTGCTAATGAAATCTGGATGTTCCAGTGGCACGAGCGCAATTCTGCCCGAGAACAAATTGTTCTGATGAACTTTTTTTTTTTCCCCCTAGTCTTTTTAACTTTTTGAAAGCCCTTTATGTGTTGAGCCCTGGAAAAAACTAGATTTGTATTAAGAAGTATTTCTGAGGACCTAATGACTTTAAAAAAGCGAGTTTTAACTGGATGCTTGTCTCTGACCATGTGTTTTTAGGGACGGATCCCAATCACTTGGTCTYTATCTGCAAATGATCATAGCTGAGGAGTCTCCACTGGTTATAGAACATTTGCTTAAGGTGCATGATGTGCACATAAAATACAGATCTGTAACTTTATTTGTGCTGTTCCACGCACAAYCCAGGCTCATGTGCATTGTACAAAACAGCTGGTTCCTCAGAAAACTCTATCCAAACTTCTAGTCTGGTGGGACAGGGTGGCCCTGTGGGGTGGCTGTAGGCCCTGGACAGCTGGGAGAGGGGCAGCAGCTGGGAAAGCAGGAGCAGGGGGACAGTCCTAGGTGCTTGCTGAGCTGATCTGCAGAGATCTGTCCTCAGCGGTTGCTCTCCTGTGGGGAGGATACAGTTGTCCTCGGAGCTGGTGGCACCAGCAGTGCTCCTGTCTTCCTCAGGGCTTCCTGTTGTGTGGTCGATGGCTCCTACCTCCCCCCATCCCCACATGTGCTTTAGAGAAGTGATTTGTGCTGCAGAGCTACTGGAGCTCTCCGGTGGGACTGTCCTGCCCTGCGTTTCAGGGGCTCGTCAGGGGCGTTTCAGGGGCTCGTCAGGCAAAGACCGGCTGGCAGGGCGGCGGGATGCGCTGCAGGGCACCTGCCCACTTACCACAGGGGCAGCTCCAAAGGAGGAATCGAATGAGCTGGGGACAGTTCCTACAGACAAAGTCGGAGTCTGATTCTCCTTCCTTGCTGGAAATCCTTGCCCTGCCACGAGGCCCTGTGCTTCCCCCTGGCCCACAGCCTGTGGTGGCATTGCTTGCAGCATCTCCGTGAGCCTGTGGAGCTCCTGGCTCTGCATGGCAGGGGCTGTGACAAGCCAGCCTGCTTTTCAGCCTTTCTTTGCTCCTGAARTCACCGCTCCTCTGCTCTGCCTTTTGCTCACTTCAGCCAGAGTGGGCTGTGCTGCTGCTGACTCCCCAGGTCAATATTCTTGAGGCAGCAGCTCAACCAAAAATCAGATAAACCTCTTCCCCCTCCCTCTCCGTCCCCCACCGAGGCCCTTGCACTGGAGTCTGCAGTTTACAGGGCAGGTTGTGCRAGGAGGACCTTGCCCGAGGTTGTGGTACCCAGCGTGCTTGGCCGTGTCGCCACCTTTACAGTGTGAAACGCACCCCAAGAGTGGGGGAGATGTTCCAGGGCAAGGTTTAGTTTTCACAGAGAAACGGAAAGTAGCAAACGAGGCAATAAAGCAGCTTTTTTACMGGCATAAAAAGAGAACAAAGTGGACCAAAAGATCAAAAGAAAAGGAAAAGAGAATTATATATATATATCCCTTTCTAATGCTTTAAGCAAAGTGGTGTTTATTTAAAGTCAGTGGTGCTGCTGTCTGGCTCCTCCTTCCCCTGGGTACAGGCAGCAGGTGACAGGACTGCCTGGGATGGGGCAGAGCAGGTCCCAGTTTCTCCTTCATTGCAGTGGTGCTAACGGCAGACACATGTCACCAGGAAACTGAGCAGGACCAGAAATGCCCCCCAGCTCCTGTCCCCACTGCTGCTCAGGAGAAAATCCCTGCGACCGCCTGGATCCAGCCTTCATCCCAAGGTGAAGGTCTCTTCACCCTGCTCTCCCTCTGCAGCCTTGCTGAGTCCCGTCTCCTCCTTCCTTCTTCCTGGGACCAGCAAGGCAAGAGGCTCCAGATTTACAGTCCTAGTGCCAGAGCCCTTCCACCTCTGGGGTTTTATGCCTTCCCATTTATTCTCCGTTCRGTGGCAGGCACTGGCTACTGCCAGKAAAGCTCCTGCTGTCAGAGCCCCTTGCTGTGCAGATGCAGCACTTTATTTCCTTTTATTTATATTTTCCTTTATTTTCTTCTTAAAATAACTAGTCTGTTTTAGGCTCCATTAAAGACAGTTTTTCTTGGTAAAGGAGATACGGTGAATTATGATTGGGGATAAGGGGGTCGTGCAGAGGAAGGMAGAAGTTTCGCCTCTCCTGGTCGCATTGCCCAGGAAGCAGCCAAGTGCTCTGCATTTGTGCTGGGCCATTGCAGGAACGGCAGTGAGTCTCAGCCCGTGTAACTCATTCTCTGGCCTCGACATCAAATCAATATGTCTTCTCTTGAGCTAGTTTCCATTGATCTAGGGTGCATCTTCCCCCTCTGCACTTTGGGTTTAATCAGATGTTCCTGGAGAACTTTCAGCTGCACCGCTTCACAGGCAGTTATATTTCCAGGCTGTGCTCAGCTGTCTCTGCTGGGTTTAGGGATAGGTGGCAGACGGGATGGACTGTGGTCTCCTGGACCTGCTCCTGGCTCCGAGTTGGGCTCTAGCGGCTGCAGACACCAGCTCACAATGACCTGACTATTTCGTATGCTGGGAGAAGAAACAGGCAGGCACTGTGAGTAAATCTGAAAACCGCTGGTGCATTCAGCTATCTTATCTTTCAGGGTATTTCCCCCTCCACTCTTTATCATAAAGACAAAACTCTTCCATCATACTGTCTGGTCCTGTCTTATTCGGTTAAATTTGTAATTCAATTTAATCTAGAAATCAGATAGAATTCCACACAAGTTATAAATTGGGACTGTATGACTGAATCCACCTCCTGAGTAGAATCTGCAAGATTACTTTTCATTGGAAGGAGCAGCCTGGTTGATCTTTCTCCTCTCGTTTATTTTTACAATGCAAACTCAAGTGCTGGTGTAAACGAACCTGACTTGCAGATGAAAACTAATGAGTAGAATTGCTGCACTAATGAAGAAAATGCTGCTAGCAAGTTGTGAAAAGTACTTTAATCATAATTAGTAGGACAAAAAAAATCTTTTGAATCTTTTCTGGAGTTTTAATTAAGTTTAATATTGGTTAGAGAGCATGTGGACATGCTTTGAAGTATCCGTGACAGGGAGCCAGCAGACCATAACAGTTCGAGTAGTTGCTACAATGAAAAATCCATGAATTTGCAAAGCAGGAGGGACTGTTATGATCAGCTTGTCCCATCCCCTATAAATCACCAGCTTTATAAGAGAACTGGACTGAAATTTAAGCGTCAGGTCCAACCCGTTGCACAGGGTATGGTTAAGTCTGGGGGGCAGGTTGCTCTAGTTGCCTCACAAGTGGTTTCATCCACTGCTCAGCATCCTGCTGTTGTATTAAAGGTGCGGGCTCTTTCTGAAAGGTTTCATTTATCATCTCTTCAGGGCACTACAGATCTTCTGCAAAATATAAGCCAGGAAATGTTGTCCAGTAACTTATTTTATTATTTTTGTAAATCCATCTATAGCTGCAGGCTCCTTCCAGAAATCTGCGCCTGCAAGATACAGTCCCTGCATGGAGGCACACCCTTGTTGCTTCTCCCTCCTCCCTGCCTGCAGGAATAGGCTGCTTCCTTCAGAGCATACATGAGAGGCCAGAGGGAGCATGTGAAGATGCACCYGAAGCCAATGGGTGCCTGTAGTTTGTAAGCAGCTCTGTAGCATTTGACATTATCGTGACCAATATCTACCACACGCTAGGAGAGTGAACGTGAAGCATATGAGGCCTGTGGCCTGTTCTGCCAAGGCAAAAACCCTCGGAAGGAGCAGCAGCTTAGCCTTCCAGCAGCTCTGCTCCAGTGCTCTGACAACATGTTGCCAGACTAGACGGTCGTAGGTGATAAAGTGGAGTTTCTGTGAYGGCCACGGGGTCACAAAGCAGGACGTTGGCTTCTGCACAGCACAAGCTCCACTCTCAGTTTCTCTGCCTCGGCTGCAGGATCTGCTCACAAGTCTAGTCTTTTGGGCAGAGAGGATTTAACTGGGGCTTGACTGTCATGTGCAGAGCCATATGCCATAAATTGGCATATGAACTTCCCTTCTGAAACTTCCTAAGCTTGTACAGACATCACAGTTTAATGTGTGTGTTTTGTGGGGAGGGAGGAGGTTGGGATTGCAAAGCAGATGGCATTTTGAGGTGGATAGGTGAGGTTATAGCCCGTGATCAGAAGAAAGGTGTTGGGAGGGTTGGTGGTAGTGCTTTCTTGACAGAGGCAAGGTGGGAGAAGCCTGAGAGCACCAAGAGGCCTTAATTGCCTTAAAACCTGCCTCACCTGAGACCTCCCCACACCCTCTGCCAGTGGGCTCAGCAGCTGCATTTAAGCCCGGCCTTCAGACCTGCTTGGCTTTTGCTGGAGTTGCCTCTGTCCTGGCCTTGAATCTGTGCTCCAGGGGTGCCTGTTTCCTGGACAGCTTTCCTGGTAAGCTGCTCTTGCTTGTCCTGGCTTTGGTCTTGTCTCTTGGATGGAGGTTGGAACCATGTTCTAGCCCTGTCTCTGGACCTGTTGCTCCTGACTAGGCTCTGTAGATGGTCACCAAATCTGGTTCATTGCTTTCCTTGCCTGGGGCTGTTGATGCAGCTTGGTCCCAGCTCTGCCTGCTGTGTTAGGAGCCTGTGGGGCTGCAGTCTGGGTGGTAGCACTGCCTGCCTGTGGTCACAGCTGCTCCTGTGTCACCTTCCCTGCTCTGGCTGCCTCCTGACCCAGAGCAAACTGCTGCAAAACCAGGGGGCAGCCTACAGAAGCTGTAGTGGCCTTTGTCCCGTTAGCAATGCTGTCCTGAAATGTTTCTGCTAGAGCTTCACAGAGAGCCCTTAACAAAGACTGCCCAAGAGGAAAAAGATAAGTCTAGAAATGCAAAAGGCAAGACAAAAGGTTCTTGTTGCATGGAGCTGGATGGAACTGAGAGGAGGCGGCAAAGGGGCTGCCTGTCCCTGGAAGAGGTTTATGGTGGAGGGGAGAATGCAGTCTCCTTTAGGCCATGGTGTTGAACCCCTTCTTAAATGTGGTCCTGGTCCCCAACAGCTTTGGGGATTGCAGAAATACTCCTTTTTGACCTCAGTGTGCTCTCTGCCGTGTGAATGCACCTTGCTTCTGTATGCCTTGCTCCCAAGCCCATTCAGCTTTAAAATGAAGTTATAAGTTATAGAACTTAAAAGTTCGGAGAAGTGTAAAGAAGCTTGGACCACTATGCACTAAAGAGTGTATGTACTCAAGTGCTTTCTCTTATGAGGGCATTCCTCTGCCTAAAGCTAATGTAACTGCAGGAAGAAGGCTGTGAGATGAACAGTCATGAGAGGAGCTGTTTTCAGAAGGTCTCTGCTTTGTCCACAGGTGCTCCAGAGGGTTCACATCACCTTGATTCAAGACACAAACCTGTTTGGAAGCACTGCTAGGAATAGCTGTGTTWGTGTTTTTGGCTTTGGAGGAACATCTTCAGGAATGGCAGTGAACC
This sequence comes from Nothoprocta perdicaria, assembly GCF_003342845.1. NCBI lineage: Eukaryota > Metazoa > Chordata > Aves > Tinamiformes > Tinamidae > Nothoprocta > Nothoprocta perdicaria. Next base: position 7,264,742 of record NW_020454316.1, on the reverse strand, counting down.
TGGGCGATCCTTCATCTTCCTGACTTCATCCTCCTGCCCACAAACTTCCTTAATGTTTCACCCTTTCTGTGTGCTGTCTTTGAGTGGTCTGCAGAAGAGCAAGATGCAGCAAACTGTGAGTACCTATCAAAAATCAGTGGAAATTGAGCTTTGAGTTTGCAGTGGTGATTTTGTATTGCTCTTTTCTAGTCAGAATAGTCACAGTCATTGAGCTGTGCATCAAATCCAAACTCCACAGCAGACGTTTGAATTTCAAATCTCACACACTTACAATGTAGTGCTCATAAACATGTTCCAGATCAGGACTTAGTCACCAAAACCATTGTGACTAATTTCAAATAACAAGCTAGATTGTTGTGAAGGGAAGGATATCTGCTCCTAGATCATCTCCAAGCTGAAGAAAATGGTCTAAATATTATTCACCAAGCTTATCAAGCTTAATTCTTGTGTAATGTTTGCTACTGCTAGCAGGTGGTTGAAAATAGTGCTGTGTACCATAATTAGTAATAGCCACGTATTTTCGTCCCAAGTTTCTCTGTGATTTACTTCCAGATGGTTTGAAAATGGAGTGACTATAACACATGATTTCCATTCAGAATTTTCTTTCTAGACAAATTAATTCAAAGCTTAGTTAAAAAGAGTAACATGGAAGAGTATGAAATGTAGGAGTCATTCCAACTTTATTATCTAATTTAACCGGAGAATGGTTGTTACTGGAATAGGGTACAGACAAAACTCAGCCATATCTGAGGTAGGTGTGCTTAAGAAAACCTTAGACAGAAATACCTTATGGATCTKGTTTAAAGCTGCAGGTTTAAAGAGTTGATGTAAGAATGTTTTGCAGTTTGTGGTCAGATTTATAGAGGCTATGAAAATCAGCAACCTTGCTCACTAAAAGAGGAGATTATACTTGCATTTCACATGTCTTGCAGAAGGCAATACCTTTGAGGATGGGGCCACTCTGGTGTCACCCCCCAGTTCAGAGTAGAGTAGAGGGAGCAGTGCTGAAATGGGGCTCTTGCTGCCTGCCCTTTCCCTGCAAGCTTCCTGCTTGGTGGCTTTGTGGTAGCTTGGGAGTGCTGAGTTGTTAATAGAGGAGAGCTCCAGACAGAGGATAGCTGTGCATGGACTAGTAAGGGTTGTCTGGAGAATAAATTCCACCCAGCTCTGGCAGAAGAAAGAGACTGCATGTTTAATTGAACCAGATAGGAAGAAGCACTTGCTTCTTCCTGACCTCTTTTGGTCCACGTTCTTCAAATCTTATTAGAGGATCCAGGAGCAGCCCAGATGTGGCAAGATACTGCTCCAGAGGGCTGCCTTTTCCTTCTCCCTCCAAGGGTGAGCTGGTGCCTCCTCCCTGCTTGGTACTGCTCTAGTTGGAGAGCTTCTGGTCTCTGTTTAGCTGGTTTGAATTTCTCTTTGTAGCCTTGTGCAGTTTAGATGTGTGTTCAGATACAGGTGAGGCTCCTGACCTGCCCACCATGGTGCACATAATTTTGCAGCCCTGGATCTTTTTTACATGGAGCTCAGAGGAAAGGATCTAGCAATAAATGTGTGACCTTTCCCAACTGAACTCAGTAAAGTTTGTTCACAGGAATTTGAACCTCTGAATAGCTCACTCCCAGACAGAACAAGAGCAAAGCAGAAATAACCCATGGAGAATGTCCTCTTGAGACGCAGGCAAATGAGCAAGCCACCTCCCTGGGAACAATTAAAATAATAGTGAAGGAGGTGTTACCATCTGGTACTTAATGGGGCTAGCAAATGTCAGCTTGCAAATCGCCTTAGTGGGCAGCGTGAAAAATATCAGTGTCAGATTAGTTTGTGGTTGTGTTGGAGTTGTTTGATTGAGCTAATGTTTCTATTTCTGGAGATTCTGATGTAAGTAATGTTGTCATATTTTCTAGCAGAACTGAGAGTGCATGTGATAAAACTATGCTTGGAGAGGTGGATGGGCTAGAGACAGGAAATCGAGGAGRAATAAATGAGATGAACTTGGTCTTGGGGTTGAGTGTCAGAGGAAATTGCTATTTCAGTGAATTCTAGACTTGAATTTTGGAGGCAATATCCYTCAGCTATTCCTAAAGCTTTTGCTTCAATGCAGTTGCTTTCAGCTSAGCTGCTTGTCAAAGGTGGGATTCCTGAAAACTGATTAATAGAAAACGAACACCAATATGACACAAGTCTCTGTAAAACATCTGCTTTATCTTTACATTTAATGAATCAACAAATATGAGCTTGAAAGAAATATGTAATCAATTCTTCAAAAACTTGCTATGCCTTTTGAAATGCTAACAACTCAAGTCCTTTGAGACTGCTCGATCAGATTAGTGTATCATACAGCAAATCTAATCAGTTACATCCAGTACTGAATTATCAGATTTACTAGCTTGGCCAAACTAATTTAAGCAGGGCATATAATGTGAATACTTTGTGTAGCTGAAGTAATACCAAATGATTTTAATTTAAAAAATATAACTCCTTAAAAACAAGGAACTCTACCCAAATTCCACTTAGTGTGTGGGGATCTTGATACATTTTCTGTTTTATCAGATGTCTGCTTAGCGCAGTGCTCAAGGCTCCTTTCTGTCTCAACTTCTCGGGTTCTCAGCTTGAGACTGTAAAGGCTGCAGTTTATTGAGTGGGTGTCTGGGACTTCCTGAGACTCCTTTTAAAGTAAATTTACATCCACAGTTAGGAAAGATAAATTGAAATGTCATTTGAGGTTTTTAAACTTGATTGCTGCTTTTATGTGTTAGGGGTATTTACACTAAAATAGCTGGCTTTGGGAACAGCTGCATGGAAGACGAAGGGGAAGAGGAATAAGTCTGCTGYGGGACCCACACCTTAACATGTCCTAAATGTATTGAGTTAGGACAGACTCTTGAAAAAAGTGCATTTGTGTTTAGGTATGGGAATCCCATCACTAAGAATGACCTAATTTGGCAATGTAGGTGCCTATCTAAATACTGAAAAGAGCTCACTTTTCTGAATTAAAGCCAATAAAGAAGCCACATATGTCCCTCTCTCTGTACATAGTCTCTGTCTTCTCTTCAGCATGAGTTTTGGGGATCATCTTCAATGKCAAAGCTCTGTTTTGTGCTGGCAGTCGAATCCCCAATGACCATGGTTTGTCAAGGGATGTGTGCATGTTACTTGGGGCTCACAGCAGTGTGTTCACTGGGAGGTTTTCCAGGTTTAGGGGAATGTGTAAAACACTGATTGTTTCCAGAACTCTTTGGCTGCCTGGCACACTTCCTTCAAAGGCTTTAGTTGTRTGTAAGAGTCTGGCGAGGAGATCCACATCATTGCTCATTGCTGATCTTGTTTCCATCTCCAAGTACATCTGGGATAGAGCTACTCAACCTCCTCAACTCCTTTGAACAAGGAAGACAGACCTGCCAAGCCTTGCAGCCTGGGCACAGATATTAAGGCCTGTGACTGTGTGCTAGTTCCCTGTGTCAGGTAACAGCCCTGCAGGAAGCTGAGATCCAGTGTGACCTCCTGGGCTGCTGCGGATGGGCTCCTCAGTCCCATATGTGCCCTGACCCTGCCCTATGCTCGGGAGAGGAGCACGGACCTGCTGTCTGGTAGAATTGAAGCTCTCTGTGGTGGGGAAAGGCTTGTCTCTTCCTCTGTATCTCCAGCACAATGGGTATTGCAGCCCATCTGATGCTCAGAGCTCTCAGAGAAGTTTTAATTATCTCTCCCCTTTCTAAAGCAAATGACAAAGAATAGCAAATAGCAAAGAGGCTTAAGAGCCTCTTTTATGCTTTTGAAGACTCTTGATGGGATCCTCTGGCTATCTCTGTGTATGTGAAGAAATAATAAGGCTTGAACAGTAAAAGCATTCCCCTTTGAAAATTTATTTTTCCAGCGCTTGACCTGTGCTGATTGATAATACATTTGCTGAATGAACAAATTCTTTACCTCAGCAATCCCAATGCCARCTGTGGTTGTTGTTGGGGGCACTTGACACTGACCGCTGCTCTTATCTCATTGCTTGGTGAAGGGGAAGAGCGAATGAATCTGTCRCTTTTATGGACAGTAAATGCTCAGGCCCAGAGCACCAGTGGGGCTSTGCCTGGGCTGGCCATCCTTGTGACTTGGGAAGGGAGGGAGGGAAAATGCCAGCCACAGCTGCCYCAGAAATGCTGCTTTCCTCCTTGAAGCCTTTCGGGTAAGTTGGGAGGGATCGGTGTGCTCGGGCAGCAAGTCATGTTGCTTTTGTGTCACTGCGCAGCATGGGAGAGATTAAAGTGCAGGATGGTCCTTAGGTGCTTGAAAGCTGGGACTTCAAATAATGATTTGATGCTGAACTCTCAGCTCCCTAAATTTCTCTTATAAGAAAGGTGGCACTTTGAGGAAAGAGCCAGGTGTCTGCTGGTGATGCTCATTGCTGAGGGGGAGCTGTGGCAGCCATGCAAGCAGCAAAGTCCTTGTGTACCTGTGAGTTTGCTRTGCTGGCTGTGACCAAGAGTGGCTGTCCAGGCTGGCCCCACATCTCCACATGAGTCACCCTCACCTGTGGATGTGGAAGGGTCGTGCTCAGGGTGCCCCAGCCCTGACTCTGACGCCTGCTGAGGTTGTTTTGCCTGAGCTTAAGGTTTTGAGTGTGATGTTTTGAGTGGTAGTGGTGTAAAAACGGTGCCACAGCAGCATCTGGGCCTGTGTAAGTCTCTGCCTTTGCAGACGATGGGGCAATGCGTGATGCTGAATACGAAATGAGAAGTGATGTAAAGCAAAGGCAATTCCTATGATATGCCTAACCCCCCAGGGAGCAGGCTCTGCAGAGACAGCACGAGCAGCATGAAAAGCTAACAGCCTGTGTTTAAACAGAATAATGTGTAATGAAATGGCTGGATGGCGAGCGGCACAGCCCGTGCAGCACAAGACACGATGGGGTGCTCCAGGCAAACATGGTGACGAGCAYGGGCTCGGTACAGGGAGTGCTCCAGCACAGGCCACGCTTAGCTGCAAACAGACCCTTGGCAGAGGGGTCCGTGACTCCTCCTGCTGTTCTGGGGCCAGGGCACACGGACTCCGACAAACACAGCAGCACATCTGCTGGTTTGCTGCCTGGGGTGGGCACATTCAGAGCACTTACTGCTCATTGTGCAGACCTGCAGGGCCCTGGCCTGGCCCGTATGTAGCCAGTGCTGGGACACGGGCTGTGTGTGGAGGGGCTGCAGCCTYGGCCTCTGTAGGTCATGCTTATCCCCAAGGCAGCAGCGTGTGGTGGCTGCCGCCTCAGGGTGCATCCCAACCTGCTTCCTCTGCTCTTGGGAACAAACTATGGCTGGCGCGGTCTCTGGCTTTAATGCACTGATGTTCCTCACAAGGATAGTCTTAGCCCAAACTGGAGTTTTTTAATGAGGCTGCAGACAACTTTGGTCCTGGGGTGCAAGCAGATGCCCCTGCAGGTCTGCTAGTGCAAAACCAACCCCCAGCTACCTGGCAGCACTGCCATTTTCCTGCACATCTGTCCATTTTACACTTAATGTTTTAAAAGTATGAGAGGCTTGTAAGGGTCCCTTATGAAACAGGAGAGACAAAGCCAGCCTGTTGCTGTGCTTGGCTGGTGTCTAAGTGCTAGCTGGAGAGACAAGACATTCTCCCATCTTCAGAGCTAGCCATGGCTGAAAGCTGCCCATGTGCAGCAAATAGCAGGCAAGTTGCTGAACACCTGGCAGATGTTTAATTGTTTTGTAGATTCTGCCTTTTCCACTTAGTTAAAAATCTGCCTGCTTTCAAACCTCTGCTGGAGAACATGGCTCCTCCTGCACTTCTGCTGGGGAGAGGTTTGTTTTTGCCATGATAAACACGCAGTGGTTTAGTGCCTCAGTCAGAGATGGAGCTCAGAAGTTGGACTCTTCCAGGGCTGCAATACTATCGTTGTGTGTTGAACTAGCCCAGCAGGGCTGGCCATCCTTCCTGCTGTGAGTGCTCTGTGGAGGCTGGAGGTGTTGCCTGCGGATGTGCTCCTCCCAGGCCCAGGAGTTCTGGTTCAGATGCTCAGCTGCAGCAGAGCTTCTCTGATGGATCTCCTARGGTTGTGCCATTGAAGCCTCTGGTGTCTTATTGCAGCTCACTGTGCATAGCAGGCTGCCTTACTAGCCCACACTCTCATTTCACAGGCATCTATTAGCTCTAACTCTTATTGTGTTCCCTTTTACAGCAGCAAATTTATGCTAAATGGATCCCTTTGTTATATTAAAATATGCTAGAACTATTGAACTTTACCTAAATGAAATGAGAAGTGCTAATGCTACAGGCAAAACCCATGCAGCCTGCTGACATCAGCTCAGCTTCAGTAGGTGTTGGAGGGCTCCTGCCTGCTGATGCAGACAAATGGGTGTCACCAGAGCAGGTGCTGATGAGGTGCAGTGTGCATGGAGATTGTATTTGGTATGGGGAAAGTAGAAAGAAGTAATAGTGGAAGTAATAAAGTAGAAATTAATCCTGTCTCCATGGCTGGTATGTGTATTCCTTGTTATTCCCTGTATTGAGCACTGCTGACTCYGGAGCTCTGATAAGAACATGTTCATCTAGACTTGAATTTGACGCATGGGGGAACTGATGTGTCCAAAGAGGTGAGACTGTTCACAGGACTTGTCAGTGCATGAACGAGCCACCTGGCTATATGTGCACACAACCACACACCGCCCATGGATGCTTCTCTGTGCCTTCCATCAAACTTAAAACTCCAACCATGGTAGCTATTTTAAACCACCAGAAGAAGGCAGAGTACTATTGGTGTTCAAGGCCTTTGCAAGAGCAGGGAATCTTAAACTTAAAAATGTGTTTTCCTAGGAAAAGATCATACTCACTAGTTGATTTCTTCATGTGCTAGCACCCTATGCATTAAATCACAGTTGGGTCCACAATTGCTGTTTTTTGTATCTCCCTGTGATTAAGGGAGCATCCTGCCTGTGTGTGTGCATATATAGCTCTTTCTGGAAGTCTGTGATTGGCCTCAACACGTAACTGCAATTTTTACTGATCTACTGGTTTTGTAGGGATTACTGTATTGGATCATATCAGAAGTCCATGTCTTTCAGTGTCCTGTTTCTGTTACTGACTAGCAGATGGTTAAGAGTCATTAGCTGTTGCTTTTATTACCTGTTTCCTGTATTTTTKGGGGGAAATGAGTTATCAAGACCCATCTGCATTTGAAGTATTTTCACAGCAAATGCAGGTAATGTTCTTCAAAGCCTTGTGACTGTTGATTGTGTTCCCTCTGGAAAGGTGTATTTTGTTTCTGCCTTTTTGCCTTTAAATGTGCACATCCTCTCTGTGCATCAAAACAGGCATGAAAGGAGCTATGTGARTGCAGACTGTTAGTCCTCTGAATGTAAACATTAAATATACATATTTTTTCTTATGCCTCCTGGTGTCACACATGTGCATACATTACTTGGCTACTGTTTAATTAGTCCATGCATTATCTTATTTTTCCCTGGATCCTGACAATAATCGATTTGAGACTTTTCTTATTTGTTTCCTTCCGTGGATGCAGTAATCTTCCCTTTTCCAAGGATCTATATTATTGATCTTATATGGTCTGCTTCAGCCTAGCAAATGTTTGTATTCCTATTCCAATTGGATTGACTTTGGTTTGCTGGCCAATTTGGGAGCTGGCAAGCTTATAAGTGACTGCTGGTGTCTGCGTAATACAGTGAAAAGCAACATTCAGCTGTAATGAATCCAAAGGGGGCTATTTATTAGGGCCTCTAGGTGTTCAGAGGATCTTACACTACTGACTTTCTAGCCCTCAAGCAAATTAAATTGTTGACTGTTGTCAGTCTTCCATAGCTTCCTTGATCTGGGCAGGGCCTGCTCTTAAGGGACTATTTAAGTTACACAACCAGACCTGTGTGTTTGAAGCAAGAGCTTAGGCTGAAAATCTGAAAACCTTTCTGGTGGTAACTCTATGAAATTGTTATGAAATTCTTACATAAGGCGCCTTTTTTTTTTGGCCAATAAAGGTTCCTAGACAATGTATATCTCTTCTGTCTGTYAAAGCACTATGATGTTTAGCAGTAGCTGTACTGATGATGTTGTGGTTGGACCTTTCTTGGGCCCATGGGCACCTCAGAGCAGGTATCAGACACGACTGTGCCCAGCACGTTGGGGAGAACAGGRCCCTTCTGGCAGGTGGGTGCATCAGACACCCCCTGAGTGGTGACTGCTTTAGCTTCTGCTCCTTAGTCACCTTTTGGGAGTTTTCAGCCTCAATTCCCATTCCTGTTTGCCCTGGCTAGCAGTCTCTTTGCATTCAGAATGGGGAAATGTGACTTCATTTCTCTGTGAGCAGCTTGGCTAAGGGGAACTGCATCCTATCAAATCCATACGAAGTTGCAATCAGGGTCCATTGAACTTGTCTTTTTCCAGAAGAAGCATCAAGATCAAAGTCTCAGAAAACCATTTGATCTTCACCTGTAAGCAGCTACTAAGTGGACATATGCCATACTTAATTACTACCACGTACAGTGCTTGGTAGCTGAACTCTGACAAGCTGGTTGAGCAGCTTAACCACCTATGGCTTAAAACAGGGGAGAAGGGAAGGCAATGGTGTTGCAAAAGGAGGTTGATGAAGAAGGTAGAAGAGTCCAGCTGAACTTTGTCATTTGTGTTCATGCAGTGCTSGAACTGCTGAAGTCCTTGCTTTGATTTGGGGATACATTTGTGAGCTCTCGCTATCCCTTTCCTATACCCTTTGGCTGTTCTTTAAAGAATGTCATCCAGAAAGCACTTGTTAATGAGTCCTCTCATAAGTTTTCCTTTATGTGCATACCCTCAATAAGAAGCTACACAAATGGCTAAATCTGTTTAGAACAGTAGAGTTCCTGATTAATAGTACATTGCCAAAAAGATCTTGCTGCTATTCCCCCTTTTCTCCCTATCCCCACACTTGTTCCATACTTGAAGAAAATGAAATGGCAACCTGGTAACACCAAAAACAACGGAAGTTTTATAGTGAAGATCCACAGGCCTTTCCTGTGGAACTTTTACATGTGTTGAGCTCTAGAGGATCAATCTGTGACCTTTATAGAAATGAGAATTATTTGTATACCTGAGTTGAGATCTGTTCATATGTTTTGGAGCAGCACCTGGGTGTCAGTTCCACAGATAGCAGTGGGTTTCACAGATATTTATGTGAATTACTGAGTCATTACTGTAATGCTAGAGTTGTTTCACTGGATAATGGAACTTACCTTGAATAATTTCAATAGTTGCAAGCATTAAAAAAGAGAAGGGAGACTTGGCAAATGAATAAAGATCCAGCACAATAAACATGCACATCTTGCTCGTGAGGAAGCCTGCTGGGTTATTTGCTGGATTGAAATCAGCCACATAGATAAACACTCGCAACAGTCAGGGTTTGAATTTTGCCAAAGCATTTAATACCCTTGAAAAGTGATAGTGTTTAGTCTAAATTACATCCCTGTAAACCTTTCCTCCTCGTTCCCCCTCTCCTAGCCTTCCTAGGTATGATTTTTGTTCCCAAACAATGATGCATAGCCATGAAATGGCTTTGCCCTTTATCACTGTAGCATAGGAGAAGATCAACTGAGCAGATCTGTTTATTCATTTTGGAGAAAAAACAAAATTAAAAGGCTTCTGTGTATTGTGGTAATGTAATTCCTAATCAATGACAGAGGGTTTAACAGATTTATGGGTTTTTAACTTCTAAGATTAATGGCTACATACATTAATGCTGTCAAAATGACGGTATCATGGTCACGTACTTCATGCAACAGATAGCGACCTCCTGCCAGACACGTTCTTAAGGAAATGCAATTATTGCTGTCATTTTGCAATGCTTAAGTTTTTTTCCTTGTTAAGTGACAACAGAATGGGTTTTGAGAATAAATTAATCTTTCTAGATGAACTGTTAACCCTTCCGGTCTAGCAGCTAGTTTTATTAACTCGGTGTCTGCGTGCTGTTTGCAGGCATAGGCACAGCAAATAAAACACTGCCAGAAGAACCATCTGGGCCCTTTCTCTAGATAACTAAGCTCCAAGAGGGATGTGAAAGGATAAAATCTACAACATGACTATCTTAGCCGTTACTGACAGGGGCTTGACACCGCAATACTCTCTTGTATTTTTATGCATATAAATACAAATATGTAAATGTACCAAAATGTATATAAATACATATATGTACATTGTAACTGTCAGCAAGCTTGTCATGCATGGAGTAAAACAGCTTAGCTCTCCCTGATGCTGTGAGCCAGTGCAGCTGGTGTTGGAAGAGGCCTGGGGCCAAAGCATTTAATCAAACAGCAGCTGGTAACTTGCCGAGCTGTGGAAACCTGGTGGTGGTTGTGGCTTTGGGTTGTGTGTGGTGACCGGGTGAGCTGGGCGCGGGAGCCGCACGCGCTCCTGCCCAGCTGCCCTGGCGGCCTGCGCTCGCTCGCGGGTCACCCACCTCCTGCTGGACTCTAAGGTCTCTGCTTCGGATTGGAAATGACTTTCTGCTGAAGTGCATGTGAAGTGTGATGAGGAGATGTGGGGAGCAATGAAGGCTTAGAAATCCCAACAGACTCCCTGAATTTATGCTATAGACCAGTAAGTAGCCAATGCTGGTTCCAGAGTGTGATGTCCCAGCTTTGATGGGAAGCCCTGCGCTCTCCTTTTTATCAGCTAATCCAACTCCTCTCATTTTGCCTCTCCTATTGATATGATTCCTGAGTACTTAAACTACAAATCTGTCCCTTGATTTCCTGAAGCTTTAGGATGCTTGCTTGTCAGTAACAGCTGTCTTTAGTATAGGGTATCTATTGCTAAATAATTGCCTGGCACTGGCTTCCCACAGGCAACAAATGTAATGGGAAAGACAACTAGAATCCGACTGGAAGAAAAATTTCCAGGATGGGCATGTGTCTGTCTTGAAACATATGCAGAAACAATTTTCAAATTTCTATTGTAGATATTGTTCAAATATCTACCTGTCTTGTTAGAAGCCAGTCAACAAGTTCCTGTGTTGGGAAGCAGACTCTGCTCTGTAGGTAGGTCATCAAATTATTATAACTTAGGGGAAAATCTGAGAAAACAGTCAGGAATATCAGTGATAAGTAACAGCACTAGAACTCCTTAAATGCCCTGAGAAGTCAGGAAGCCAAGTCGCTGATGATCAAGAGACTTAAATCAGCATAATTTGCTACCTGTTTTTCATATCTATGGCACTTCACTCTTAAAAGTGAAATACTTGAGTGTGTGAAGAAAATGTTAGTGTTCTAAGAGGCTGCTGTGAAGAGGTGAGATTAGTCCCTGCTTGTAGAGATGAGGAAGAGTGAGATTACGGGATGTTCTCAAGGTTATGTAATAAGCCTGTGGCAGAGCTGAGACCTGAGATTGGAAACCTAAATTCCCTGTCTGACACCTGTTTGCTGATCTTCCTTTCTCATTTCGCACATGGCAGTAGCACAGGGAACTTGCTCTGGTTCCTGTTACCTGGCAAACTCGCTGCCGAATGTTGCTTCTCTTCTCCACACGAGCTGTTCACAGTGGTGCAAGTGCACTGAAGTGTCAGTGCCTGCAATTGGACAAATATCTATTGCATGCAGAAAGAGTTTGTTTCCAAAAATAAAGGTGGAAATTACATGTTCAGTCACTCCTTGCTGACAGGTGGTTACCTAAGGGCCACTGGTCTCCTTGGTTCACCTGGGTTTTCTATCTTTCTCTTGGTCAGCAGGAGCGGGTTAYGGACATGCTGGGTGCTGGGGAGCGAGGTTTCCTCTCAGGGCCTTTATCTGGGTGCAATAAAAGCCAAGCACTCTATGCTGCCAAGGGTGAGAACTAATAATTACCCTATTAATTTGCTAAACTATGTTGGTTAGAGCTCTTGGCTTTCTTGATGAGCATAGAGGTATGTTGATATATTAAGCATTAAGAACGTTATTTTTGTGCTCAAATGTTATGTTTATTTGAGACTTGATATCTCTGAAAGAAAAACCTGACAGGATGGTAGAAAGTCTTACCAAGGTGTTAGTAGCCGTCTTAGAAAGCTGGTCTGTGTCCTGATCTCTGGGATTTTATAGTGCAGGGTTCCTTTTTGCGGTCAGTGGCCTTCTATTCATTTGCAAATTCTTGTAGTGTTTCATACTCTTCTTTTACATGTGTTCAGTGCAAAAACTGTAGCACAGAGCTCTTGGCCACTTCCTGTTATTGGCCTGGTTTGTGGTGTATTAAGGCACCAGTGCTCCGGAGCTGGCTTCTCATTACTGATTAGTTGAGAGCAATATAACAAGGCCAGTGTGACCCAAATTGCTGACCTGGAAGTCAGCACGTGTTCCTTGCAGATAGGCAGATTTCTGGTTCCTGAGTCTTTAAGTCATTGAGGAATGTGACGACTTCTGCAGTAAAGCTACAGGATCAAATGCTTTTGTCACAGAAACTTGTCCCAGGTGAGCCACATCCATGGCTGCAGCCTTGTTCAGCCAGGGACAGCTCTGATAGCACAGACCTTAGCACAGCTGTCTCTGCACATAAGGCTTGTGTTGCTCAGGGCTTCTTGATAAAAAGGGGTAGCAGTTTCTTCTGGAAATCATATTTACTTTAAAGTGATTGTTTAATGGGGTTTCATCTATTTGCAGTAATTCTTACTGCAAACTTCCAGGTCAGCGCGGTTCTTGAAGCAGAGTATTCATAAAATGTTGAGGATGGCTACATTTGGGAAGAGCAACTATCCCAATCCAAAAATATCAAGCAAATCTCCATATCTGCCCAGGGACCTGCTGGGCCAACCAAATCACAGTAGCRTGTGGGGTTCATTATAAACCTTGTTCCCAAAGTGTTATTGTGGCTGCAGATTTCACCGTGTACCCAATGTACCCGAGTATGAGGGGAGCTGGACAAGCAATTTCCCTTCACAATTAGGTTTATGAATGTTTTCAGTATAGTGAAGCCCGTCAAGCCCAGTCTCCAAYGGCAAGTCTTCATTGAGTTGGCAGTGGGTTTTTTTGAGACTTCCTGGATGTGTGGTTCAGATGAAACCTTTCAGTGATATTCTTGTCGTCTTAAAATTTATTTTGTGGGGAAGGTGCCACAGGTTTAGTTTGCAATGGGATCTAAAGCCAAAGACATCCTGTGCTGCCCTGGGCCTTGTGAACTTGAAGGCCAGCGCTTTGGTAGCCAGTAGTACCCACCTGCACGGGGACTGAGCTGTCTTGTCCGAAGGCAGGTGCTGAGCACAGTGTGAGAACTGCTGGGGGAGCCTGGCAGAGAGCTGGGAAGGGGGATATGGATGGGGCAGAGCCAGGCAGTCCCCCTGTGTTGGTGAAGGCAGCCCTGGGTGTCTCCAGGCAGGTCCTGCTTCTGGCCAAGCCGCTGGCCTCTTGCGGGAGAGGGCACCAGGCAGGTACKTGGAGGCAGAATCTCCAGCACTGCAACTTTATCCCTCTGGTGTAAATCAGAGCTGTGTGAGTGGGCATGACTATGGGGGAGCTGTCCTGGCCCACTGCAGGGAAAACATAACTTGTCCTCAGACTCTTACCCCAAACTTTGACAGAGAAAAGATGATGACAAACCTAGCTGTTTTTTTTTTAAAAAAAAAAAAAAGGAAGCCTATTAAGACATTTCTCCTTGCTGCTTCATGGAGGATAACTAGTGCAGAGAGATCTGAGTGGAGAATGATTTATTGTCATCTTTTTGCTTAAAATACTTTAGCAGCACTGATTAATTGTTGTATCTGGCGTTGCCTTTACCTATCAGACCGTGGCGGAGTCATGCTCTGGAGCAGAGCAGCTTGGTGCTGCAGTGACTGCTGTTTGCTCCAGCCTTGGCAAGCACACGGGGTGGCTACAGAGGCAKCTTCAGCCTCTCTCTTTGAGTGAAGCACTTCATGTCTTAGATTACTCCCAGACACTTACAGTTAATGTGACAGTGTGTGTTTCTCCTGGGGACCCTGTGGCCTGGGCAGCTCCCTTCCCTGGGGACATGAGCAGCGTTTGGAGCAGCAGTGAGTGCCTGGCCTGGGTGCTGTCTGGGCTGCCATCCACATTTGGGTAAATAGGAACCAGAAAAACAGAATGAGCTTGGTAAAAAATATCGAACAGGTGACCAAGGTGACCTTGAGAAGCTCTGTAGGACAAGAGCTTGAGATCTTGAACTGYATGGGGATATTAGTTTGATAACAGGTGAGGTGACTATTTTCAGTACTGTCCAAACTCAGGGCTTGCTGTGCCCACATATATCCAGAGCTGGGGGTGCATGACCTTGGCCAGAAGGGAAGTAAAAGACTTAAAGTCAGAGTAAAGACAGGAATAAATAAATGAACAGGCCACCTGTCTTCCCAAGCAGCAGAAAGAGCAGCAGCAAATACGAGGCTGCAGTCACAGGGCTGCCTGGTTAACTCCAGCAGTTGTATCCATTATAATTACACCTATCGATCCTCGCGCTCATTCATTGCTATAGCTACCAGCTCCGGGAACTGCCCTGGACGAGCTTTTAAGGCAGCGCCCGCTGAGCGCCCGCGTCCCCGTGAGGGCGGCGAGGGGATGGACGCAGCAGCGCTCGCGCGCGGTGCTGGTGGGAGCTCCCGCGTGGGCTGCGCACAGGAGGCTGCCCCTCCTCGGGCCCAGGGCTCCCTCCTACCCCCTCTGCCCCTGCTTAGGTGGGACTTGCTGAGCTCCTCTCTGCTCTTCCCTCTTCCCTTCCTGTGGTGCTGAGGAAAAAACACCTTGTTGTTCTGTGCCATGGTAGCTCAGCTCTTGCCTTTGYGCTGCCTGGATTGCTCCCTTCTGCTGCCCTAAACTGATGCTTTTGAGGTATTACATTATGTATATTTATGTATTAGCATATTAGCTTCAGTTCAGCAAAATGACTGCTGTTCTCTGCCCATGAATCCCTTGTGCTGTACTCTTTTCTTGACTCTTGATGATGCCTAGAGGTGCAAACTTCATCCCTTCCTGTTCACACTCAATTGTTGATGCAGTTGCTCATATGGAGCAGGTCTCTTTGGCCCATCCGTGGATGATCTTCACCTTCACCCTCCAAGTGCTGCTGTCCTCCCAGTGCTCCCGGGCTCCAAGACGGGCAGTGCTGGGCAGAGGCTCCACATGAGCAGCCGCTGAGCCCCAACGCTGGCGATGGCTGGTGTCTGTCTGGCCGTCCTCACAGCAAAGGTCACCCCAGCACCACAGTGGCCTCATGAGAACTGACTTCTTATGTGTGTGACTGTTCCTGCAGGTGGCTGTCTCTGGGAGATGCTCCGGGTGCTGTAACAATAGGTGCCGTTTGACAAAGACTGCTTGGTCAGATGGTGTGATTCATCTGACACCTACAATTTATCCTAAAAGTAGCAGCACTTGGCCTTGGAGATGCTCTCTCACACCTCTGGAGCTGGTTTCTACCCTGCGCTTTGTCTACAAGACAAGCAATTGCTCTCAGCAGTGCTGCCCTAAGCTTCCCCATTTCCCCAGTTTGAAACTGTGTCATTTAGCGGCACCAGGCAGGGTCCCAGGTGTGGGGTGGCCAGGCCCTGGGCCAAGGAGGGGAGCATGGGAAGCAGGTGGCCAGGAACAAGCCAGGAGGCAGGAGCAGGGCTTAAGACTCCACGAAATCGCCCCGTTAGCCTGAGCGGGGCTCGGGGCGAGCCAGGGCCTGCTGTGCAGCCTGGTTCAGCTTTGCCCACCTGGGCTCCTTGTCTCGCAGAAAATGCACACAAAGCATTTGCCATCTAATGCACTCAAACCTGCTACAGTGGGGCCTGCTTAGGATTCACAGCGTGATAGGGGGTTGTTTTGGTTTTGTTTAAATTGRGCCCCCAAGCAACACAGCTAAGAGACAATTCTTGCTTTGTTGCTCCTATATTATCACGCATAATTATCCCTTCCTCGAAACAGCCTGCAATTCAATTAGCTAAAGCTTTTTGCTGAAGTGCTAAGTAGATTAAAAAAAAAAAACAAAAAGAAGGGGGGGGGGGAAAATTGTGTCCTTTTTCCTTCTTTGAAGGGCATGGGGCTTTTCCCTTACAAGCATGTGGAAGAAAATCAGGGAAAATGTTCTGTACCAAAAGCAGTTCTGATCAGCCTCTGCCAAAAAGAACAATTTGGTTGTATCCACGTCTGATTTTTGTGTTGTGCCTGATCCCGAATGCCCCAGTCACCTGTGATTTGTCACAGGCAGCCGCCAGCTGTGATGGATCTGCTCATGAACAGAGTGCCTTGGATTTTGTCTTTTATTTCTCTGTCCCAGAAGTACAGCAGCAGCGATGGGTGCCCATACCTGTGGGACACAAAGCTGAGAGGAGGGTGCAGCTGCAGTAGTTACACTGGAAAAAAATAAGCATGACCAGTGAGAAGGTATCACCATATTCACCCTGTGTTGATGGGATGTTTAGGCCTAAAGGCTGAATGCTCTTAATCCTGTGGCTGCTCTCGGGAGGTCTGGCCATGCTGAGGTCGCTGTGTCTGGGTTAAGTGCAGCAGGGAAAAGTCCCTCTTAATCCAAGGGCTCCTATGCAGAGAGGCTGGGTGCATCAGGCTGGGGCTGTCACTGTCGGGGCTGTGCAGCCCCTTGGGGACTTTGGTGAATTAATAGCTCTGAGACTCGCTTCTCATTATGTAAAATGGGGACAGTAAGAACACCCCTTCCCTGCTGTTCCTGGCCAGGCTGCCAGATCTGCGAGTGCGTGGCAGTTGCATTGATCTTCTGCACGGCACCGGAGCCTTGCTCAGCTGCAGCCTGGCGGTGCAGCAGCGTTGCAGCAAGCTAGTCTGCTCACTGTAATATTCCATATCATACTTGTACGGTAAATAGAGGAGATGAACTGCAGGCAAAAGAAGCTGTTGAAGGTGAAATGCATGGAGTGGGACTTTTAGCTTGCCTGTAAGGCAGGAAAGCTTGAGCTTTTATTATTTTCAACACAATTTTGTAATTATAAGTAAATGTTTACATTTTTCTGGTCCATGGTGGCAGGCTAATAGTAAATTCATTTGCAGTGCCTATTTATTACCAAAGGCTGGAGTCTTTCAAGCCCCTTGTTGTGTCTAACAGCTTGGGGGATTAATTGCCTGCTGCCCTAACGGCAGGGCTCACAAAGGCAGCCTGCCTGCAACAGTGGGATTATTATTTAACAGCTCAAGTCCCTGCGAGGCTGCTTTTTATTCTCCTTCACTTGGTGAGTTGAAAGAGATCTTTAAAGAGCTGAGCAGCCAGCGCAGAAGTCGGTGTGATTTCAGCAGGGAACGCRTTAGCGGTGCTGCCCCCCTTGGTGCCGTCCCCGTGATTGCTCCCAATTAATTGTGGTGGCTGCAAGCCTCGCTCTGCCGAGCAGCCGGTGAGTTTCAAGGCCTTGGGTGTGGGTGTTCTCTGCTCGGCGGCAGCCCTAGTGGGTGGCTGGGACTTGGAGGCCACTCTGCTGTCCTCAGAGCCGCTGTGGAGGTGCCAGGAGGATGCAGGGCTGTGGCTACCACTGGTGAAGCCCCATCCTGTTCTGCTGGCAGCCTCATCTCAAACCAGTTTGTAAACGGAGGGAACKCCATTTAAAACCTCAGGGGAGGTTTGGGATGACACAAAAGCMTTGGTAGATGCTCCCTGCTGTGGCAGCTAGAGAATGTCTTCTAACTTTCAGCCTAAGTCTCTCTGTACTAAGGTCATTATCACTGTCTTGTTTCAGCTCTGTTTTATCAAGTTGTTAGTGCAATTTATCCCTTGKTATATCTGCTTATTCAGGAATATGCAAATGCTAAAGCTATGCTGGGACTTCAGAAGTGCTTTTGTGATGAAGCCTGGGGTTTTTCCCAGCTGGGCTCTGTTGGTGACTCATTGCTGAGGTCCAACAGGCCCAACTGAGTTCCCCATTGTTTCCAGCTGCCGAGATTTCATAGCCAGTGTATTGTTACGGGCAGCCAAGTGGAGAAACTTGCAGTATTAGTACTGAATTCAACCATTTTTGTCATGAGAATCTTGAAGGCCAACCATTTTGGAAGAGCTTTCCTCCAGTCCCCTGGTGGTACAAAGTCTTTTTTTAAACTCATGGGTGTACTTCATCAGTTAGTTTTCATGCTGTAGTTGTTAATGACAGTACTGAGACCAGGTGATGCCGAGCTCCCTCCATAAGGAGCATCTCTCCAACAAGCTCCCTCAAATCTGATGCTGTTCATCTTGACATTGCCCTTCTGCTTTTTCTCACTTCAATGATATCCTTCAGAATTTGTTCCAAGTCTTTGGTACTGCTGAGGTCTGATGAGCAGGCCTGGAATAATTGCTCTTGCTTTGTCCTTCCTTAAGTATCGGAGCGCAGTGGCTGTTTGGGGGCGGCCTGGCTCCTGTGTGGGACCCTTGGGTGCTTAGGAARGGGCTGGGTGGCTCCTGGCCCTGCTGCTTGGCTGCTGCAGTGGGTTGCTTGGTTGAGCATCTCCCTGTTCCCTTGTCCTTTCTGCCTTTGTGTTGGGTGTTGCGATGACCTGCAGGTCTCCCTGCAACAGGAGATCCACCAGTTGTACCAACRTCTGGTTCATTCTTAACTTCCTACCTCGTCACTAGAGAGCACACATCAATTTTTATACCTTTATTCCTGTTTTTCTTGACCAAAGAACCTTTTGCTATGKGATATGTTATACAAACTCTGCTTAAACTTGTTTAAAAGGCAGCTTCTTTATCTTTGCCTTCAGTCTCTAAGACATAGATCTTTTCTGATCAGTTCTTTATCTTATTTCTCTCTCTGCTTACTTTTAACTCTTTAAAATATTCTTTTTAATATACCATTACTTAGTATACTATTACTTCTCCAGGCAGTGTTTTGTTTGCTTGAGGTGGAAATTCCACATGGTGTTAGTGGCTTGTTGGCAACGTTGGCATCTGCAGGGCAGTGTACCCATAGCAGAGAGATCTCAGTGATCTCTATGGATCAAGCCTTGCACCGATGCCTGGAACAGGAATTATTGACTTTAAAGGGTAAATTTAATTTTCAGCAGCAGAGACTTTGGTTCAGAATGAATTACTGGGCTAGTAATCGTTTATGCATCTTGTATTTCTGAGATTATTTATTTGGACACATGAGTGAAGACCTGTATTTCAAGGTCTTGTTTTACTGAGTAACAGCTGCAAGGGTAGGTYTTATTTGCAGTATATCATAAAAATCAATAAAACAAACACAATAGCTCCAAACACTGTAATAAGTTATGCATCATCTCATAATTTATTATAATACAAACAAGTCTGTCAAACACAATATATTGTCTACTTATGAAAATATCAATATTCACAATTTAAATAGGTGATAGGTCTTGATTTTATATACCAACAACTCATCTAAAAAGTATTTTGTTCCTAGCTGTGGTCTTCAAGGACATACACCTATAAGTAATTGTAAGACAGTCCATTCACAGCTTATTTCTTCTAATTGCAGATATTTGAAATACAAATTAGAGTACAAAATCCCATCTCTGCAACAAAGATGGTTTTGTCTCCAGGTTATTCTTCCCTAAATAATGATACTGCATGTGCTTGGTTAAGGTTTTAAACTATTGGAAAATCAGGAGGTACAAATAATAAAAGCAAGACACTGGCTAGGTAGCAACAGTCATTGCAAGATGCTTCACAAAACCCAAAATAAGGCAAGTAGTATTAACAGCAGCTCCCATATGGCRGACTAAAGAGTCAAGGCTTTATTTTCCAAACTGGTCCCTAAGAAGGCTTCAAATGTTTGTTAACAAGATACGGCTTGCTCCAAAGCCCTGTTAAATTGACGGTGGTTGGAAAAGCAAACCACAGAACCCACAAGCAACCTTCCCTTTGACTTGAAGGGGCTTTGGAAGAGGCTTTTAACACCCTAAGTGATCAGAAATGAAATGACCAGTCAACTGTACATGAAAATTGCACCATGTCATTTCTAAAATGATAAAGGAAAGGGTTGCAGCTTCTTTGTCAAATGAAGTTGCAGTAATTCATCTAGGTCGAAATAAAATACTCACACAAAAAATTATTTAAATATGATAATTTACAAAAATACATCATCAGGACAAAGATGACACTGCTAGTTTGCAGGATATATATTGTATTACAAAAAAAGTCACACCATGTGTATGGCCCGATATGCCATGCACTTGATTCATTTTTAATAAATAAAAGCCCTAAATATTCACTATTTCCTGTAAGGTTACTATTATGTTAAGTAGAATAGTGAATTTCTTGTATAAATAATTTTGCAATAGATACATTCTCAAAAGTGAACCACTTATCTATATAGATATATTGCACTTCAGACTCATTCACATGTAACTTAGACTAGCATTCCTCATAAATTTAGAATAAAAATAAGATATAAATACAGTGTTTTCCTCAAAATGAAACATACAGTACCTTTTTCATAAGGTAACTTTGGTTGCTGTCAATTTACAAAGAAAGAATAGACAGAGGTTTCTGAGAACAGGGTAAAAGGCATGGCCGCAGAACTAAATTTACCTAAAACAAGAGTAAAGGGAGTAATAATTTTACCCTTGCTGTGACATAGAGAAGGTCAAGCATCCTTTTTATGCCTTATTATTGCAAGTAAGTGTGACATTCTGTTGAGGTCCCAGGGCCAAGCAGCCTAGATGATGAGGATGTTCTTCGTTTCCCTTTGCTTCGGGGGAGCAGGTTCCTTTGGTCGGCTGCCTTGGGAAGGCCCAGCTCTTCCCCTCGGCTCCCGTTTCCCTCCAGCCATTCCCTGTCCCGTGCGGAGAGGAGCCAGCGGCAGCTCCTTGTTCCCCTGGGCGCTCCAGCCGGCGCCTGCCCTTCGTGCCTTGCGCCCTAAGGGCAGCGTTCCTCCTGGCTGGGGCAGGCTCGAGGTCAGCGTGGGCTTTGCTCCTGTCTTACACCAGTGCCAGGTAGTTTTGCAAACACAACATTCATAGCAAAAAAATAGGCTTTTGTCCTCCACGGGACGTGTGCAGGCTTGGTGTTTTTAAGACATAACGCACCAAAGCCGGGCGTCCGGGGGTTTGTGAGATGCTTCAGCCCTCAGATCCCCCCAGAGCGGGATGTTTACCCACCAAGAGAAGTGAAATGTGTTTTGAGAGACCACGTGGCCAGGTTGAGGAGGAGAGAAAGCAAATGAATGCTCTCTTCTCTACATTTCCTACCCTCAGCATTACTGAGATGCTATTTCTGAGTGTGAGAAAAGTTAAGCTTCTTTAAATAAGATAAATATTTAAAAGGCTCAGTCCAAATTGGTCAATGTTTGTACTGTGGCTGGGCATTTAATGCTTTTTGCTTCACAAATAGTTTTTTTTAATGACTAAATGTCAAATCTGCAATAGGATGGCATAATCTGTCCAGAGAAAATCTTAGGTACAGTTTTTATATAAATATATATATATATATTCCTAAGGGCAGGACCATGTGGCATGACTGAGTATCTCTGTTGATTAAGAAGGGATCTGAAGGCTGTAATCACTCCAAACCTTGCCGGACTGGGTTCAGTGGGAGCTTTGTATCAGGCAGGATTTGGCCTCGCACTTGAAAGTCTTTAGACACCATAATTGAAATAGCTGGGAAAATATGTTGCTTTTGTTCTTGGCTCTAGAAACCTCCTTCCTTCCCTCAAGCTGCTCTGCCTTGGTCTCAGTCTTAGATAACTAACAACTTAAAACACACAAATTTTGGCAGCTTGTGAGATTGCTTTCCATGCCAAGGCTATAACAGGTAAAATATCAGTCCTTGAGCCTTGCTCAAATGAGCCAAAAAGGTCTTGTCACAGTTCCAGTGTCTTAGACTGCCTGTTGCAAAAAGCTCTTGACAGCAGTCTGTGTGTGGCAATAGTTAATGTCAGAAACAACATCATTTTCAGCAAGTGCACACTGAGGAATGGCACCTTCCACAGTACATAAAAGCATCCGTTTGCTGTCAGTAATGAACTACATGGTCAAGTAAAACTTTTTTTTTTAGTTTTTTCTTTTACATGGTTCTAATTAAACACTGTTGTAGCTTCCCTCCTCTAGTGACTCTGGACTGCACTGGTGCTTGAATCCAAAACATCTGAGTGTGACTGACTGAACACTGGGACTTGAACTCCAAAGCACATTCAAAATGCCATGTAGGAGATGGAGGCATCTGCCTTCTCACTGTCGCTTCTAAATCAAGTGCTCCTATTCCCTTCTCAGTCTCATCTTTCCTCAGCCTCCTAGGGAAATTAAATCAAATGACCACTCTTTAAATGAGCCATTTCAGCAAATTACATCCTGAAGATGTAACCACTTGAAAAGTAATTGCACCCAGAAACTGCACCAGTTGTCCTTTTCATGGTGATATTTTTATAGGCTTTCCATTCTTATCATACTGGTAAACAAGCATTTTGATGCAATGTGAATTGGCAGGGGAAATCCAAGGGCTGCTTGTTATTGAAAAGTTATGGTTTGTATAGAATTGCACAGGTTGCTTTTGACACTTAAAGAAGGCCTTCAGTGTGGCAGCTGCCATTGTGCGAAATCTTTTGCTAATAAAACAGTAGAGGAAGAAATTAATTGCAGTGTTGAGCAGCGCGAGCATATTGGCAATGTCCGACGCGATGTGCACCACCCAGCTGTTGTGTATAGGCGACACGTAGAGGTGATACAGTATCATGATTATTCTTGGTGCCCAAAGTATGGCAAAAATAGAAGTTATAGTAAACAGGATGGCTGTTGTTTTCCCTGTGGAGTACCCTCTGAGGCGGAAGTTGCTCTTCCGCCGCAGCTTGTACACGATGATGGAATTCAGAATGAAGAAGATGGAGCAGGGCACCAAGTAAACAGTAAAGCAGTGGATCCAGATGAGGACATGATGCATTGATGTGCTTATGTAGTCTTCAATCCAAATGTTGGGCCACCAGTAATAGGGAATGCTGGTCAAAAAGCAGGTGATGTAGACACTTACGATGACTTTTCGAGTACGAGCAGGGTAGGAGACTGTGTGATAGCGCAGCGGATGGCACACGGCTATGTACCTGTCAATTGTTAGTGGGACAGTAATCCAAATGGAGGTGTGGATGGAAGAAAACTCCAAGACCTCGATTATTTTGTCCAGTACCTGAGGCATCTGTTTGTTTAAGATAAAGTCTTCCATGAGAAAGTCAACAAAAACAATGAAGAAYAGAACCAGGATGTCAGCAGCAGCTAGAGCTAGAAGGTAGTTATAGGAGGACTTCTGCCTGCGAGCAACAAGCTGGGAAAGGATGATGACTGTCAAGATGTTTGCTGTGGAGACAGAAACACACGGGTCATTAAGACATAACATGAGCTTGGAGCGTTTGTTCAGAGCAGCAGCTCCTTGGCAGGCACTTGGCAACATGATTTCCTCTAACAGAGTACGAGCAGCCGAAAGGGAACCGCTGAAGCTGGGGCCCTTAGAGACTCTCTTGTGCTGAGAGGAGCACGGGCCCTGCTCCTAACTAGGGCACGTGCTGTCACCCAGGGCCCCAGCGCACCAGGAATGGGCAAGTTAAGTCCTCAGATCTGAACATAAGGGGCTACATGGTTTCTGGCAGCCCTTTGCCATCTTCTTGCAGCAGATTTACAGGAAGAGCCAGATTTGATGGGAAATTACCTTACTTTCATGTGCCATGTATATTTTTAATATGAAAATATATATTTAAGGGGAAAACTGACTACCTCCCACATTCTCACCTCCTTATTTTCCYTTTTCCTTTTTTTTTCACTTTTCTGCCTTGATGACAAATAAGTGAGAAGAGTGGGATGGATTTTCGAGAGAGACATTTTGTTCCTCGTCCCAGCTTATGGTGCCTACGTGTTTTAAATTTGAACTCCAGCTAAAAAGAGCTGAAATCAAAGTGGCCTGGATGAGGTAATTGTCTCTTTACTAAGTGGGATCCCATCCAGACTTCCTGGGGAGCCCATGTTCCCGGCTCTGACTGCGAGCTGGATATACTTCTCCGCAYGCTGTGGAGTTTTCAGATTGCCCTGAAAGAGGCTCCTGTCATTAGTCCTGCCTGTTTGACCTGTCCTCTTCTTTACACACCCTGGAGAACTGTCTCTGTTCCTACCCCTGGAACCAGCTGCTCCATGAAGAACTGCTTGCTGATGCAGGGCTGCTCTTCAGAAGCAAGTCCTTCTGCAGCTGCAAGGGGCCGCTCCTCTGGAGCGGTGCTGGCAATTAGTGAGGGACAGGAGGCTTGTCAAAATAGACATGATGGATGTTTTGACTCAACAAAGCTGTAAACATCCCTGGATTTCCTGAAAACTTCTGCTTGCAACTCTGGGCATGGATACAGACCTTAATCTAGGCCTAAAAGTGTTGCATCATACTTAAATAACATGGTAAATGGCTGTTCTTTATATTTCGGTCTTCTGAAGTTGTGATTCAGCTGAAGGATATGTGTTAGAGGCTGGTTGAAGCAGGGCTCCAAAGGATGCTGCCTAAGGACTCTGAGCCCCTCCCTGGCACCCCGTGTTCCCCACAAGGTGAGGAACAGCCTGGAAGTCCTCCAGAGCCTTTCTGGAGGGCCAAGGTGCAGCCAAACCTGCTCTATAACTTCCACTGTGGCCTAAACTTGGGGGGGATAAATCCTACTGCTAGTAGAAATATGGCTGGAATAGGACAGACTAGCTTGTTCCCATTAGCAGTTTAAATTGGTTGACTAGAATACCTGAAATAGCCATTAAATYAGAGAGCCAAGTTTACTGTATAACAGACTGCTAAATATTTGCATTTGACTTTTTTTTWAAAGTGTTCTATAAATTGCCTTCTGTGCATCCAGGGCTTCAAACATTTCTGCCAGCTTTGGATCAACAGTAATTGTAAGGATTCCTTTAAATTAGAGAAAGTTACTGACATTAAAGTAACGATGACCTAGGACATACACCCTACCATTGCAGATGTGTATTATTTAACTGTTTTACTCAGTCCTGGAGAAAATCTCCTTGTTCATAAATGTCTTTCAAGGCTGCTTTCTGGGAGAAGAATTTCTGCTGTCAGGGAAATGAACAGCCACAGAATGACTGGTCTTGAGTAATAGCCCTCATAAGTGTCACCTATTCTTGTATTAACTGGATTTATTAATTTTGTATCTTGGAAGAAACAGAAACTGAACATGACAGTCAACTTGCTATATATATACAGCTATATTCTTTCCAACAGTCTTATCTCAAGTCACCTTTAGAGAAATTTTCCTTTTTCTGCCCTCTGTTAACATGAGTGCAGCTGAACTGATTGCAGTTGTTTAGAGGGGACCTGGAGGTGATAGGCTGGGAAGTGCTGTGTCATTTCTCACTTGCTTATGAAACGCCTCTGTTGTGGCTGCTGATGAGCCCGAGGAGTTTGGTCGGTGGTGTTTTCCCAAGGAAATCTTGGGTTGGAGCATTTAACCCAACTGTGCGGCTGCTGTTGCTTTTGGGCAGCCCGGCTGAGCAGTTTGGCTTGTCACGTGTTGGATGTGGTGCATGGCACTCACCTCCTCTCTGCCTTCCTTGCGTTTCATTCTCTCTAGCACCAGCAGCTGGGGTGAGGGTGCAGAGGGGAATGTGCAGGGAGGTCRGGCCCTGCTAGAAACTTTGGCCCTAGTTCTGGGGAGCTTTGGTAGAGGGCATGAATCTRCATCACCCCAGGTGCGCCTGCAGCTATGTGTCCTCCACACTGCTGCCCATTCTGGGCAAAAATGGTTCTTTGGTTCAAAATCTCCTTTTCCTTTTGCCTAAATGAGCAGATTTACAAACAGTTCCTTTCTCTGCTTGTAAAAGACRTCCCTCTTCTCTTACAAGATTTACAAATTACAAGATTTACAAGCAGTTCCTTTCTCTGTGCCTCCTTCCCTCCCTTCTCAGGGTTCCTAGCCAGAGTATTAACGGTGTGTATGGAAGTGCAAGTTGTTCCTCTAATGCCAACAAGCTTTGCCTGGTGAGCCGGATTAGAAGATTGGTCTGATGAAGTACATGCAAACTCTATCCAATTGTTCTGCAAGGGGTACAGTATCTTCTACAGGAAAAGCCTTTCCTGAATCACATTAGGGCTTTTGCTGGTGGGTTGATATGAAATATTGTAGAATCATTTACTTGGTGATAACAGATACATAGTGGGGTGCAGCAGAAAGCTGCTAGCTTGACAGTATCTTAGCATGAGAGTATTAGTCCTGCTGTAGACTGTAGAGGCAGATCAAAGAGCAGCTGTGGATAAGTCTTGTTCAGTCCTTCACTTATTTCCTAGCCAGCAATAAGTTATTCCTGGGACGATGTSGGATGCTCTGGGAAGCGAGATGTGTGCGGGAGGGCTGTGAGCCTCTGGCTGCCTGTTCCATCATGRTGATTCCCCCTGGACACCGAGTCCAGTCTGGAGAGCTCTTGTGGGCCGGTATGAGAGAGGAGGGAAAAGCATTTATGTCAGGACCCTCTTTTAATGTTTTTTRTCCAGTTTCTGGCATGAATATTGTAGTCCAGGTAAGGAGTATGGCAAGAGAGATAAAAACAACCTCTACTTAAAAAAACCTCTAATGTATGTGCAGCTATAACTGCAGGACAGATCCGTGCTCTTTAATTGTCTATTTCTTGCTGTGCTTTTTCTAGGTACAAATCTAGTTAAGATCATTTGAATTTTAAAAAGATTGATCACAGTGTTGGGAGTGGATTAGAGGATGATGGACGGGAATTCATGCCAGCACWGCCTGCTGCAGTGCAGTACTCTGAATTTATACATATCTGCTGGGGAACCAGGACTTGATTAGGGACTCTCTGACTGAAGCCTCAAGAGATGCCACTGGTGAATTATGAGCAAGAGCTGTAAGGAAAGACAGAGTCTCAGTTCTTTCTCTTCAATCGTGTGATGCAGTATTTGGAAGTCTCTGATATACCGTGGGCTTCTAGGAGAACTTTTTCCTTGTTGGAAATTTGCTCCTGTCCATTTGTTCCTTCAGCTGCAGGTCCTGTGTTCATTCAGTGTGGAGCTGCAGCTGAGCAGGGTGCCCTGCCAGCCCAGCCCTGCTCTGCCTGGTGGCTGCTGTCCTTCTCTGACACCTCCTGAYGTTTTCACCTGCTGGGTACAGACTTCAGCACTGAAATTCATGGGTTCAGAGGTCCTGTGTATCTGAGAAGGATCATCCCATAGTGGTGACCTTGCTTCTCTGGATTTTGCTTTCTTCCACATAGCACTGTGTTTTTTGAATTACACTCATAACAGCAGCTAACTATGGCCTTGGGGGCTTTACCGAGCTCCCTGCTGTCTGTTAGCTCTGCATGGGAGCGATTGCAGGAGTCCCAACAAGGGGGTGGCCTTGCTTTTTACTGAGAGCATTTTGTGTGTATGCTGTGGGCTCGGCAGTGCAGCAGCCTTTATAATGTAAGTGGTGGTGCCGCTGCCTTGTGAATAAGGCTCTGTGTGGTTCACTAGTTCAGTATCATAAAGCAGCTAAATGAAGTAGCCACAAGTGTCGCTTGCCGAGTGCGATAAACATTAGGTCACTGAATATAATGGACACCTTCTACCAAGCGCCCTTGTTGCTAGGATCCCCAAGAACTCTTGTGTGCTGCATAAAACTACTTTACAGGCCATGCATTAATCACCTGACACTACCATAGTAGAGAGATTGTTTATGAACATGAAATTTTAAATTGCTTTTAAAATACTCTAGATGCAAGGCCTCCATAGGCTTAGAAATCCTTCAGCTGTAAGTGCAGTACACTAAAACTATATGGTAGAAAAGGGGGGATTGGGCTTGATGCACACAGATGACTTCCTCTAAACTAGCAGGCAGTATTAAAATGTAAACGTGTACTGTGCTCAGCTGCCAAATCCGACTGATTACTAACAGTCATTTGCCAATAGGTTTGAGATCACTGTGGGTTTTGTGCCTTATGTTATTGTTCACTGCGCAAACGATGACAATTAGTGATTTCTTACAGATGCTACATAACAGAAAACATTTCATATAGCAAATGCTGTGGCAAAGCAAACAGCTGTTTGTGAATGATGTTGGTTGGAGCAGGTTAGATGGATTCTTAACAAGACACATAGATCCTATTTGGCATCAAAGAAGATGTAGCAGTTCATTTCTCTTCTGGTCAGTCTAGGTCAAAATCAGCACAGCAGCAAACTGGAACCAACCTTTGTGAGCACATTTGCTTGTTTGTGGAAAAAGTATTTTTTTCTTCTCCCATTATAATGTCTTAAGATGCTTTCTTAAACACCTGCCAAGTGTGAAGAGAGATTTTGCAGAATTAGTGGCATGCAGGTTTTCCCTTTGCTGAGAGGTCCTGTGAGGCCTGACTCAAAGGAGAGCTCGGGGCTCGCACCCGTGCGCCCCTGGGCTGAGTGGGGCCGCATGGAGATCAGAGATGGAAAACCCGGGAAACCCAAGAGCTGGATCCAGGGCTGTGACCAGGGGAGGTCGCACACCTTGGAGAAAGGCTGTTGTGATTTGCACTTAGATATCCCACATGCACTGACCAGCCCCATTCAAGCTGAGGGTAAAAGGGTGGCAGAGACTCATGAAAGTCCAACCCTGCTGCCTGGGAGAACCAAGCTCTGCTTTACACAAGGCAGCCTGTAACTGCAGGGGAGATGCAGCACGAGCCRGCACTGGGAAGCCACAGATGGACTCGCGTCGCGGGCTGGAGCGGGCGCTCGGATGCGGCCTCCGGGCTTGTTTTCCTCCCTGACAGCAGCTGTCAGCTGAGGCACCTCTGGGGAACGTGGTGAGCGGCTGCTCTCTGCAGCGGCTGCTTCTGGCTGGAATTGGGTCCTTGAGGCCAGGGAAGGTTTTAGCCAAGCCCAAAGTGCTTCCAGTGCCGCTCAATGACACGGACACAGTGGCCGTGTTGGAGAAACCAATGGCCAGTGCTCATTTTCTGCCATGCCAGCCACTCAGGGCTGTTAAGTGCAGTAACTGTCTGGCAGACAGGTGTAATTACCTTGCACTTGCCTCTGGCTTTCTCACGCASTTGGAGTAGATGTTTTTTCATATTCTTTACAAAATAGACTTAATTATTGCAATGTGAAAACAGCCTGGAAGGAATGTCAGGCTAAGACAGAGCAGAGAGCCTGGTCCCGTCTGACTGGTGCGTTGTATAAACCTAACAGGGATCCGATTCTTCTCTCGCCATCTTCCCACCGAATTCACACAGCCTCTTTTGAGGCACAGCACAACTCGGTGCCATGTCTCACCCTGCAGCCTCCCGAGCAGCACTGTAAGCCCTCGCCAAGCAGGCACCATCTCACCAAGGCTATTTTGGACAAAGCTCCTTCCCTTTTTTCTGTGTTTACAGATAACTGTGGTGACACAGCTGTAAGGTTGCAAAATACATGAGGGCACCTATAAGGCTGTTCTCCTCCTTTTTAGGTCTGTAACAATAAGCGCAATTCTAGGACACTTTACTGCAGCACAAAGTATATTTSTTTATTTTATTTCAGAGGTCTGGCCCTTAGTGCAGTCTTCAGGCACGTATGGAAACATGAACAGAAATAAGCCTCAGAGGTATTGTGTCCCTGTGTATTTTTATAGAAGTTGGATCAATACTGAGACAGGATAGGCATAGATACACCTCTTCGTGGGCCTGTGGTGCAGAAAGCTCTAAAGCTTTTGGACRTGCCTTCCCCAGGGGACCTTTTCTAGAGGTACCTACACAAGGATAAAAATGTCAAAAATTGACATTTTAAAATCTAACTTGATATCTTGCTACCAGAGCAGCAAAGCTTTTTATTGGAAATCAGTGTTGGGAGGCAAAGCAAGCAAAAGCAAAATAATGTACGAATCAAAAAGAGGGATTTTATCATTTATCTAACACATCCGCAGAGACTGAGATGTTCAAGGCAATCCAGATGTCTAATTGGCAGGTGTCTGTAGGGACATGTGGTCAGCAAAGTTTAAATCTCGAGTAACTAGAGCTTGTGGATGACCCAACCATTCTTCCCACTTAAGCCTGGAGGTCGAAGCCCCGTGGTGGGTGCTGGCAGGGCCTGGCACAGGGCTAGGGTGGAGGCAGGACACATTCTCCCCAGGGCAGCAGTGTGAATCCTTTACTAAAGGTGMATAATTGAGAGGACTTTGCCTTTGATTGTGGATTTGCTCAACAAAACCATTGTCTCCCTAAAGCATTACTTAATACAGTAGCAGTTTGTGTTTGCAAATCCCACGGCTAAGCTTTCTCATGAGAGGATGGCAGTTTTACATAATGAGCAAATTACAGTCTAGGTAAARCCATCAGGATTTGGCTTTGTTTCCCCAACTACGAATATCCTCACTAGATATCTGTCATTCTTCAGTGTGGCAGTCAGGATATTGAATGAAACAAACCTGACACCAACAAGTGTCTGAAACATCCTGGTTTGATGTAACTAACTGGCAAGGAATTTGACTTAGAACCATAAGCAACCTTTAGATCCACACAGCCCATGCACCATACGTTTGTAATGGCAGTGAAGGAAAATGAGTGTATGTTCCGCGGACTCTGTTTTAGATGCAGCAAAAGAACAATTTCAGCAAAGAAAATGTGCTCAGTGTGTTAACAGGGAGGCTTCTTTGCCATAGATGAAGGGATAAAACTCCCGRTCCTCTTCTGTGCTGTTAATCCAGGTCCTGCCTGACTGCCTGCACTTGATTCCCTCCATGGTCCTCTGCACAGTCAAACCAGCATCCTGGGGGGCAGCCAGCAGAGCTGCTGTCCCCTCCTGTCGAGTCTCCCCCAGGAACAGCACAGATGACATCCCACACCTTGGGCTTTAGGATCCTTACCTCCTATGCAACTTTATGGAATGGAAGTGGAATTGTGTTTATGGGCTTAACTGTGACTTAGTTTCCTTTTTTCCTCTCAAAGTTATTAGGAAAAGATGATTTCAGACTAGGAAAGACCTCCTGAAGCAGAGGCAAAAGCTTCTGTGGTCAGATACTGATCTGCACCTGAGTATGTGACTGTAGAGAGAGCATCAGGTCAGGAAATCTCTCCGTTTTGCTTGCTTGCCTGATGGTAAATTGTTTTGACGTATGCAGATGAAGATGCTCCTTCTGGCTTCTTGCTGCAGAGTCACCCCTGTTTTACAGAGGGGAGCAGAAAGATAGGAGGAGAGACAAGAACTAAGTAATGGGGTGGATGAAGAACAGCAGGATATTAGACTGCCTAGTGCTTTTGAATGGCCTGAGTTCTTAGCAGCTCCTGGGGGCTCTGCATTTCCCACCTACCGTGTAAGCTGACTGTGCTCTCTCTTTTGTATCGTTGTCATTTCAAAGAAAAATGTTCTTTGGAGCTTTTCCTTCCCAATCTATTCTAGCAGCCTGCCATGCAAGGTTGTGCACTTCATAGTCTATTGAATCTTCCAAATATTGCACCTCGTTATCATTAGAGCCTTGCTTGCCAGTGTTGTTTCCTACTGCTCTAGCAGAACCAAACCAAAGTTAGCACTTGTGCTCTGTGGTGGTATCATAGATGTGCAATCAAGTCCTCTTCATGGGTTCATCATCATGGGTTTTGCTCTACGCTTTCATTCAGGCTGCAGGGCTTTAGGGGCATGTTCTCTAGAGCTACTGACAAACTAAATGGCTGTCACTCCCTGTGCAGAAACTTTGTGATGAATCTCTCATTTTTTGCCATGTCTTTTTTTTTCCCTTAAAGAAAAAGCAATCATTTTACAATAGGAAGCAACTAATTCTTAGCATGTTAGCAGCAGTTTTGTTCTCCTCTGTCCCCTAGTGCTACTGTAATATGCTGCAGTGCCCTTCAGGAGCTGTTAGCTGAGCTAGTCCTCTGCCTCTTCTACTCTTACTCTTATGCAAGTCACAAGTTCTGCCAAATTATTTGTCCTCCTCTAAGCAGGTTGCAATGTACTGACTTTGGGTTCAATTCATATTTAGTTAAAGCATCTTTAGGTTTTTGAATAAAAAGGGTGCTGAATTAAGCCTCAAGGGAGCTTATTTACTGTGTGAACTTCATCTACTGAACAAGAGCCCAAGGATGCTGTGTTTTCAAGGTCGTAACTCTGCATGTAATGATTCTCCCGCTCCTCTTTTGAGAATTTCCTTCAGTACTTCTATTGTTAGGGTGTGCTAGTTATGAGAGAAGCTACACTATGATTTATTCAATTGTTTCTTTAATCAGAAACCTGTTCTGTGGTTGGAGAAGAATATGCTACACAGTAGATGGTTGGCATCCAAGAAGGGTCAAACACATCTCAAAAAGTGTACAGCATGTACAGCTACCTATTGCCTGCTTTGGTATTTACTGGGTATTACTGCCACTTGAGTCGTCAACAAAAATCGCCACCCGTCCCCCTTGTTGCGCTAACAAGGTCATGTCTGTAAGCAAAGAGATGGAAAGACACTTCAGCTCTCCAGTCTTGTTCCCTCTACACCACCAGGGACCACGGGGAAGAAAGCTGGGCTATGAACACAGTCCTTGTATGCTGCTACCCCTTCTCCACCTCCTTTTTCTTTACTTAGAAGTTCACAACATTTCATATTTCTTGCCTTTAGCCTCACTATCTGCTAGAGCTTCACCTCTGTTGACTCCAATGCCTTCCCTCCTGCCGCTGGTAACAGGCCTGAGGGACTACTCAAAAGCTTCTCCTACAACCATCTCTACCTCTCCTTGCTGCCGTCCTCTGTAAAAACCGCCCATTCTCTGTTCCATTGCGCCCTTGGTCTGCTTCCTTCTCTTCCCAATTGTCCTAGAAATTAGCCAGCTAACGAGSACTTGGACAGTATTCATGTATCTTCTGCATGTACCTGAGTGCTGTAGGTGAAAGCTGTGTCCTCTCACATGAGGGCTGCTGGCAGGCCGTGCCTTGCCTTGCCAGGACAGCCACCCCGGGCTGCTGAGGAGCAGCTCGCTTTTCYGCAAGCAGTGCAGGGGGAGAAGGCTGCTGTGGGCCACACGGATGGTGCTGGCAGGGGCAGCTGCCGCCCTTCTTGAAGGGCGTTCTCTGTTCTCCATCGTTCCGCTTTGCCTGTGGCTCCGTGGCAGTTTTCACAGGCACGGGCAGTTTTCACGGAATGTTACGTGCCCGGCTAGCCCTGTGTGSGCAGCTCCTCTGTCATTTGATAGGCCATGGCCCGTACTGTGCAACTCTGCTTGAGAGTAAAGAGAAGTAGGAGGCTGGCTGTGTTGGAAACGTGGGACATCCTGCGGCGCTCATGTGCGCTCCCGGGAAGGGATGTGGTTCCTGCGCACAGAAGGAAGCACCACTGAGTGTGCCCTGAGTATGGCTGGGGCTTCAGTGGCCACAAGTGTCTACCCCGTRACATCTTGTTCAGCAGCAGGTCCAAAAAGGTGCCTGTTCACACTGGAATCTGCCCGCTGCAGGCCTGCTTTCCCCAGCCTGCAGGCCTGAATCTGCTTTGTATTTATTTATTTTAAGCAGTAGAAGTAGCAAATCTGAGGACTCTCTAACTGTCTCTTAAAACAGCCACTTTGGAGTGACATTTCTCTGGGGCATCTGCGTGAGTGTTACCTGTTGGAGGGTGCTGGGTATATGCCTTTGCTTTATGTCTCTGGTATGTAGTCATCCCTGAAGCTAGAAATAGAGAGCATGCACATAAGAAAGGCAGCTTTTGCTCAGTTTGAGTGCTGCCAGTGTTGGGATGCACCTGGACACACCAGGTCAGGCCTAGGCTGAGGCAATTTTTAGCAGCAGGCTGCTGTACCCTCGCAAAGGGGAACGCAATTTACACAAGGCGATTCTGCTGCTGCATCTTCTGATGAGGCAGAAATCAGGGTCAAAGGCAGCTCTCTGCAGCGAGTGCTCCAGCATCTGTGTCCGAGCTTCCTGGCTGTGTTTGCTGGCCCTGTCAAGCAGGGGCTCTTGGTGCAGCTGTCTGTGCAGCTCTGAAAAAGAAACAGCCTGCGAGGTGGTAACTTGGGAGCCTGGTTGCTCTTTGCTTCCTTACCCTACCAGCCCCCTCCTTGATTGAATCAGAGCAATTTCTTCCTTCTCCCACATCTGACACCTCTTCTCTGACATTTTCTCTCGATAAATCAAGAAATGCTTCCATTAAACCTTCCTGCGTCCTTCTCTTACCTCCTGGCTAATTGGGGATGCTTCAGAAGTCCTCTCAAACTGACACAGAAAAGCAGAGTGCAGAGATGACAGTGGGGGCTGCAGCACCCCCCATTTAACTGTCAGACACAGAGTATGATCCCTCTTGCTGTGCTGCTCCTTCGCTTAGCTCCTCACAGGTGCACTCTGGTTTTCCATCTGTGTGGGCCAGATGCCCCACAGCTCTTGCCCATGGTACTAATCACTCGTGGGYCACCTCTCTGAATAGTTGGTCACTTCTCTATTCAGCTTCTGCATAGAGGGAAAAGGAGGAACCKCATGTCTCACGTGAGCATAGGGCGCAGTTATGTCTGGAGAGGTGTCCCCTGGCCATCTGGCGGAGGTGACGTTGGAGAGCAGCACTTCAGCTCTCCTTGCCCTGGTTTGTAAGGTACGGGCTAGCGTCTGCATGTGCTGTGCTGCTCCACTGAAGGGGTAAAGAGCTCCCTTTTTTCTCTCTGCTCCCTGTCTTTTTCAGACTTTCTTGAGCCTCGTTGAACAGGGAGGGAGAAGGATTCACTGCTGAGAATAGGATCTGCTCAGTTGCGTGTGTTACACAAGCGTGGGGAAATGCTGCTTTCCCTGCATGCACAAGCAGGCCTGGCACAACTTGGCCTCAAAGTGGAGGTGTTGAGTTAGTGAAAATTTCCTTTAGACACGAGAGCAGAAAAGGCAGAAACGGTTAAGTGTTTTCCCCTCTCATCAGTTGTCTAAGGTTCTTGCAATGAGTTAACCATTGCCGCTTCAGCACAGCATTGCACTAATGCTGCACTGGAGGATAGATGCTAGATAATGTTTCTTTCATTTTTTTTTGGCATTGCACAAAGCTAATTACTCAGATCCCACAGACTTGAGAGCTCTCTTCTAACGGATGTTACAATTTGCTAATGTAAAACTGAAAAGCAAAGTCAAATTGAAACATAAATTTCCCATCCACTAGGCTTTCTCGCACGGTGAATTTACTCAGCCTGTAGTGCATGTGTAGTGTTTTCACATAGCCTCAGACATCTGTAACCTCAGATAAGAAGCACTGAATGAGCTGACACAAATTAATACCTGAGGTAAATCTAGTGAACCCAGCCGTGCTGCCCCACTGAATGTTTTGGCTAGTCCTGCTGCTGAGCAGTCTGTTGGTGCCGTTGCTCTGATCAAACGGACGCCCGAGCTCCCGAGAAATGCGCGTCCCGGTGGCCGATTTGGATCATGCACCAATTTTAACCATGTTCTTAGAATGACAGTGTTGGGTCGGTAATTACAATGTAGTATCCTTAGGGAACTGGTGCAAGTATGTGCAGAGCCCTCATTAACTGACTTTTCTTGCCTGCACATGTAAGGCTTCCCCTAGTTCCAGAGACAAAGGCTAACTTAGCCAGAGACTCCCTCACAACAGCTTCTTCCCTGGATGATCTTGAGATGGTCTCGGTCACTTCCTAGAGAACAGACATTAAAATTGGAGCCTATTGTTACTCTCAGCAGCTCCTAAGGAATTAATGAACAGAAAACTGCCTTCCCATCCCTGCTGGTCAGGTCCCTTCAGGTCAGGACTGTGACTCGGCGGTGCTGGGGAGAAGCCGCTTGCCTATGTGCTGCATGTGCTCTGGGTAAATACAGGACTTAACTTTCCAGCTCTCTGAACTGTTAGCCAATCTTCAAAATTTAATTATAAACCAGACGGGAAAAAAATAATGCAAAGGACATTGATTCATATGCAGAGTGGTAATTGCATATGTTCTGTTGAGAGACAGGGTTCTCTGATTAATTTCTTTTTCCCCTATGAATTAATTGCTTGAAGAACATCATTTTCTAAGCCAAAGGAATTAAGGAGGACAAAACATCTAGAAATTGTAGACCCCTTAACTATCACTGCTGCTTGCCATTTATAYGATACTTTAAGCCTGGAACCCCTGTTACAGAGAAATACAACCCAACTGTCAAGACTGGCACCCTTAGGATACAGATGCACCTGAACACACCAGCCTGCTCTAACTTGTTCCTGGCGCGTTCGCTGACCTGGGGAGCAGCGTGCTTGTGCGGGATGCGCTGCCGGAGCGGGGGCTCCGCAGCGGCAGGACGGGCGCACGGGCACCTGCTGCCCTCCTGCCTGCCGGGGAGCCCCTGCGGGAGGACGAGCAGCGCAGCCCCCGCTGCAGGCAGGACGAGGATGCTCTTGGGTGCTGCTGTGACAGCCGCGTGCTCCGTGCCTGTGC
Source organism: Nothoprocta perdicaria (assembly GCF_003342845.1). Taxonomy (NCBI): domain Eukaryota; kingdom Metazoa; phylum Chordata; class Aves; order Tinamiformes; family Tinamidae; genus Nothoprocta; species Nothoprocta perdicaria. The sequence goes on along the minus strand of NW_020454316.1, from coordinate 7,228,596 downwards.
TGGTGTATGGGTGCCAGCACCCCGGCCCGAAACTTCCCTCCCTTCCCCCGGGACTCCCCTTTGCTCTCCCAGCCCCTCCGTACCGGCTCTCCCCGCTCGCCGGGCAGGGACCCGGTCCAACTCCCCGAGCGGTGCCGGCTCCGCGCCGACCCCAGCCSTGCGCGAACTTCCTCCCCGCCGCGAGCGGGGCGCATCTCCGGGCGGCGGGTGCACTCACCGGGCAGCCCGAGGCAGAGCAGCAGGCTGTAGTAGACGACGGGGGCATAGCCCAGGCCACAGCCATACTGGTGGTGCGCCAGGAGCGAGCTGTTGTGCAGGTGGAGGTGGTTGTGCTCCATGGACGTGTCCTCCGCTCCCCGCCGCCGCTCCTCCCGCGGCTGCCGGC